>NC_137770.1:7209929-7262429 GCF_963455305.1 Plecotus auritus | reverse complement strand
CAGGAAGCACTTCAGGGGAGAGCCTGGTGCCAGAGAGACCCAGCCATCCGTCCCGTGGCATCGGCCCAGGCAGGCCCTGTGGGATTCATCCGTTTCCTCCTGCCAACCTGACGGTCTGAAAGTAGGCTTTGCAAATATGTCCGTGTGCTTCTGTGTGTGAGTCTGGGTTTCTGTGTGTGTCTGTGTTTCTCTGTGTGTGCCCATGTGTCTGTGTGTGTTTCTGTGAATGTATCTGTGTGTGAGTCTGTGTTTCTGTGTGTGTGTCTGTGTGTCTGTGTGTGTTTCTCTGTGGGCATTTCTGTTTGTGTTTCTGTGTGTGCCTGTGTGTCTGTGTGTGTGTGTTTATCTGTTGTGTTCCGGTGTGTGTGTGTTTTTTGCAGGACGTATTTTGTCAAATTCCTGTGTACAATCCCAACAGAGAAACACACTGGGCACAGTTGCAACAGATGAAGTGGGGGCCTGGGTCTCTGGAGCCCCCCTGGCATTCCACAGCGCCCCCTCCTCCAGGCCCCTGGTGGCCCCTGAGACACTCAGGGAAGCCTGTCAGAGACCAGGGGTGGCTGCAGCTAGAAACTACTCATGGGGTCGACGTGCACGTAGGGTCAGCATGCATATAGGCCCGGCATACAGTGGGGTCTGCATGCATGTGGGGTCCACATGCACGTGGGTCTAAATGCACATGGGGTCAGCATGCATGTGTGGCTGGCATGCAGTGAGGTCTGCATGCATGTGGGGCCGACATGCACATGGGTCTACATGCACATGGGGTCAGCATGCACGTGGGGCTGGCATGCAGTGAGGTCTGCATGCATGTGGGGCTGGCATGCACATGGGTCTACATGCACATGGGGTCAGCATGCATGTGTGGCTGGCATGCAGTGAGGTCTGCATGCATGTGGGGCCGGCATGCACATGGGTCTACATGCACATGGGGTCAGCATGCACGTGGGGCTGGCATGCAGTGAGGTCTGCATGCATGTGGGGCCGGCATGCACATGGGTCTACATGCACATGGGGTCCGCATGCACATGGGTCTACATGCACATGGGGTCAGCATGCATGTGGGGCTGGCATGCACGTGGGGTCCGCATGCACATGAGGCTGGCATGCAGCAGTCCGTGCTGCCTCTCCCCTAGGGGTCTTAGCTCTCGTCAGAAAAGCCACCTGCAGTGGTCCAGCAGGAAGTCCCAGACCTCTGTAAGCCCCGTCGATGGTCACTACCTTTGGGAACAGATGTTTCCAAAACAAACTCCTGAGCTGCATGTGGTGTGAGATGCTCCGGCGCCACAGAAAAGGATGCTCTGGAGCAAAAGACCAGCCACGTGGAGGAAGAGATGGCGCAGGGGCTGGGAACTCAGCTGTCCACGCTGCCAGTCAGACCCGAGGGAAGGAACCCGCTCCGGGTGCTGTGCGGGGACGGGCACAGAGGTCGGAGGCAGGAGATGAGGTTGACGGAACGGCCGTAGATCTCAGTTCAACTCCACGGCAGACAGTGTCATTCCCTTATGGCAGATGGGAACACTGAGGCCCGAGTCCTGCAGCCGAGGCCACAGAGCTGGAGTGGAGGCCCGGGACCCCGTCTGCCTGCCGAAGAGCCACTTTTTCTTCGTGTCGCACCACGTAGAGGAAATACGGTAACGTCTTCTTCCTCTGGGATCCGGAGAAAAATGAACTGTTTCACACACCGGCCTTCTAGGTAACTAAGACATTGACCTTTGAGCCCCACATGTTTTAGGACTTTAATTATTTTAATGGAAACGTTGTCGCTGTTCTTGAAACAGACTCTTCTGTGAGGTTAGCCATGTCTCTGGCTCAGGGCGCCAGCACCACTGGGGCTGTACTGCGTGGAGCTCTGCAACAGCTCATCCCAGAACCTTCTGGAACTGGTTACCTGCCACCTGCCATCGCCTGCCTGCTGAAGGGGGGACCACAGGCACCCAGCCACCCGCCCACCACCTCAGGGGCCCTTCCTGCCACTGGGGTCTTTCCCGTGGGCTCTGGCCCGCAGCGCTGTGCGCGATGGATTCCCACGCCTCTGTGGGCTGCCCTCTGCCTCCAGTGGCAGCTCTCCAAGGGCAGGCGGAGGGCGCCTGGGACCCACTGAGCCGCTCACGGTGTCCCTGGGCCCCCCCTTTCCCACTGCCCGTGTGTGTGAGGCCCGATCTTATCCACCTCCATCGGCCAAAGCCACGCATCGCAACAGAGCGAGCGCACGCCGGAGAGGAAGGCCCTGCTGTCTCCCAGCGCAGCGACGTCCACACGCGTAAAACAAGGCCGCTTCCGCGCCCTCGGTTGTGTGGGAATAACTTGTGTTTCACCAAAAGAAGTGTTATCTGTGCCCACGTGTAATAGGGTTATGACTGTTACTTTCAATTAACTGGTAATTTACAGTTTCTCAGTTTTAATGTCTAGAAGAGTAAATATTATTTATGCCCACGTGTAATAGGTTTGTTGTTGTTCCTTTCAATTAACTGGTAATTTACAGTTTCTCGGTTTTAATGTCCAATACAGTAACTATCGGTATAGCCCGCATGACAAAAGCTCCTTGGGGCCTACAGTCACTTATAAGTGTGCAAAGGGGTCCCAGGACCAAAGAGTTTGAGAACCACTGGGCAGGCCACCCATGCCTCCTTCTGCACCTGCCCAGCTCTCAATCCCCTTTCAAAACCAGGCTCAGAAACCACCTCCTCTCGGCTGCACCCCCAGACTGGGACAGACACCCGCTGATGCACACACGGGCACCTTCCCCCACCTCCTACTTACTCCCCTGCGGGGAGCGGAGCTGTTTCTAGATCCGTCTGAACCGCTAAATGGCTGACTCCCCAGGGGAGGGGACTGGCTGTGCTTTCTCGCCTCGCTGTCCTGCAGCGCCAGGTGGTGCATGAGCGCAGGTGGGGCCGCACTGCGCCGCGGCGCAGCTATTCTGGGTTCCTATGCTGCCTCCTCTAATGGACCTGCCTGGGGTACAGCTCTTAAGCTTTTTAATCCTCAGTGTCGTGGGGAATAAAAATATTACCACTACCCACGGGACTCGATGTGGCCTGGGACCTGGAAAGTCCTGTGTCAACTGGAAAGCACACCACAGTGAGTTCCGGTCCCCGCATCACGAGTCCTCCTGGAACCCGGGTCTGCAGACCGTCTCAGGGCAGCCGTGCCTGTGTTTTACAGAGGTGATTTGACCCAGCCTGGCGCTTAAACTGGCTGCTGGCATTCTTCCTGGAGATTGGGGTGCCCGCTGCCTCCAGCATGCAAGCCCCTCTCTGAGCATGCAAGCCCCGCCTCCAGCTGCAAGCCCCTCTCTGAGCATGCAAGCCCCGCCTCCAGCTGCAAGCCCCTCTCTGAGCATGCAAGCCCCGCCTCCAGCTGCAAGCTCCGCCCTGATCATGCAAGCCCCACCTCCAGCTGCAAGCCCCGCCTCCCACTACAAGCCCCACCCCCAACAGGCAAGTTCCTCCCAGGTTGCTGCTGCTCTGATTCACCTGGGAAAGCAGAGAACCAGGGTTTCTAGAACCCGGATGTATGCGTTTCCTAGAGCATCCTTAACACATTACAGTGGAAACACACTCTCTCACCACCTGGAAGCCAGGTGCAGGCACGGCCAGGCTCCCTCCGAAGACCCTAGGGAAGAAAGTTCATTGCCCCTTCCCGGCTTCCGGTGGCCCTGGGCAGTGCTGTGTTCCTGGGCTTGTAGCTGCGTCTCTGCAGCCTCTGCCTCCATCCTCATGTGGCCCTCTCCCCAGAGGTCTGTGCCTCCCCTTTTCTTTGAGGGACACCAGTCGTTGGATTGGATTCGAGGCCCACCGTCTCCCAGGTTCTTTGCTTTTCTTTTTTTTTTTATATATATATATATATTTTATTGATTTTTACAGAGAGGAAGGGAGAGGGATAGAGAGTTAGAAACATCGATGAGAGAGAAACATCGATCAGCTGCCTCCTGCACGCCCCCTACTGGGGATGTGCCCGCAACCAAGGTACATGCCCTTGACCGGAATCGAACCCGGGACCCTTGAGTCCGCAGGCCGACGCTCTATCCACTGAGCCAAACCGGTTTTGGCTCTTTGCTTTTCTTTACAGTTCTGTCGGTGAACTTCATTTATTCAGCATGATGAGAGACGAAAGTTCATCCGGGAGGTCATATGGAAATACCACGTCATAGATTTGGGGGATTTTAAGGGCCATTCAAGGAATGCAAAACCCATTCACTAGTGACTGTTATCCAACTGCCTCTTCCCCTCCTGGGTACTGATTTAGAAAACCAAGGACCCTTGTGGAGACAGGGCCCATATGAAAAAGCCAAACAAAATTAAATGTCCATAACTCACCCCAAATTAGAGATTATCATTTCAGGTGTATCTTTCCAATATTCTCTCTATATGTATATACATACTGTTTTTTGATCAAGTGAAATATCCCTGTTCATAATAAGTTCTGTTTTGTGGCTCGTTTTTCACTTTATAACCCACAGACCTTTTCCTGCATCATCATCTAGTCCTCAACCACTTCATTTTACAACTCTCTACAGACATAACGCAATTTATTAAAATCTCCCAGTGTTGGACACTTAGATTTTATTGTTGTTGTCTTCCACATTATAACTTTGCAATAAATTCCTGGCGGCTAAAACTGCACATACAATTGAGAGCTTCCACGGAATCCACTTCTGGACATAAAATGGACTGCGCAAAGCGCGTGGACGTGGTTAGGGTCCGTGACAGGTCCTCACAAGAGCCCTTCCAGATAGGATGTGCCCACACTCCCCTGGGCTGTGTGTGAACAATCCATAGCAATGCTGAATCTAATTGTGTTTTATTTCCTTGGGCTTATCTTTTTTTTGTGGGGGGGGGGAGTTGTTTTGTTTGTTTAAATATGTGTTTCTTGATTTCAGAGGGAGGGAAGAAGGGGGAGAGAGAGCTAGAAACATCGGTATGAGAGTGAAACATCAATTGGCTGCCTCCTGCACGCCCCCTGCTGGGGATCGAGCCCACAACCCGAGCATGGGCCCTGACCAGTCCTTGGGACAATGCTCAACTACTGAGTCACGCCGGCAGGGCTGGGCTAATGGTTGCAATCATTTTACATGTTATCCATTGAAGAGCAGCTGCGTTGCAATGGTTCTCTTCTCCTGTGATTTCATTCAAGGGTCGGCCAACTTTTGCTGCAAGGACCAGAGAGTCGATATTTCAGGCTCTGCTGCCCATTGGGTCTCTGTTCTAACGGTTGTAGCTCAAAAGCAGCCCCTGACAATTTGCAGACAAATGAGCATGAAGGTGTGCCAATAAAACTTTATTGATGGACACTGAAATTTGAATTTCATGTCATTTTCACGTATCATGAAATATTATGTTTCCTTTGATTTCTTTCCTACCATTGAAAAATGTTTAAAAAAAAATAGGAACTAATCTTAGCTCGCACTTCGTACACAAACCGGGGAGAGCACAGGGCGTTGTTTGGCCCATGAGCTTCATTCTGCCGACCTTCTGATTTAACCGAAGGCCTGTCCTCACGGGACCCTCGTCCTTTCAAACTTCTCTCTGAGCAAGGCTTTTTTCTATTCCAGTAGTTTTCAACCCCGGCTGCACATTACAATAACCTGGGGGAATCTTTTACAAGCCAGTGCTGGGCCCCGCCCCAGAGGAAGTCACTCAGTCAGGGATTCTTGCCCGGTCATAGCGCCGACAGTCTCTGCAGGGACCGAAAGCTCAGCTCACACTGCGCTTCAGACCAGCTCCGTCCTGCTGGCACCTGAGCCCGGGCCCGGGGCTGCCAGGCAGCCAGGAGCCCTGGGAGCAGGCGGTGCCATGCACTGTGTGACGGGTCAGGGTGCCCCGGTCCCTTCAGACCTGCTGACTAAGGGCTCTGGGTCTGGCTTCATTCAGAACTCACTGCCAACCTCCCTAAGGGACAGATGGGAGAGGTTTTAAAACAATTTCTTCTGGCCCAGCCTGTGTGGCTCCGTTGGCTGAGCGTTGACCCATGCACCAGGAGGTCACCAGTTCGATTCCTGGTCAGGGTACATCCCCGGGTTGTGGGCTCGATCCCCAGTGCGGGGGGAGGGGGGGGGCCCGCGGGTGCATGCAGGAGGCAGCCCATTGCTGTTTCTCTCTCTTCAATATTTCTATCTCTCTCTCTCCCTCTCCCTTCCTCTCTTGCTCTAAAAAAAAATCAATAAAAATATATCTTACAAAATTTTTAAAAAGACTTCTGGCTACAGGGACCTACCTGCCCCTGCTCTGTGGTTAGATCTGACCCAGGAGCAGCCTAACGCTGCAGGGACCCAGGTCTCCCGGGCTCTGCCCCTCCCAGCAGACCCGGCCTCGGTCTCTCTCGGGACCCGGTGGGCGAAGACGGTGAGCAGGGGCGTCCACGCTGGCTGTGCCCTGCCTTCTGCTTCGGCCCACCTACCCACCCCGGGCCCCGAGCGCATGCGAAGAAGCCCACCTCTCTCCTCGGGTCCTTCCTGCTCTTTGCTTTTCTTTGCAGATTTCAAGGTGATGACAAAAGAGAGAGCAGTCTTAGCATTTGTTAATACCCACTTGACCCACAAAAAGAAAATTCGCCAGCATCGTGCGGCTTCTAATTTAAAAACCATTAGACCGTTCCGCTTGGTGGACCAGATCTAAATATTCTTAAAGGGGCGGTTTAATTTAATGATTACCTTAACAAGCCCCCTTTTAAAACGATGATCCGCCAAATTCCGGGGATTTGTTTTGGCATCTGATCCAATAAGTGGCTTTGTACAAAGAGGAGCAGAGCGGAATCTGATTTGGTTCAGAACCCGGTGAAAATCAAGGAAATTACTTTGCATATTTAATCGCTGTGGAAACATGAGTACAAACCTCTTTCTAGAGATTACCTTAGGGGGGAGAACAGCTTCAGGCATCGCAGCCCACATGCCGAGCGCTTTGATTTACAGGGAATTGTTTGGATTTTGTCGAACACTCGGTGTTTCCAAGACTTCAACCTGCTCAGCCACCGGCAGACAGATGCCCTCTAAACAAACACCGGGCAAACGCCGCGTGTCGGGAATGGCAGCGACATGGGGGCCCGTGGTGACCTGTGGCTGACCAAGACCAGCGGGGAAGGAAAGCCCTCCGGAACTGCAGGCCCGTGGCCCACCTTAGGGAGGCTGCCGCAGTCCTGTCTGCCCCCGCACAGGCACGCGGAGGCACCTTCAGCTCCGTGCGTGGACGCGGGAGGCGGTGGGGCAGGGAGTTGGGGTCTTGATCTGAACCAGCCCCACTGCTGGGGGGCCCGGTGACCTTGGCTGGGACGCGTCACCTCCTCCTTTTCTCATGCGCTCCCCCCTCCCTCTGGGTTTCTGCTTAGCTACCAGGCTTTTCCTGACACCCCATCTAATGGAAAGCCCCACACTTTCTTCCCTCTTGGCAGCCTTTGTTCTTCATTGCGCCACGCCAATCCTCACCTGCAGGTTCCCGTTCACTTGTTTAAGCTCCGCCCTCTCCTAGAAGAATCAGTTTGCTCTGTTCATTGGCTGTTCCCGCCATCAGTGCCTGGCTCAGTGAATATCTGAAGAAAAGAATGAAGAAGGCCGTCTCCCCGGGGGTTCCTGGTGTGAGGGTGAAATGTGATCATGGACGTGAGTGCTTAACAGAAAACAAGGGGGTGCTTCAGATTCAGGGGTGGGCAAACTTTTTGACTCGAGGGCCACAATGGGTTCTTAAACTGGACCGGAGGGCCGGAACAAAAGCATGGATGGAGTGTTTGTGTGAACTAATTTAAATTCAAAGTAAAGGAGCGGAGGGGAGAGCAAGAGAACCGGATAGAACAGCCGGATCCGGCCCTCGGGCCGTAGTTTGCCCACGGCTGAGTAGGGTGGAAGAGGTCTGTGTTCGACCCTCGCTACTTTCTCCTTCTGTGACCTTGTCAAAGCCACAGGGTTGCCTGTCAGAGCCTCACTTTCCCATCTGTAAAATGGGACAACACACGTGAGCCAAGGGCAAGACCAGTATGTCGTCAGGAACAGGGAGGTGGTCATGCGATTTCATGCTTGTGATGGTTAATTAGATGCGTCATCTCACCTGGGCCACGGTGCCCAGCTCGCTGGTTAAACGTTATCTCTAGGTGTGCCTGTGAGGGGGGCTAAGTATTTGCATTGGTGGGCAGGAGGAGGAGTAAAGCAGGTGGCCCCTCCCAAGGTGGGTGGGCCCACCTGGTCCACCGAGGGCCCGCATAGAACGCAAGGGGAAGGGAAGTTGAATTTGCTCTCTCTCCTGCCTCCATGAGCCGGGACATCTGTCTCCTGCCCTTGCTGCTCCTGGCCCTTAGGTCTTTGACCTTCCCCACTGTCCTTCCCGGGTGGCCGCAGGGGGCAGAGGGTGGGACTTCTCAGCCCCATGATCACCTGAACCAACACCTTATAACAAATTTCTTTCCAGAGAGGGAGACATACATACCCACATGGTTCCGTTCCTTGGAAAACCCAGACTAAGACAACGGGGAAGGAAGTGATGAGGGTACGGAAGGACATCAGTCTACCTGTCACCGGGGACGCTCACCACCGGGCTTCCTCCCCCACCAAGGCCTCCTCTCGGGAAGTCGGAGCTGCATTCCAGGGAACTGGGAAGTAGATGGGTTCTTTGCAAAGCTCTCCGAAAAGCTCAGTGTTTTCACACGGGTCCCAGCCCCAGCCGCTGGCAGGCAGCTCCCATTGTAAAACACGGGTGTGCAGGCATCTGTCTCTGCGTACACCCTCGGGGGAGGCGCAAACGCATGCAGTAGCTGCACACTTTGCAAGCTATACGTGCTCTTGTGAGTGTGTGTGTATGTGAGTGAGCGTGTGAGTGTGTGTATGTGTGTTCGGTTTGTATGTTTCGGAGGTGGATGGTGGAGACCAGATGTGTGTGCCGCATGTGTGTGTAAACACAGAGAGTGACATGCCCACAGCAGCACGCACATACCTGCTCCCGGCTTCCCCCTCACGGATTCGAGTTTCAGAGCTCAGCAGGCGGGAGGCTCACGCACGCGCTTTCAATCCCGCGTGCGCCGAACAGATAAGCTCCTTGTGTTCTTTAAGGTACGTCAAAAGGCATTTGAGGGACAGGACAATTTGTCAATCAACTACCGTGTAGAAGGGGAATCTCTTCTGCCCTAAGTTTACACCCAGAATCAAAAGTGACCCCTGGCTGTGCGCTGAGCGGGGGCCGCAAAGCCCGTGTCCAGCCCCCAGGGCCTCCTCCTGCCAGTTCACCCCCTGCACCTGCTAAAGAGCATTGGCCAAAAGGCGGGCAAGTTCTGTAAATCTTCCACGCCGCCCCAGCTCTTAGCCAGGTGGGGACGGTTCTCTCTCACCTGGACCTGTCCCATCTCCATCACTCCTTCCACCCTGTGCCTCTCCCCAGCTGACGTGGCTCCTGGCTGTAGCCTATGGATGGTGGCCGCCCCTCCCCCACCTCCCACCCACCTGCAAAACCCTCACCGCTCAAGGTTGGGCTCCAGGGCCCACCCTCTACCTACCCCCAGGGGGAACCAACCCCTGCATCCTTTCCACCTTTGCGAAGAATTGTCCAGCAAAGAATTGTCATGGTCACACCTGCACCACTGTCTTGCACACATTCACCATCTGTCTTCTTTTGCCCTTTTATAAAAATGTATTTTTATTGATTTCAGAGAAGAAGGGAGAGAGAGAGAGAGAGAGAGAGAGAGAGAAAGAAAGAAACATCAATGATGAGAGAGAATCATTGATCAGCTGCCTCCTGCACGCCCCCGACTGGGGATCGAGCCCACAACCTGGGCATGTGCCTTTGACTGGAATCAAACTGTGACCTCCTGGGTCATAGGTCGATGCTCAACCACCGAGCCATGCTTGCCCTTTAGACTAAGTCCCCACAGTCCTACTCCCCTTCAGACCCCGGTCCCTTGCACAGAGCACAGAGCACCGAGCACATTCTGAACGTATTTGCACTCAATGATCCGCTCAACCAATGGGTGGGAGACTGGAAGGAGGGAGGAGGGAGGGCGTTCAAAATGCCAGTGAGGCAGAGAAGAGGCAAGACGCTGAGATGGCCCGTGTATCAAAGGCCCACTTGATGGCTAAACGCTGGCGTGGTCGTTACAGTGAACTAAGTGCAGCTGCCATCTTGGCCTTCTGTTTTGTGCTAGTGTTTATACCAGCCTTGGGCAAACTACGGCCCGCGGGCCGGATCCGGCTGTTCTATCCGGTTCTCTTGCTCTCCCCTCCGCTCCTTTACTTTGAATTTATATTAGTTCACACAAACACTCCATCCATGCTTTTGTTCCGGCCCTCCGGTCCAGTTTAAGAACCCATTGTGGCCCTCGAGTCAAAAAGTTTGCCCACCCCTGGTTTATACATATCATTCCAAATTGTCCTAACAGCTTTACAGAGTAAGAACCACCATGATCCCTGAGGGTCCGAGGGGTTAGGCGACTCCCCCAAGCTCACACAGCCGGTCAGAGGCAGAGCTGGGGATGGAGCTCCGGTTGGTCTGAATCCACAGCCACTGCTCTGCCGCCACCCGCACTCCCAGGCCTCAGCGTCTGATTGAGCTCTCGGGCCTCCTCGGGTCTCCATTCATCCGGGGCCTAGGCTGGCTGCCCCGTGGCCAGAAGCTGAGGTCCGCCTCCCCCCCCCCCCCCCCACCGGAGAGCCCGCGCTCCAGCCCCAGCCTGGCATTTCAGGCGACGGCTCTGCTCAAACCTGAGCTATGGCCATCGGTTGCCAGTACCCCAGGCGGCTGCGTAAGAGAATCATGGCAACAGGCACAGTGAAAAGGAAACTTTATTTTCACCCCTTTTCAGCAAAAGCGAATTCAGAGTAAGTCCATTTAACAGCTATTTTATGCCGAAACACTGAATACCTCGGGGAGTCTTTCAGGGATTTTAAAGTCTCTTTATTTATAAATGATTCATGCTGCATTTTCAGGAAAACCTACAATTAGTGCGGGTAGCACAGAGCTCCTTAGGGAAAGGTAAAAAAAAAAAAAAAAAAAAAAAAGAAGCACGCCCGCGCTCCCGCAGCCGCACCCCCTGGTTGTCGGGGGGTGGGAGGGGGGGCGCGGCCGCGGGATCTTGTCTGACCTTTCAAACGCATGCCCCGTTTGTCCGTATGTGTACAGGGGTTGTTCCCGTGATCTCCGCAACCCACAACGTTCTTTTTATTTTATCCTCTTCGTTTAAAATGTGTTTTTTATTGTTTTCAGAGAGGAAGGGAGAGGGAGAGTTAGATAGAAACATCGATGGGAGAGAATCATGGATCGGCTGCCTCCTGCAAGCCCGCCACTGAGATCGAGCCCGCAACAAGGGCATGTGCCCTGACCGGGAATCGAACCGTGACCTCCTGGTTCCCAGGTGGACGCTCACCCCCTGAGCCACGCCGGCCACACATTCTTTTCATGCATGTTTGGGTCTGGGTCATGCTCTCGGTGCCTGCAGAAGCCCACAGGAATCCGGGGTGCTTTGGAAAGACCCCATCTGGGCAGCATCGGAAGCCAGTGAGAGCCGTGGCCTCGGGGGTCCACCCCGTGGCCCCAGGAGAGAGCAAAGAAAAGACTCGATTCTTATCTAGCACGGTCCTGGGGGGTGCCGGGCAGGATGCCTCCACTGTCCTTCCAGGCCTCCCCTTCCCCCCCCTTCCAGGGGGGTGTCCTGCTGCTCTCGGGGTCGGGCCACGCCGTCATTCAGTCCGTGCTTTGTAACCCCTGCTCTGCGCCGCGTGCAAGGCAGTCTCCGGGTCCAGGAGCCCCCAGCCTAGTGGAGACGTGGGCAGAGAACAGTGTCGATGGTGGGACAGAGGCTACGGGATGCTCCGTGAGCACAGAGGGACACGGGACCCAGACGTAGCAGTCAGGGGAGGCTTCATGGAGGAAGTGGCGCCTGCGCCAATCTGTGAAGGACCACCAGGCACCAAGGGGAAGGAGCGTTCGGGGCTGGAGGCGGCAGCACGCAGTCCATCTGGGGACGGGAGGGAAGGAAGCCGAGCGGGATCTAGCCGGCGGTTCGGCCCTGCGGGAGGGATTCCGCTTCAGAAAGAGGGAGCTGATCAGGGCGAGCTTTAGGGGCTCCGGGAGGTGGTTATTTCAATAAGAGGGTTTTGTAAACTCCGGGGCCTCGGGGCCCCGCACAGTGCTGGTTATTGTCCAACATTATCAGCGCTCTGGGTAGATGGGGCGGGGTGGGGAGCAGTGACTGAACTAGCCCAGGGGTCGGCAAACTCATTCGTCCACAGAGCCAAATATCAACAGGACAACGATGGAAATTTCTTTGGAGAGCCACATTTTTTAAACTTGAACTTCTTCTAACGCCACTTCTTCAAAATAGACTCGCCCAGGCCGTGGTATTTTGTGGAAGAGCCACACTCCAGGGGCCAAAGAGCCGCATGTGGCTCGCGAGCCGCGGTTTGCCGACCACGGAACTAGGAGATGGAGCGGGAGTTTTTCAGCGTCACTGGCTAAGGATGCCAATATTTCTCTCCCCACGTGGTCCCGCCCAGGTCCTTTATGCCGCGTGCTGGCCTGGCGGGCCGCCTCCTTCCTCCACGCAGGCATGTGCATGTGAAATCAGACGTGTCGGTTTCTGTGACGCGTGTTTGGGGTTATCGGAAGCAAACATGGTGAACCCAGAGCCGTGAGGGCCGTGAAAAGGAAAAGGAGAAACCACGTCCACCCGAGAACCCTGCGGCACCCACGCCCGGACCCCGTCCCCACCTGCGAGCGTCGTTCCCCACACGCCTCCCCTCAGAGCACACGGGCCGGGGCCGGGAGAGAGCAGTTCAGATGCCGAATGGCATCATCTTCAATTAAGCGAGTATTTTTCAAATCTCTGCTGTGTCCAGGCAGTGAGGAAAATGTAGCATGAAGACAGCAAGGAAAGCGAGCCAGCTTCTGGCGTCAAGAGCTCAGTTTTGTGCAAGGAGATGTCACAGGAGGCCGGGATGGAGACGTGGGGCGCCGTCCGCGGGGTGCGGGGTAGGTCAGGGGTCCAGATCAAAGCAGGGGCGTGACCTCAGAGGGAGGGGCATTCTGAAGCTGGGCCGGAGTCAGCCACAGTCTGACCCTTCCCACCACGGTGGCCATGCTCTGGTGACGTAACAGCTCTACGCCTCAGTTTCCTCATCTGTAAAGTGGGGGTACTGAGAACCTGATTAACACCTCCCAGGTGCTCCGGAGAGCGTCCGGCACGTGTTAAATACTCAGAAGAGTCGATGAATCTCATCATTATCATCATCGTCACTGCTGTCATTACTGGAACAGATTCATCAGGAAGGGACAGGGGAAGAATGAGGGGGAAAGTGAAGGTGAGGAGCCACTCCTGGACATGTCCGTCCACCCAAAAACTTGTCCAGGAGCGTTCACAGCAGCATCATTCAAACAGGCAGCCAGTGGAAACAGCCCACGTGCTTGTCAACGGACGACTGGATAAACCAAACGAGGCGCGTGGGTCGCGGGAACACCACTCAGCCCTGGAAAGGAGGAGGTACAGACCGGTGCCACAATGCGGGCGGGCCTTGCAAATGTGATGCTGAGGGAGAGAAGCCAGACGCAGGGGCCGTGTGTTGTCAGATTTCATTCGCACGAAGCGGTAAACCCGTAGGCACACCTGTCTGGATGGGTAAACTTAAAGGGGGGACGTGACAGCACCAAGTGCTGGCAAGGAAGTGGGGGAACCGGGATTCTCCAGGGCCGCTGGTGAGAGAGGAAACGGGGCGGTCACTCTGGAAAGGACTCTGATGGCGTCTTATAGCGTGGAGCATGCACCTGCCACACGCGATTCGATTTCTCAGTATCTATCGGGATGAAATGAAAACGTTTATGTCCGCCTAGAGACCTGCGGGGGGACGTTCACGGCAGCTTTACTCATAACCACCACAACGTGGGCACATTCCGAATGCCTCTCGCCGGGGGGCGGAGAAGCAGAGCATAGCCATCCGCTCTTGGACTGCTACTCGGCGATGAAAAGGGGGCGGGCTGCTCTCTGCACGGAAACGTAGCCGAGTCTCCCAGTCGTTCTGCCACGTAGCCTCAGCCAGGCTCGCAAGACAACATCCCGTGTGACCCCACTCACGCGACATTCTTGCAAAGGCGAAGCGACAGGGACAGTGACGGACGAGAGGTTAACAGGGCCTGGCAGAGAGAAGAGGGCTGGTGACCGAGGGACTCGGGGAAGCTTCCACGGGATAGAGATCCACATCCTTGTGGTGATGGGACATGACATCTACACGTGTCAGAACTCACAGAACCCTACACCACAAAGGACGGATTTTATGTATGTAACTGGTAGGGTCCCTAGCGGCTGCGGGCTGCCAGCCAGGTACTCCCTCCCCTCCCCTGGCCAGCCCCGCCCCCTGGTCGAACTCCCAGACAACTCCTGGTCGAGGGGACAATTTGCATACTTATGCATTTATTATATAGGATTATACTTAATGTTAAAAGGAGGATGAAGGCAATCTTAAATTTTTTTTTAAATATATTTTATTGATATTTCACAGAGAGGAAGGGAGAGTGATAGAGTACTAGAAACATCGATGAGAGAGAAACATCGATCAGCTGCCTCCTGCACACCTCCCACTGGGGATGTACCCGCAACCAAGGTACATGCCCTTGACCAGACTCGAACCCGGGATCTTTCAGTCCGCAGGCTGACGCTCTATCCACTGAGCCAAAGCGGTTTCGGCACATTGTTAAATTTTTTAAACCCATAGGAAGATGCGAAATCATTCCTTCAATGAATGAGGCTTCCCCCATAAAAGGCATCAAGCCATTCGTTGAACACATTAGAATTAATTTCATTTTAATATTAGAATTAATATTGTGGAAAAACAATAATTTGCATCGAAACAAAAAAATACATCCATCGGATGTGAAATCTTAACTTTTTATCAGAAAGAGAGGGCCAGCTATTCCACAGGCACCCCTCGGTCCTCACCTGCTTCACGCTGGGCAGGAGTGCAAATGAGGCCGTCACTCAGGCAAACTTCTCCTCCTTGAGTTCCAAGTTTCGTTCCAGAAATGTCCTTGTCAGAGAGCCGTGCAAAGCAGACGCAGCCCTTCCCTCCCCTCAAGTCAGTCAATCAAGGGGCCTCCGCCTCCGCCAACTGCAAGCCGACTGATATGGTTCCCCCTAAATTGACAGAATCGAGTGGTGATTTATTTATTTACTCTCTAATAATTTATAGCCTGTCTCCTTCCAAGAAGGATCTGAGTGCCTCGCGGGGTGTCTTGGCACCACCCCTCCCCCCAAGGATAAGCGGCTCGCGGCAGAAAACAACCTCTGGAAAAGGGGTTCCATTCCAGGACCCACAGAGTCGCAGGGCGATGCGTAGGGAGCGCGTGACTGCAGATGGTGAATAATGGGGAGTCCATGCCTGCAGCGCCAGGAGCGCGTCTCAGACACCACACCACCTCCGCGCGCTGATGCGCAGGCGGGGGAAGGAGGTCTGGGTAATTGGGGGCCCAAGAACTCCACGCATTGAGGAAGCGATGCGTTCTTCCCTGCACTAGGCGGTGACGCTGGAAAGTAGTTTCCGGCCGCCGTTCAGCGTCACCTATGGGCCAGCAATCGGCATGCAGAATTGCAGCCACGTGGCCGGGGGGCACTGGCACTGTGCGGGGAAACAGAGGCGCAGAGAGGGTGGGTAACTTGCCCGGGGTCACAGAGCCGGTGAGCCTTAGGCTGGGATCTTGAATCCAGGTCTTTCCTGTCTGGAGCCCATGCTTGTCCGTCTCCCACGAGTGTGTGAGTCACCTACCGGTCTGGCTCGGGCTGCATGCACCCATCAGCTGACGAAAGAACTCTGCTCTCTGTGGGACATGGCACCAAAGACTTTCCCTGCAGCTGTTACCGGTTAGCGTGATCTCAGACTCAAGCAACGGCTTCAGCCACAAGCTGGTGGGTCAGCCCTCAGCAGGAGAGGTCCCAGGCGGGGCAGGTCCCAGGCTGTAGGGGACCCCCTTTGCTCTCCAAGGTTCCCTCTGCTGGCTCTTTTCCATGTGTGTGCTTCCTCCATGGGCATGTAGGAACCAGGTTCCAGGAGGTCTAGAAATTTCTCCAAAGGAAGAAAAGGGCCCATCCATCTCCTTAGCCCAGATGTTATCATCTCTGGGCACCCTGGCTGGAGCTGGGGACATGCCCTCCTGAAGCCCCCCACTGGCCAGGGCAAGGCGATGACCATGGAGGCTGTAGATAAACCTGGTGGGTATTTTCAAACCTGTGTTTTCCTCCCGGACACCCAGGAAGGCTGCACTTCTCAGCCGCTCTTAGAGTGCAGATGGGCCATTTGACCGACTTCTACTAATGTCACATGAGAGGGGACGTCACCCAATCGGGATCAGGCCTGTCTGTCAAATGCCCCGTGGTCCTCCACACCCTCTCGGCCTGGGCCCTGGAAGAGGAGGCCGCCGTAGGACGCAAAGGTCTGGGTTCCGCAGTCACTCGCCAAAAGGCCGCCCACCATCCTCGCACCGCTGACACTACACAGCGTGAGGCCACCAAGGTTTGAGGGCGCTTGGTCACGCAGCCAGCACTGGTCACCCTGACGAATCTCAGTGGTTCCACCTGACTCGGGGGTGGAAGAGAAGTGGGGAAGTCAACCATAATAGCCACTCATGGCTCGAGTTGTGTCCTTCACACAGGGTCCCCCACGGCCAGGGGCACAGAGAGACGATGCTAGTCAGTGGCTCTGACGCCAACGTTTCACAGTCCTGGGCCAGCTTCGTGGAGTCCCATTAGCCTCTGCGACCCTGGGCAAGTCACTCCGCAATCAACTCGGAGCCCGGATTTCTCCAGGAGAACCTGAGGTCCAAGGCCACTTCCGGCTCCCGGTGGGTCCGGTGGGTCCGGTGGGTCCGGTGGCTCATGGGGCTCGTCTGCATTCCTCACGGGTTTGGGGCTCTTGAGGCAGCACATCGAGTGACCTGGGAAGAGGGTCACATTCAGAATCCGGCGCCCCCTTCTGAGAATCTACACCAATAAGCCCCAGACCACCCCCCAACTTGGGGACAGTGGCATCTGCAGGGGGTGACCCCCAGCATGGGGGCTTCTCTTATTAAAACAGTTGTTCTCCTGTATGTCGTATGACACCCACAACACATGATCCCCCTGACTCTAATCGGGGAGCCAGTTCATAGGACTGCTGTGTATTGTGATTGCCTCGGTACACAAACCCCCCAGATCACACCAGCTCCTCAGACCCGCTTGGAAGCCCACATGGCTGAGGCACATCCATGGCCCTGCTTTGTAGTGACTTTTGTCCTTTTCATTATTAACTAGTGGCCTGGTGCACAAAATTCGTGCACGGGGGTGTGTCCCTCAGCCCAGCCTACACCCTCTCCAATCTGGAACCCCTCAAGAGATGTCCGACTGCCCATTTAGGCCCAATCGGGATCAGGCCTAAACAGGCAGTCGGACATCCCTCTCACAATCCAGGACTGCTGGCTCTCAACTGCTCGCCTGCCTGCTTTCCTGATTGCCCCTAACCACTACTGCCTGCCAGCCTGATCACCCCCTAACCACTCCCCTGCCAGCCTGATTGATGCCTAACTGCTCCCCTGCCAGTTTGTTTGCCCCTAACTGCCCTCCCCTGCAGGCCTGGTCACCCCCAACTTCCCTCCTCTGCTGGCCTGGTCACCCCTAGGTGCCCTCCACTACAGGCTTGATCACCCCCAACTGCCCTCCCTTGCAGGCCTGGTCTCTCCCAATTGCCCTCTCCTGTCGGCCATCTTGTGGCGGCCATCTTGTGTCCACATGGGGGCAGCCAGCCATCTTTGACCACATGGGGGCAGCCATCTTGTGTGTTGGAGTGATGGTCAATTTGCATATTACTCTTTTATTAGATAGGATGCTATTGATGCAATATTTATTCACCATCACACAGCTTCCACTTAGGAGGGAAACGCCTTTATCTGGAAGTGCGCCTGGCGATCCCTCCCTGCACACACACTTGCTGCTGCGTTCATGGCCAGGACACGCGCTCTCCGAATAAAAATAACTGCCAGTTATTGAAGACCTACTGAGTGCAAGGCTCTGCCTGACATCCCTTTGCCATTTGACCCTTTTTACGGTCCTGTCCCTTCCAACCTTGTTTTGCAGGAGAGGATACGGCGGCTCGGGACGGAGAGGTAACGTGCTAAATATGGTCTTTTGACCAAGACTCCACTTTGATGCACAGCCAAGTGCCTCCCGATTTTGAGGAAGAGATGAAAGCGCTCACATCTGATGCGGAGAGAAGCATCCATCTCTCTCTCAGCCTGGACCGTGATAATTCCCAGGTCACCCCCGCCGCCCCCTCCACCCAGAAACCGCCAGCATGCCCTTCACCTCCTGTGAGCTCACATGGCTCTGGCCTCAAGGACACGGTGAACAAGCTCACACAGGCTGTGTGTTGCCCGGTGACAGGCACCTGTGACCTCAGGCCGCAATGGGTGACCCCTGCGTAGGCCTGGGAAAGGTGTTTTTCCCCCACGGGGTGGGAGGGGGGCAGTGGGCAGTCTGTGCCACGTCGCCATGTCATTTCCCACGAACTAGTCCCACCTGAACAGGCAAGTTCTTGGTGTCTTTCTATTGCACCATCTCTTCCCCTTCACACCTCAGCCCCTGCCACAGCCCACCTCCCAGGCTGCCGCCACCCCGGGCGGCTCAGCTCGTGTGGGCAGAGCCAGAGACGGGCAGGAGAGAGGGAAGCCACGTGGCGGCCTGCCTTGCTCTCTCTCCCCATAGCATCTTCCCCAGGGATCCCACCTCCAGTATCACCACCTGGGGGTGGGGCTGCCCCACGGGAACTTGTGGGGCGAGGGACGCAATACAGCTCCGAGCACCCAGTTAGATGTCACATGAGCACCAGATACGTGTTTAGTGTGACTGCGCCCCAATGAGTGCATCTGAAAGGCACACTTTCCCGGCAGCCTGCGTATTTCTCTGCTAGACCGGGCAACCGCCCGACAATGTGAGCGAGAACATGGCTGGTGTCCTCACGTCCCTCCTGCTCCTGCCCCCTCCCCGGAGCACCTCCGGGCCTCGGACAAAGAGAAGCCGGTTACTCCATGAGTCAGGCCCCGAGGTGCCTGGGGTCCAAGTTTGACCTGTGGGTAAGGTCACGGGCGTAAGGGCCCACACGCATCCCCACGTTGCCTTCTGGCCCTGTAGGTTGTTATGCCCAGATTTCATGATCCCCAAAGACCACCAGGGAGCCGAGTCCGATGCAAAAGCAAAGAGCCTTTATTCAAGCTAGCTCGAGCTCCCCGTCCACCACACTCACCGACGCAGCGGCAGGAAGCAGAGAGAGAGCCCCAGGCCCCAAACGTGCTGATTTATAGGGGGCCTGGGAGAGGTAGGAGGGGTGAGGTAGTGTGGCCTCCGCTGATAGGTCGGGGTCAGGTTGCACATGGGGGCAGGGCGCGGCTTACTTTCCTCTTGCATTTCTATTGGCTAATTCAAAAGTGTGGGTTGGGTTCTTGGAGAGGTTCTAGGGCGGGAACCTGACTCCACGAGGTGGAGGACATGGGACAAAGGGAACATGGAGTCGGTCTTTCCCCATCCTTTCACGGGTGGCCTGTGGTAAGCAGGCTGGAGGGGGGCCTGCCTCCTTTCCCCGGTCGTTCCCCCCTGACCTACAGCTGGTGGGGGACCAGCGGGCCCCCCTCTGCGGACACAGCTATCTTAGACTCTGGAAAGAAAGTGTCCCTCACTGCAGCATCTAACTGCTTCACTGAGGCCCACACCAGGGGTATAGCAGGCCTGTCTCCTTGGTACGGCCAGGTGTACAGCGCTGCCTCCCCAAAACCCCCTGGAGGAGGAGGGGCGAGAAAGGACGTGGGCTGTGAGCACCACTGGGTCCCGGCTCCAACGTCACTCACAGGGGCAGCTCCCCATCAGGAACCTCCTGGGCTGCCAGGTCCAGAGGGGTCAACTGCATAACCTCAGACAGACCGACATGGAGCAACAGGCATGTTCTCCGGTCTCCGCAGGGCCGAGGGGCTGTCTGAGCAAGACGCAGAGTCAGTGCTTGCCTGGCTGGGGTGGCTCCGTGGTTGAAGCGTCAGCCAGTGCACCCAGGGACTGCAAGTTTGATCCCCAGCCCCGGTTGGGGCGTCCGTGGGAGGCAACCATTCAATGTGTCTCTCTCACACCAATGTTTCTCTCCACCCCACCCCTGCCCCCACGACCTCCCCTCCGTCCCTCCCTCCCACTCCCTCTAAAAGTCAATGGAAAATTATCATCGGGTGAGGATTGATTTAAAAAAAAAGAATCAGTGTTTCTCAGGGGCCAAAATGCATAGCAGGGCTGGTGCTGGTGATGCCACAAACCTCAGGAAAGGCCCGCACTCCCCTCCTGACCCCCTCCAGACCGGCACCGCCACCTCTCCTGCAGGAGGGACCCAGGATTCCTGCAGCTGAGTGCACGACCGAGGCAGGATCATTCCTTTACCTAAAAGCCTGTGTCCTTATTCTTTCTAAGAGGAACCACGGAGCCCGGCTGCCTGGACTCGGACTTGGACCTGAGCCGGCCTCTGGGCTTGCAGCCTGCATCCCAGGGCACCTCTGACCTGCCCTGAGCCTCCTCACAGCACCCCGCCCCCCGCTGAGCACTGCAGGCCAGAGATCTCCGTCCAGATGTTTCGTCCTTTAAAAACAATGGTGCATTGTATGCTCTTGCCTCCTTTGTCAAATATTAATTGAGCATACTAGGGCTTGTGTCAATCTCTGGGTTCTCTGTTCTGTTCCATTGGTCTATATGTCTGTTCTTGTGCCAGTACCAGGCAGTTTTGAGAACAGTGGCTTTGTAGTATAGCTTGATATCTGGTATTGTGATGCCTCCAACTTTGTTCTTCTTTTTCAGGATTCCTGCAGCTATTCAGGGTCTTTTTTTATTCCCGATGAATTTTTGGAGAATTTGTTCTAGGTCTTTGAAGTATGCTGTTGGTATTTTAATGGGGTTTGCATTGAATCTATAGATTGCTCTGGGTAGTATGGACATTTTAATGATGTT
Organism: Plecotus auritus; assembly: GCF_963455305.1. Classification (NCBI taxonomy): domain Eukaryota; kingdom Metazoa; phylum Chordata; class Mammalia; order Chiroptera; family Vespertilionidae; genus Plecotus; species Plecotus auritus. The sequence goes on along the minus strand of NC_137770.1, from coordinate 7,241,474 downwards.
GATTCTACCAATCCATGAACATGGTATATTCTTCCATTTGTTCATGTCTTCCTCTATCTCTTTTTTTAGCATCCTGAAATTTTCTGAGTATAGGTCTCCTTGGTTAAGTTTATTCCTAGGTATCTTCATTTTTTTGTTGCAATGGTAAATGGGATTGCTTTTTTAATTTCTCTTTCTGTGAGTTCATTATTGGTTCAGCCACGATGGAAAGAAGTGTGGAAAAAAATCAAACATGGAACCATCATGTCATCCCACATGTGGTATTTATCCAAAAGAACTGAAGGCATGACCTTTGAGAGATACTGCATGACCTCTGAGAGATACTGCTTCATTGCAGCATTGTTCCCCATCACCAAGACGCAGAAACCCCTCCATGTCTGTCGGGGGATGAATAGCTACAGGAAACGCGGTGTATACATTGGGTGGGATTATTATTCTGCCTCAGAAAAGAGTGGGTCCCTGCCATGTGCGACAGCAGGAAGGAGCCCGGGAGCCTCTGAAGTGAGCTGGGCACAGAGGACAAACACTGTGTGAGGCCGCTATGTGAGCTTCCTAAAATAGTCCAGCTTCGTCCAGCCGTCGTGGCACCATGATTGAGCACCAACCTCTACACAAGGAGGTCACAGTTCAATTCCCGGTCGGGGAACATGCCCAGGTTGCAGGCTCCATCCCCAGTGCAGGACGTGCTGGAGGCAGCCGATCCATGATTCTCTCTCATCATTGATGTTCCTATCTCCCTCTCCTTCTCCTCTCCTCTCTGAAACCAATAAAACTATATCCTATCTAATAAAGACGGAATATGCAAATTGACCATAACTCCACGACAAAGATGGTGGCACCCACTGCCAATAAGGAGGGAATATGCAAATTGACACCACAAGGCGAGAGGCTGAAGGCGTCTCTGACTGGAGCGAAGGCGGAAAGGCAGCTAGGCCAGAGCGAAGGCGGTGCCGGCAGCCAGGGGAAGGAAGGCCTATTCTTTTTGTTTGGTGTGTTTTTTTAAATATATTTTATTGATTTCTTACAGAGAGGAAGGGAGAGAGGGATAGAGAGTTAGAAACATCGATGAGAGAGAAACATCGATTCAGCTGCCTCCTGCACACTCCCTCCTAGGGATGTGCCCGCAACCAAGGTACATGCCCTTGACCGGAATCAAATCTGGGACCCTTCAGTCCGCAGGCCGACGCTCTATCCACTGAGCCAAACCGGTCAGGGCAGGAAGGCCTATTCTTGCACAAATCTTCATGCATCGGGCCTCTAGTATTTTTATAAAAAGTAAAATAGTCCAACTCAAAGGAGCAAACAACTGCATGGCGGGCGCCAGGGCTGGCGAGGGGGGAGGGCGGTGCTAACCAACGGGGATGACGCTGCCAGATGCCAGGTGGGCGCGTCCTGGAGGCCTGCTGGCGGGCCCCGGCCTGTGGCTCAGGGCACATAGGTGCACCTGGCAGTCTGCTGAGAGGGCAGGTCTCCTGGTAAGCGTTCCCACCACAATCAAAAGAAATTTAAAAAAACGGACCAGCATCTCAGCCAGAGCAGAAGGAAGTCACAATCACGCGTGTGTCTGGAGGGCCCCAAAACATGGAAAGCCCAAACCCCAAACATCCAACCCAGCCGTGGGCACACTACGGCCCGCGGGCCGGATCCGGCTGCTCTATCCGGTTCTCTTGCTCTCCCATCCGCTCCTTTACTTTGAATTTATATTAGTTCACACAAACACTCCATCCATGCTTTTGTTCCGGCCCTCCGGTCCAGTTTAAGAACCCATGGTGGCCCTCGAGTCAAAAAGTTTGCCCACCCCTGATCCAACCCGTGTATGAAAAGGGGGGGTACAACGGGCCTCGTGGGTTATTTTCAGGTGCGTTTGTCCTCCCCGCGTAAGGCAGCGCTCACGTGCAGCTGTTTCCTCGAGTGGCGCGCGTCCCCAACACCCCGCGCCCACACTGCGCGCCCGCATCTCAGGATAGCTGCTGCTGGCAGATAACCGGCTCCTAAGTCACATCAGGGTTGCAGGGAGCGTCTCCCCGCAGCCATGCTCGTGCGCATGGGGACAGATAAGGAGACGTACTGTGGGTGGGGGGGGGCCCACGGGGGTTGTGTTGCTTTCTTTCTAATTCCCACATTCCTGCAGGGGTCCTCCTGTGGCTTCTGAATTCTAGAATAACGACGGGTGACATGATGCAGCCAGTGTGAGGCACCCACAGGACATAAGCAGGTGCCAGGAGATCCGTCACCGCCGAGCGTGTCAGAAACACACCCCGAGCCCTTCCTCGGACCCCTCGGTCATGGAGTTTGGAGGCTGGACCCGAATGATGATGACGATGGTGACGAAGATGACGAGGGCAGGAAGTAAGGAGGACCAGCTGCCTTTCGTGGGCATCTTCCTTTTCAAAAGAGGACGGGACAGCCACACCCTGAGCCCGGGGGCATTCTCCCTGCAGGGGGACACAGTGCCTCTGTGCCTGCTGGCTGCCACCACCCGAGCCCCAGGATCAGGCTTGCCTCTTGAGCTAACATTACAACACGTGAAATTTTTCCAAGAAAATCACGTATTGAAGGTTGCAGGGACCGCCCTGCAGCCGGGCATTCTGACAGGCCCGGGTAAGAGGTAGTCGGGGGACGCGCACGCACGCCGGCCACAGCTCCATGGCTGTGCAGTACATTTTCCTTGGAAATCGTCCCTTTGGATCCTCACAAATTCCCTATGGTGTGAAGTTGGGCCCATCTTGCAGATGAGGAAACTGAGGCCCGGAGTGGGATGTGGCCTGGCGAGGTCTCGGGCCATGTGAGCAGCAGAGCCTGGGACAGAGGGACATCCGTCCTCTCACTGGTCCGGGGCTTGGTCCGCGGCCCCAGCTGCCCCTCCGAGTTGGTTGTCATTCATGTGGACGGCCCAGGCCCCCCCCGCCCCCACTGGGCTGTCAATCATGGTTCTGAAATATCACCGTCTTTCTCCTCTTGTTGTCAGGACGTCATGCAAGGTCACGGGAAATAGCCATTGGGGGCACGAATGGGAGAGGATCCCTGCAGCATTCAGCACCCCCCCCCCCACCTGCCCCCACGAGGACCGTGGCACTCGCTCCAGCAGGCCCCAGGCTGCTGTTTGCATCTGTCAGTGGTGTTAGGGGACCCACGGGCTTTGCTCTCGGGGTCCCTGGACGCAGGCCGCACTGGCCTGTCCATCATTCTGATGTCACCAGAAGCCATCAGTGAAAGAGAGGGCGCAAGGCTGCTGACTTTCAGTTTCTGTAGGGAAGCAATTGGGAGACGCTGGCAGTGGGCAAAGGGCTTTGAAATCAATACGTGTCTATTAGTTGTCAAGGAAGGTTTCCCAAGGCCACAGCCTCGGAGGACTTGGTGGGCGCCTTTTCTCCAGGCGGACTCGGCGGGGGCTTTGGTCCAGAAAGGGGGCAGGCTCTGCAAACGCCCGGAACAGCAGGAGCTGGTGCCCCAAAGAGAAGGAGGGAAGGAGGGAGGGAGGGAGGGAGGGAGGGAGGGAGGGAGGGAGGGAGGGAGGGAGGGAGGGGTGGAGGGAGGGAGGGAGGGAGGGAAATAACATTTAAGGGTAAAATGGTTTTATTTAAAGCTTATAGTTATATGAGTTATCTCACTTAAATCTTTCTCCCCATTAACCTTGTGTGCTCATTAGAGGTTTTACCCACATCTTTCACATGGCAAAAGGCTCAGAGACAGGAAGATGCATCCCCCCAAAATGCCCCACCCCGTGCTATCATGTGGCCCCCACGGGGCCCTAAAGGGCTCTTCCGTGTCTATGACTCCCAGGACCCAGTTCTTTCTGATGGAGGAGGCTGCGTCATTCCCTTTATCGCCAAGTACAACCTTTGCATTTTTTTTAATTTCTTTATTGATTAAGTTATTACATATGTGTCCTTATCCCCCCATGACCCCCCCACTCCCCCTACTCATGCCCTCACCCCCCTGGTGTCTGTGTCCATTGGTTAGGCTTATATGCATGCATACAAGTCCTTTGGTTGATCTCTCCCCCTTACCCCCACCCTCCCCTGCCTTCCCTCTGAGGTTTGACGTTCTGTTCGATGCTTCTCCGTCTCTGGATCTGTTTTTGTTCATCAGTTTATGTTGTTCATTATATTCTACAAATGAGTGAGATCACGTGATATTTATCTTTCTCTGACTGGCTTATTTCGCTTAGCATAATGCTCTCCAGGTCCATCCATGCTGTTGCGAATCGTAAGAACTCCTTCTTTACCGCAGCGTAGTATTCCATTGTGTAGATGTACCACAGTTTTTTAATCCACTCCTCTGCTGATGGGCACTTAGTGTTCAGACTATATAAATCTTTCGCCTTTTACAACCTTTGCTTTAAAAGGTGCTGGTCTGGAAGGAAAACGGATCCTGAGCCGGGGGAGGGGGAGGGGAATAGGGGGGGAGGGCGGGTGGCTGTGGTCAGGCCGGGCAGGGACAGTTGTCCCGGTCGCTCCTCCTGCCTCACACGGTGCTGGGGAAGGGTGGCCAAGCCTCCACCGCCTCTGTGGGCACGGAGGTCCTGGTTGGGTTTGTGCTCGACTTCCTGCCACGGCTGCACCGCAGGCCTGTGTCCTCCCTCCTGGAGCTCCAGCACTAACGCAGGCGTGTGTGTGTGCGTGCGCACATGTATATGTGTGAGCATGTGTGTATGTATGTATGTGTGTGTGTGCATGTGAACCGCCTACCAGGTGAGGCACCACAGTCCACAGGCGAGATCAGCATGTTTCTAGCCGGAGACGGGGACACGTGAGTGACAGCTCGGGTTCCCTGGCGGGGCCTTCAGCAGCTGTCGCCCGCACGACCTGACTCCGTGGCCTGGGGCCGCCATAAGGAAGAGCCGCCCACCAGGTGGCGTCACACAGCAGGGCAACCTCGCTCAGTTCCGGAGGCCAAGTCCAAACTCAAGGGTCAGCAGGGTCGCGGCCCCCGAGGGCTCTAGGGACGGCGCCCTTCTGGCTCTTCCAGCTTCGGGCGCCCAGTGTGCCTGGGCTCATGGTCACATCACTCCAGTCCCCGCCCCGTCTTCGCGCGGCCGTCTTCCCTCCATCTCGCTGTGCGCCTGTCCTGGTCCAATCAGGACCTGTCTTTCCCCCTGGGCCACCCCATCCGGGAGAGTCTCGTCTCCTGACCAAGCCGCGGAGCCATTTCCCAACAAGGTCGCACTCGGAGCTCTGGGCGGGCACGAGTGTGCAGGGGCCACTGTTACCTCGGCACCACCCACACCCACGCTCTGCGAAAGAGATGCAGATGGGTGAGTGTCGTTTTATAATTTGGGGTGGGGGTGGGGCCTAAGGCCTAGGAAAACCCCACCAGCTAGGCCATGGCATTTGCAGCCGAAACGGATGACAGGTCCTCACACTAGACCAGCAGTGGGCAAACTATGGCCCGCGGGCCGGATCCGGCTGTTCTATCCGGTTCTCTTGCTCTCCCCTCCGCTCCTTTACTTTGAATTTATATTAGTTCACACAAACACTCCATCCATGCTTTTGTTCCGGCCCTCCGGTCCAGTTTAAGAACCCATTGTGGCCCTCGAGTCAAAAAGTTTGCCCACCCCTGGCCTAGCCATTTGCCAGGAAGGCCCCGAGCGGCCCAGGCGCTCCGGCAGGTGGGGAGTCAGATGCCAGCCCATTTCCATGCAAATAGCGCCGGGGAGCCAGCCCGCGGGTTCCCTGAGAGGAACCTGTGCTTGCGGGCCGCCACCCGGGATCGTTCCACGGGACAGACTCTGCAGGATATCAGACAAGATCTGACAACACATTCACCTTCCAGCCGCGCGGCACCCTCGCTCGGCAAGGCCTTTGCTGTGCACGGCCTGGTGTCATTTCCGATAAATTCTCAAACTCGGCAGCCTCCGTGTAGATGGAGGGAAAACACTGCCGGCAGAGAGGGGCGCTGGGGGCTGAAGGCGGCCGATTAGCTGGGGTCCCCAGAACCCCAAAGCAAATGATGTGAGCCCCAGAGACACTCCTCCACGCCCCGGGAAGGGGGCCCCACCTCCCCACACGGGTCTCCGGCCCCGGCTTCTAAAAAGGCATGTGATGGGGGGCACGGGGGAGGCACGCAGCTCCCTCACTCCCTGTGACTGGAATTAATTCCCTGAAATAGAAGCCAACCCCAGAATCGCCTGCCTGTGCCCTCGCTCACAAATGAGATTTTATATGGAAAGATGTCACCCCGGCTGAAACCGGGTAGAGCGCTCCTGGGTAGAGTTTAAATAAAACTCCTGCCTGCTATTGTTATTCATTTCTTACGGGGCTGGTCCAGGTTCTACATCCCATCCCCAGCTCCCAGGTAAGCTGCTGGGAGCAAAGCATCCTCTCGGGGCATTCCTGTGCACCGGGCACAAACTTTGCAGAAGTACGTATGCATATACATACGTACACGCATATAGACGCACACGTGTGCGTGTGTGTGTGGACAGACATATACATGCACGTCAGGAGGGAGGGGGGTCTACATCCGCCACTCCGCACACCAATGTCACATTTTAATGTGATGCCGCGCCCGATGCATATTCATGAAGCAGAATCTTGGCAGGGACGCAGGGAAGTGGGATGGAGTGTGTTTGGCGGAGTGCGTCACGTTTCCAGGCCAGTGGATTTTTTGATTAAAGTCCCTTATCCGTTTTATCATGCATATCCACTCTCTGATTAAAGTGATCTGGGGCTGACACTCGCAATGTCAGTCTACGCCGAGACCCTTCACACAAAACATGGTTGGAATTTATATCCTTAAAAAAAAAACACACAGACCCTGTACACCCGGCAGTAAAACTAACACAGGCCCCGTGCCTGGAAAGCAGTGTCCGCGCAGGACGGCGTGAGGGCCGCCGGGTCCCTGGCCCGGAAAGATGTAAACCCAGAATATTAATCAGCGTCCACCTTCAGAGGCTAAATTTTCCTTTAAAAAAAAAAATCAAAGTCACGTTTCTTCTATCTGATTTCTTAGGCTTTTTTTCTCAAATGTTTTCACTTGAGGAAAACATAACCCGAGACGCCCCCAGGAATATAAGAATGAGTCCCCCACCCCCACCCCCACCCCACCCCGACCCCGGCCTTTCCGACACCTGTCAGTCAACACTGAGGCTCCTTTTCACATCACTTCCAGGAGGTGGCCCCCCACGTGCGGGGGAGGGATGAGGCCCAGGACCGCGGCCCGCCGAGCGCTGGGCCTGCGTCCCACCCGAGGGACACTGGGTGCTTCTCCGGAGCCTGCTGCTGTCTCAGAGAGAAGAGAGAAAGGGCGGCCGTGCCCTGGCCAAGGCTGAGGCCAGAGGGTCTGGAAGGAAAGGGCTGTGTTCAGGCAGCTGGCGGGGGAGACCCGCGTCCCGGGCACGGGCAGCTGACCAGCCGGTGGTCTGAGCAGGTGCCCCCACCTGTCCAGGTCCCAGATCCTCTTACGTAATGGAGAGGGTACCCGCCTGGTGGGCCCGCTGTGCCGATCAGAAGAAATCAAGTCTGAGAAAGAGCTCCCTAGGCAGGGACAGACTTCCAAATGAGGGCCCATGACTGTGACCCCCACGGAGGTGAGCTCTTGGGTCAGCGCTGTGACCTGTGACCCCCAAGGAGGTGAGCTCTCAGGTCAGTGCTGTGACCTGTGACCCCCAAGGAGGTGAGCTCTCAGGTCAGTGCTGTGACCTGTGACCCCCGAGGAGGTGAGCTCTCAGCAGCAGGAAGCGGTCCCTGGGCTTTGTCGAGTGAGGGAAGGTGGGAAGAACCCCGCCTTGCTGGTTGGGCGCCATGTGCACCAGGCCCTGCCCCGGCCCTTCCCCTCGCGCACTCTCCAGTCAGCCTCATCGCGTCCGGTGTGCCAGGGAGCAAAGGGGCACTGAGGGGGCAGCCCCCGGCATGTGGCACTGGCTAGAAGGGCAGAGCCAGGACCAGGGGCCCCTGAGCGGCCCGAGCTGTGGCTGATCCGTGGTCCTGGGGGGCGCCTGGAGCTTCTCATTCACGGAACTTCTCTGAGATACATGGACAGAGGTGTCCAGACCCAGGGTGTCCCCGAGCAGCACAGCGAAAAGTAAAGTCAGGTGGGTGAGTGGAGAGAGAGAGATGATGGATGGATGGATGGATGGATGGATAATATATAGATAATCAATAGACAGATAAATAGGTAGAAAGATGATATAGAGACAAATGACAGATAGATACACAGGAAGGGGGGGGGAGAGAGAGAGAGAGAGAGAGAGAGAGAGAGAGAGGAGAAGGTGATATATAGGTAGGTAGCTAGCTAGCTAGATGATAGGGGAGGAAGGGAAGGAGGGAGGGAGGGAGGGAAGAGAAGAGACGGGAAGGAGGGAGGGAGGGAGGGAGGGAGGGAGGGAGGGAGGAGGGAGGGAGGGAGGGAGGGAAGAGAAGAGAAGGGAAGGAGGGAGGAAGGAAGGGAGGGAGGGAAGAGAAGGGAAGGAGGGAAGGAGGGAGGGAGGGAAGGGAAGGAGGGAAGGAGGGAGGGAGGGAGGGAGGGAGGGAGGGAGAGAGGGAGGGAGGGAGGGAGGGAGGGAGGGAGGGAGGGAGGGAGGGAGGGAGAGAGGGAAGGAGGGAGGGAGGGAGGGAGGGAGGGAGGGAGAGAGGGAGGGAGGGAGGGAGGAGGGAGGGAGGGAGGGAGGGAAGAGAAGAGAAGGGAAGGAGGGAGGAAGGAAGGGAGGGAGGGAAGAGAAGGGAAGGAGGGAAGGAGGGAGGGAAGAGAAGGGAAGGAGGGAAGGAGGGAGGGAGGGAGGGAGGGAGGGAGGGAGAGAGGGAGGGAGGGAGGGAGGGAGGGAGGGAGGGAGGGAAGGGAAGGAGGGAAGGAGGGAGGGAGGGAGGGAGGGAGGGAGGGAGGGAGGGAGGGAGGGAGGGAAGGGAAGGAGGGAAGGAGGGAGGGAGGGAGGGAGGGAGGGAGGGAGGGAGGGAGGGAGGGAGGGAAGGGAAGGAGGGAAGGAGGGAGGGAGGGAGGGAGGGAGGGAGGGAGAGAGGGAGGGAGGGAGGGAGGGAGGGAGGGAGGGAGGGAGGGAGGGAAGGGAAGGAGGGAGGGAGGGAGGGAGGGAGGGAGGGAGGGAGGGAGGGAGGGAGGGAGGGAAGGGAAGGAGGGAAGGAGGGAGGGAGAGAGGGAGGGAGGGAGGGAAGGGAAGGAGGGAAGGAGGGAGGGAGGGAGGGAGGGAGGGAGGGAGGGAGGGAGGGAGGGAGGGAAGGGAAGGAGGGAAGGAGGGAGGGAGGGAGGGAGGGAGGGAGGGAGGGAGGGAGGGAGGGAGGGAGGGAGGGAAGGGAAGGAGGGAAGGAGGGAGGGAGGGAGGGAGGGAGGGAGGGAAGGGAAGGAGGGAAGGAGGGAGGGAGGGAGGATGCACACCACAAGGCAGGGCTCGTTCCCGCCCCTGCGCTGGCCTACCGGGCGCAGTCTCGTTGTCACACGGCTGTTGACATTTGCGCGGCTCCAGGAAGGAGGCGGCCGCTGCGCAGGCAGCTTCGTGTTTGCTCTGCAGCAGCTGGAGGACAGGAGACGTCCCTAAAGGCCCAAATGGTGGGCGCCTGGGCTTGGGGAGGGGGTCAAACCGCCAGATTTGCTGCTGGAGGCCCGGTCCCCGCCCCCGGGCTGCGCATGGACAGCGGGGCTCCTTCCCACCCAGAGGCCCCGTCCCGGGACCAGGGGGAGCTGGGCCGCAGGAAGGGGCCGGCGCTCGCGGCCCGCCCACCTGGCACAGGAGCGGTGAGCAGTGCCCCTGCCAGGCATCCTGTGCCACTCGCCGCGTACTCAGAAAGCCGTCCGAGCAACAGTCTCACGGAAGCCAACGACAGCTCGGAGACCTGGGTCCTCCTGTGGCCAGCTGTGTTTAAAGACGGAGAAACTGAAACTCCGATCCTGCCATCCGCCAAGACCGTGGCTCGCGAGTCACGAGCCGAGACCCGCACCTGGGTGTGTCTCAGAGCCTCTGCACGCACCCACCTGGCTGTCGGCCTGGCCTCCTCCTGCTGCACGCTGCGGGCAGGCCAGTGCACCCACGCCGTGCCTCAGTTTCCTCCCTGCCTCCCGCCTTGCCAGGCTGCCGGGACCGGCCATGAGCCCTTCTCTGGAATGCACTTCTCCCGGCGCCTGGATGCGGTCAGTTCTTGCCCAGGACTGTTTAGTGCCGCCCAGGGCTGCCTGTGCATCGTCTGCTGGGGCTGCCATAGCAAAGCACCACAGGCAGGGGGTGGGGAGGGGGGCTTCCCCCGCAGGACCGTCCCTTGTGGGTCCTGGAGGCTGGGAGCGAGGTGTCGGCGGGGGTGGTTTCTCCTGAGGCCTCTCTCCTTGGCTTGCAGCCGCCGCCTTCTCCCCGTCGCCCCGTGCTCTTCCCTCCTTCCATGTCCGTGTCCTGATTGCCTCGTCTTATGAGGACACCAGTCCTGTTGGATTGCATCCACCCCAGGGACCTCGCTTAACCTTATCGCCCCTCACAAGACCCTTTCTCCACCTCCGGTCACATTCGGAGTCGCCGGGGGTGAAGGCTTCGACATATGACATCCGGAGGGTCACACTCAGCCCCTCACACCCAGGACACCAGACAAGCTGTCTTTCCGTGTCATTCCCTCACTCTCCACGCCTCAGTGTTGGCCTAGGCCAGCCCCCACCACCCCTTCACTCGGCGATCGCTGTAGGACGTGCACGGGACTCTGCCGCGTGGTCCCTGTCCCTGCCCTCGGGAGCTAGCGGTGTCCCCTGGGACCAAGGCGTGTGGCGTGGGTTATAGTTCACGGGCTGCTCTTCACGCCCTTTGGGGCAGCCGCTTCTCCCGGCGCTCCTAAGGAGAAGGGTCTGGCTTGCCCTGGTTCTCAGCTGTAGAGACGGACACGCAAAGGCTAAGCGACCGGCCTTGGGCCACAGTGACCACACGCTACGTGGAGCCCCGAATCCGAGAGGCCCCGTCCCCCCTGCAGAGCAGCCCCTGGCCAGGGAGCTCTTCCTCCAGCCACACATCTCAGGCACCTGGGCCACGGGCTTATGGAGACCCCACGTTGTCCAAGCTTTGCATGGGGCTTCCCTGAAAGCAGGAAGTGGTAGGATCCAGACGGGGAAACTAACCAAGAATGACAGAATGTGGAAATACACAAGATGGCGGGACGGGTCACTGAGGGAGAACACCTCCCGGTGATGCTGCCTGAGAAGGTGTCTCTGAGGAGGTGACATTAAGGGAAGACCAACAGGAGGCAGGGGAGACCGTGCAAAGGCCCTGGGGTAGCCTGGCATGAGCTGGTGTGGAGAGGGCGGCAGGGCCCAGCTCACACATGACTTGGGAAACGTTCTTCTAATAATGATGCAAAGGATGACGGACTTCAACGACAAGACTGAGACGTGTTGGTGATACTCAATATTCTCTCCGACGTGCCCTTGAATGTTGGGGGGAAAGGGGCGTGGGGGTAAATAGTTCTTTGGGGTTGAATGGTAGGTCGAACTCAGGCTTTCTGAACTCACAGCCAACTTCCCCTTCGCAGGGAGCACCAGGCGGTCTGCTCAGAGCACAGATCCCATTCTGGTCAAAGCCCCTCCGAGCTGAGTCCGGGGGGGGATCCAGGGAGGCCTTGGGGTGCACATCAGTGTCTGGACTACATTGGGGCAGCCAGCACCGTGTGGCTGTGGTTGGGCTGGATGGCGCAGGGCTGTGAAGAGTGAAGAGGCAGGAACATGGGAACCTGGTGCCCTCCGGACAAGCATCCACGGGAGATGAGGGGAGGAAAATGGGTGTCGCAATCGCACCTCCTTCTGTGCCTCTCTGACAAGCAAGCACCTCGCAAAACTCAGAAACAGCGGGGCTGCTCTCTGTCCTTGTTGACGCACAGCTGTGCTGTAATCAACAGACCGCACCACAGAAAAACAGTGTTTCCCGTGTGTGTGTGTGTGTGTGTGTGTGTGTGTGTGTGTGTGCGCGCATGTGTGGCAGGAGCAGCAAAACTGTTGTTAATCTATAATAATAAAAGCCTAAGTGATCATTATAGCGAAACAACCAGAATGACCCATTGCTATGATGCACACTGACCACCAGGGGGCAGACGCTCAACGCAGGAGCTGCCCCCTGGGGGTAAGTGCACTCCCATAGGGGGAGCACTGCTCAGCCAGAACCTGGGCTCATGGCTGGCGAGCGCAGAGGCGGTGGCGGGAGCCTCTCCCTCCTCCACTGCAGGCAGGCAGTAAGCAGCGAGGGGTCCCAGACTGTGAGAGGGCGCAGGCCAGACCGTGGGACCCAACCCCCACGTGCACAAATTTTGTGCACCAGGCCTCTAGTAAGTTAATAAACGGATAAATGAACTGCTCAGCCCAAGGGATTTGGAACGTTGGTGCCTTGCCCTTTTATCGGCCATTTCACGTTAGTCTCTGCGTGAACATTAATGTTTCCCCTTAAAGAGCCAAGTGATGGCCTGACCGGCGTGGCTCAGTGGTTGAGCATCGACGTATGAACCAGGAGGTCATGATTCAATTCCCAGTCACGGCACATGTCCGGGTTGTGGGCTCAATGCCCAGAGTGGGACGTGCAGGAGGCAGCCAATCCATGATTGTCTCTCATCATTGATGTGTCTCTCTCACTCCCTCTCCCTTCCTCTCTGAAGTCAATAAAAATATATATATTTTTTTTTAAAGAACCAAGTGGTGACTGAAGCTCCTGGAATGGACAGTGCTAACCCCTCATCACCATCTTCACCCTCCCCTCCTGCCACCCTCGGATTAAGGGTTGTCATCTCCAGTTACACGGGCAGCATTTTGTTTTCCACAGACAGCTGCCGCATGCCCGCTCGGCACAGGAAATGTCCTGGGGACACTGGGACACGGGGAACACCAAAACAGATGGTTCCTGCCTTCCGGGGGCCGAGAGCCCAGTGCCAGGCTGGGCACACTGAGCCGAGGTGACGTCCAGCCTGCCTCTGGCTGGCACAGGGCCCGCGATGGTTTTGCATCTTCAAATGGTAGAAAATATCCAAAGAAGAACAGGACTCCGTGACTCGTGAAAATTACACGAAGTTCACATTTAACGACCACAATCAGGTTTAACTGGCGCCCAGCCTAGCCCATGGGTTCAGGTCTCCTCTGTGGAGGCTCTCATGCTACAAGGACAGAGCTGAACAGTTGACCATCTATATATATAAAAGGCTAATATGCAAAGTGTCCCCTTGGGAGTTCAACCGGGAGACCTACCGGGAGTTCAATCACTCACTATGACGTGCACTGACCACCAGCGGGTAGTGTGGAACAAAGGAAGGCCCTGCCGGCAGCTGGAAGGCCCAGATCGGCCCTGATCGCCAGCCAGGCCTAGGGACCCACCTGTGCACAAATTTCATGCACTGGGCCTCTAGTACTTAATAAAGCAAAGACTGGCCTCCCCTGGGCAAGAAGGGATGCTGCTGGCAGACAGCCTTTGAACTGGAGCTGCAACGTTGACCATTCCCTGGGTCTCCAGCCCCAAAACTCACATGAGCCCGTTTTTAAAAATAAAATCAGCCCCGCAGGCGTGGCTCAGTGGTTGAGCGTCGACCTATGAACCAGGAGGTCACGGTTCAAATCCCAGTCAGGTCACATGCCGGGGTTGCGGGCTCAATCCCCAGTAGGGGGTGTGCAGGAGGCAGCCGATCCATGATTGTCTCTCATCATTGATGTTTCTGTCTCTCTCTCCCTCTCTAAAATCAATAAAAGTATGTTTAAAAGATACAAGTAATAAAATCTATCTTTCTTCCATCTCAGGTAGATCGGTAGGTAGATGATAGATGGGTGGGTAGGTAGGTAGACACATCCTGTTGGTTCTGTTTCTCTGGAAAGCCCAGGTGATGAGTAGCACCTGGGAATTGGAGGCGACTCCGTCGGCCGAGCCACAGGCAGAATGAGGCTTTCCCGCCTCCTGGTCCAAACCCCCTCTCACCCAGGACTGGTTCCTCCGCAGGCCTGGCAATGGCTGAGTCCCGCCACCTGTAAAGCACAAGGCCAGTGGTGAAAGCAGCGCCCTCGGGGTGTGATGAGCTGATGGGCAGAGCGCACTTAGAACAGAGGCTGACCCTCCCTCCCCGCTGGGAGCCCTCAGTACCGGTCAGCTGGCAGGGCCGCTGACGTCACTCACTCGGGCCTGGACTCCCATCTCCGCAGCCGCAGGTGCTGCTCCAGGCGGCATCACACACCATCCGTCCCAGGGTCCGAGTCAGCCGGCTGTCACCTGCGTGTGTCCGAGCCTGGAGCGCGCTCACCTTCCCGGCTGTTTGAAGACCCACGTTCTGTGTGCGAATGTTTGCTGCTTCCTGCGGTTGTATCGGTGAACCAGATCAGAGACTGCCGACGCGATTCCACCAAGATGCGTGGCCGGAGAGAAATGTCCCGTCCCCTCCGCACCGAGAGCCTTCCCTTCGGCTTTGTTTTCCCCGGAGGGATTCGTGGCATCACTCCCAGAGGGAAGCCGAGCCGCGCCGGCAGCTTCGGCCTCCTTTTGTCTGGATAAGTGTTATCCGGTGAACGGAACACAATGAGACTATGTTTATCTTAATGCTGTCTAAAACTCACATCACAGTACGAGATCGATAGCTCTCCACAACCATTTACCGAAGAGCCAACTGGGGAGAGACATTCAAATTGCATTGATTTTCTTTTTTCCCTGAGTGTGTGCGGGCAACAGTGGCGGTCGGTGAGCGAGAGTGCGGACAGCAGGGCACGTGGGCGCTGAGTGTCAAACACGGGCACAGGGAGCCCCGGGGAGGGTGCCCAGGGGCCCTGGCTGGGGCCCATCGATCGCCCTGGGAACTGGCCACAAGCCACTGAACGCAGGAGAGAAGGGTGATTTGGTCACACACTGCCCACTTCGCCACAGGCCAGCATCTTGGAGAACATAGGTCTGGAGAGGACCTGAGAGAGGACCTGGGCCCACTTCCTCAGGCAGGCGTACAGCGAGGGACGCGGAGACCCGCAGCCTGCCGCGGGCTCCTGGGGTCGTGTGCACGGACAAAGTGCATCTCGGAAGGCGAGGCTGCTTGTCACTCATCGTGGACTGGGCACACGACAGAGATGTCTGTTTCATAACTAGACCGAGCCCAGCTGGCATGGCTCAGTGGCTGAGCGTCGACCTATGAACTAGGAGGTCGAGGTTCGATTCCTGGTCAGGGCACATGCCCGAGTTGCGGGCTCCATCCCCCATGTCGGGGCGTGCAGGAGGCAGCCGATCAATGATTCTCTCTCATCATTGATGTTTCTATCTCTCTCTCCCTTTCCCTTCTCTGAAATCAGTGAAAATATATTTAAAAAAAAAAAAAAACACAAAACTAGACTGAGCCAAAACAAGAAAGAAGGGAGGGAGGGGGAAGGAGGGAGAGAAAGGGAGACCGAGAGGGAGGGAGGGAGATAAGGAAAAGGAAGAGAGGGGAAGAGAAGCAGCTAAGACATCAGACAGACCTGAATTCGCTCTGATCCACATCACCCTTGACCTTGGGCAGGCTGCCTCACCTGTCGGCACCACAGCAGCCCCAGAGTTACAGAAACCCACAGAGTCGTCACACGGACACTCTCTGGCACGCAGACGGTGGCCCGGTGACGACAGGACAGAGCTGGGACTAGGACACGCTCTTTCCGCCACCAGCATTGGAGTCTACATTGCGCCGAAGGAAAGGTCACCTTGACCTTGGCGGGTCAGCCTGCTTTCCTGCTCCGGCCACTTTGAAATAAGCTTTGGAAGAAGAAGTGGAATTAAAAAAAAAAAAATAGAAAGCAAAGAGGGAAGGGGGTGGAGAAGGAATGTGAGTGGAGAAATGATTGGGACTGGCATCCTGCAATTTCGCGCATTAAAACATATTTTAAAGGGACGACCACGGCGCTGATTGTAGAAGGGCAAAGCTCTCCCCTCCTCAGGCTATTCATAAGGACTTCCCACCGAGAGGACAAGTACACGCTTGGTGCATTTTTAATCCTTTGCCAATACATTTGACTAAAGCTGTTTGCTGTTTCAATGACAGGCTTCAGCTGGCCCTTCCGTACCCAGCCTTCCCGGTTGCTAATGGCATTCAGGAGACACAAGCTGTAGAGTTACCTTCTGGTTGAATCGCAGCCTCCCCTCCACACGGGCATCTGAATGGGGGGCAGCCCTCTTCCCAAGGAACCCACTCACAACTCTGGGCCAAAGGGGGACAAGGGGGCTCCCGGACTCTGCGCCACCTCCCCCTTCCCCCCCCGCCCCCCGCAGACCAGCCCTTCACGGTCAGCACTGAGCTGCCTCCCCTGTGGTTCCAGTTCCCTGGGCTGCTTTTCCCTGTGCTGTAGCCTTACCTGATAGTGGTTGTGTGTCCGGTGATGGGGTCTGGGGGTTATTAAACCAGATTCACAGAGGATCGTGCACTTCTCAGGGCGCCCCCCCCCCCTCTTCATTCAAATGCCAAGGATGAAATCTTCCAGGAAAATGAGGCAGCCAGGGACCCGAGTAACTTCAAAACGGGACGGAGGGACCAAGAGAAAGCTTCGGGTCTCAGCAGAACAGGAGCCGAAGGAGAAGTTCTCACCTGCGCATAGCTGATGCTTGTATGCTTTCCTCTTTCCTATGTCGAGAGATAAATTAGCGCACGGGTTACCATGCCATTACATGTGCAATGCCCTCCGGCCACCTCCGTTACGTGCCCGGGTGCTGGTATATTTACAAAAGCATTAACCGAGAGACCACGTGAGACCGTGGTCAGAGCTGGTGCCACTACAAAGGCCTGGGGGGGGGGCACTTGACTTTGGTGTTTAACTCTTCCTATCCTGGGGGGATTGGGTGGGGCAGGGGGGGGGACTCAGGGGTACAGGGAAAGCAGACAGACATGCGAGCGACAAGGAAAGAGAACAGGAAACAGAGATCAGGGGTTACAGGCAGCATCAGAAGAGCCCCCCCCCGCTTTTCCCTCGGCCACACAAGGCCTTTCAGCTCCTGTATTACACGCTCAGCCCTGGCCCCTATTGTCATGAAAAGCAGACCCCCCCGCCCCATGAACCACAGAACATCAATACCGCCTTTTACTAAGTCTGCGCTAATTTTACACTGAATTTCAGCCCCTGAGCGGGATTTATTGCCAAAAACATGAGAACACCTCTTCGTCCCCTCCCACCCCCTCACCCCCTTTCCGTCGTCTGGGTTTCAGATTTGGAAACCTTATCACTATTTAAAACGGAAAAGAAAAAAAAAAAAAGACGACGATGAAGAAGAAGCAGGGGTGCGGAGGGGGCTGCCGTTGGAGAGATTTTAATAGCTAATAATAGGGAGAGCGCATAAAAGCCCGGATCCAATTTAAGCGCGAGAGCCCCTGTGTAAGCATGGCATGTCAGTCTCGGGGTGCACTGTATAGGGGCCAGCCCCTGAGCATGGCAGCCCAGAAATATAAAGTCCAGATTTAATTCCGATACAGAGAAATACAATTTCAAAACCGGACGTCTTATCATCGGCGTGTCCCACTGGCGCACTCATTTCCCTAGCAAAAGCCTGTCAGTGCCATTATGTTGTACAAGGAAGCAATTTACCACTGCAGCTCAACAGGGCTACCCAGACCAGGGAACCTAGGCATTTGAAGTTATCGCTCGGACAAAAAAAAAAAAAAAAAAAAAATAGCATTTCAAATGTCAGTGAAATGGGAAGGAATAATTGAAAAGTATCAATCAGAGAAGCGAAGGGTTTAGAAGGCTGAGACCGCAGCCCGAAGGCCGGCTTCGCTCTGCTTCCTTCCTGCGCTGCCCCGTCTCCTATCCGCTCGCCTGGCAGACCAACCCCTCCCCATGCTTTTCCCCCTAAACCCACGTCCTCCCCGTGGAAGTTCAAGTTCAACCCGGGCAAAGGAGAGACGGTTCCCTGTTCTGTGTCCTGCCTGAAGGACAGCCTGAAGCCTGCCGCGGCGGAGACCGATCTCACGGTGAACGCGCTCCCCACCCCGCCCCCACCCCCAGGTCCTGGGAAATCACCAGTGTTCGAGAAGCACCCACATGGCGGCCCCGGGTCCAGTTGCTCCTGACGGCGACTGAGAACATTTCTATAAAGTTTGGGTATGAAGACCACAGGATTTCATTCCTGCCTGGGACCACCACAGATTCGTCCTGATTTGCCCTGACATCCGAATTCCCCCTCGATGCCTCCATAGCCTGGTCAATGAAGTGAGGATAACGGGGGGCGTCTCCTTGCAGGTGTGATGGGAGGATGAGACATAACCCAGAGAGCAGGGGGCTCCTGCCTGTCCCAAGGCCAACTGTCCACTGTAGGCTCCTTATTCCACGGCAGGTCCCACAGCAGGTTTCTCACCATCTCAGAGGGCCTGTGTGATCCGCCCACCTCTGGAGCTCACTGTTGGGTTAGGGTTAGGGCTAGGGGTAGGGCTAGGGGTAGGATTAGGGCTAGGGGTAGGGCTAGGGTTAGGTTAGAGCTAGGGGTAGGGCTAGGGCTAGAGTTAGGGTTAGGGCTAGGGCTAGAGTTAGGGTTAGGGCTAGGGTTAGGATTAGGGCTAGGGCTAGGGCTAGGGCTAGGGCTAGAGTTAGGGTTAGGGCTAGGGCTAGGGCTAGGATTAGAGTTAGGGTTAGGGCTAGGTCTAGGGCTAGGATTAGAGTTGGGCTTAGAGTGAGGGTGAGGGTGAGGGTGAGGGTGAGAGAGAGGGTTAGGGCTAGGGTTAGTGTTAGGGTTAGGGTAAGGTTGAGGATTAAGGTTGGGTTAAGGTTAGTGTTTGGGTTAGGGCTAGGGCTAGGGTTAGGGTTAGTGTTAGGACTAGGGTCAGGGTTAGGGCTAGGGTTGTGGTTTGGGTTAGCATTAGGGCTAGGTCTAGGGCTAGGGTTAGGGTTAGGGTTAAGGTTGGGGTTAGGGTTATGGCTTCTGCAGAACTCCAATCCCATGCTTACCAGAGGCATTAGCTCTTATTCTTATCTTCTTCCGAATGCTGCCCCACCGGTCTTCACAGATATGGCTCCTCCTTCAGTCTCAGCTCACATGTTACCTCCTCCAGAGACTTCCCTGGACCCCTCCTTGAGGCCCTACCCGGGGCCCCTCCTTGAGGCCCTACCCGGGGCCCCCTCCTTGAGGCTGTACCCGGGGCCCCTCCTTGAGGCCCTACCCGGGGCCCTGCCTTGAGGCCCTACCCGGGGCCCCCTCCTTGAGGCCCTACCCGGGGCCCCTCCTTGAGGCTGTACCCGGGGCCCCTCCTTGAGGCTGTACCCAGGGCCCCTCCTTGAGGCCCTACCCGGGGCCCCTCCTTGAGGCTGTACCCGGGGCCCCTCCTTGAGGCTGTACCCGGGGCCCCTCCTTGAGGCCCTACCCGGGGCCCCCTCCTTGAGGCTGTACCCAGGGCCCCCTCCTTGAGGCTGTACCCGGGGCCCCCTCCTTGAGGCTGTACCCGGGGCCCCTCCTTGAGGCTGTACCCGGGGCCCCTCCTTGAGGCTGTACCAGGGCCCAGCCGTCGTTCCCGTAGCGCTGGGCTTCCATTTCCTTAAGGCGCCCTGCATCGCTGTCTGTGTCCACCTCTAGAACACAAGGGTCCTTGTCTGTCTTCCTCTCAACTGAATACCTTTCTCTCTCACCAGGCCCCTGGCACACGGCATGCATTTTGTAAATACCACCATTTGTTGAATGAATGAATGAATGAATGAATGAGAAAACGGAAGACCATCCCAGTTGCAGGTAATCTGAACCTGCCTGACCCAGAGCCTGGGAAATAGTAGTCACTCTGGCATCGTGAGCTGGCCCCGCAGCTGAGTAGCTGGGCCTGGACAAGCCACCCCCATGCGTGGAGGGGCCAGCCTGCTCCCAGCAGCTACTGGGCACAGAGTCACAGATGGCGGGTAGAAACTTCCGGGTGGGCTAGTGGCAAGCTGAATATGCTTGGTGCTCCCTTGATTTGCCTTTTTCTCAGAACTTGCAGCCTGGTACCCTAATGCATCGGGTGGCCTGGGCGTTTCCCCAGCAGCCTGTGACCTGGAGCTCAGGGACCTCGCCTCCTGACGGTGTGCCCTATACCAGGCCCGGGGGCCGAATCATAACGTAAGAAGACTGCGTGACTCCCTCACCAGGCCCTGCGCTAAGCACTCCGACCATCACGTCATCTAAACCAGACAACCTGGCAGGGGTCGTTGCTATTATTGTCCCATTTTACAGGTGAGGAGACTAAGGCTTAGAACACTGGCATGCAGGGCTGTTTCCAGGGGCACCTGTCAGTGAGTAAAACAAAGTAAAAGCTGACTATCGATGACCACTGTACTTCTGCAGTGCACATCCCTGCCCTTTCTGAGATTTTCAGAATTCAGATGCATCCAGCAATCTGTGTGAGCATTACTGAACGTGGGAATGTTTCTCTATTCTGGAAAAGCTGTGGTTAGGGCCGATGGTGGCTGGCACTGTGAACGTGAGAAAACAGGGTGGCGTCTCCCTTAAGGATGTGTGAACACAGTGACCCCCACCCCTGCGCCCAGTGCCGAGGGGAATCCTGGTCCCCGGAAACCTCCGGGGATTTCCACCGGGGACAGGAGTCTCGTGGATTCTTGCCAGGTGGGAACGTTTCTCCCCCTTTCCCAGTGTGCCTCTCTCTCATACAGAACGTCCCCACAAAGAGCCGGGGAAGGTGGGACGAGAGCACAGGCGGCCTGGCGCCAGGGTCTGTCTCCTTGGCTGCTGCCCACACGGCTTCTCCCCCACACTGCACCTTGGGGAGCATCGTACCCAGGCTGCTACCCTACGAATGTTCGTCAGAGAAAGACACGCTCAGCCTGGACACAGCCCGGGTCCTCGGGAGCCAGAAAGAACTGCAGCCGCGGCCAGTGCCTCGCTCGTAACAGGCTCTCGGTGACTGTTGGTTGTGTGGCCGAGCGATCTACTCGGAGGACAACACTGTCTCAGTCTCAGTGAAAACGGTGACGTCTGAAATGTGCTGCCATCGGAGCTGGAGTTTCTGGGCAGTTTCAGCAGCCGGAGGCCTCTCGGTAACAAGCGAATTGCAGAGTCAGCCTGCCTGGCCCCCTCCTGCTCTTTTTGATTCTATAGCAAGACCCATGGGTCTCCATTTTTATTTATTTTATTATTTACTAGAGGCCTGGTGCACGAAATTCGTGAACGGGACGGGGGGGGTGTCCCTCAGCCCAGCCTGCACCCTCTCCAATCTGGGATCCCTCTCACAATCCAGGACTGCTGGCTCCCAACCGTTCAGCTGCATGCCTGCCTGATTGCCCCTAACTGCTTCTGCCTACCAGGCTGATCACCCCCTAACCACTCCCCTGCCAGCCTGTTCAACGCCTAACTGCCCCATTGCTGGCCTGATTGTCCCTAACTGTCCTCCCCTGCCAGCCTGGTCACCCCTGACTGCCCTCCTCTGCCAGCCTGGTCACCCCTAACTTCCCTCCCCTGCCAGCCTGGTCACCCCTAACTGCCCTCCCCTGTCGACCTGGTCACCCCTAACTGCCCTCCCCTGCAGGCCTGGTCCCCCCCTAACTGCCCTCCCCTGCAGGTCTGGTCGTCCCCAACTGCCCTCCTCTGCCGGCCATCTTGTGTCCACATGGGAGTGGCCATCTTGTGTGTTGGAGTGATGGTCAATTTGCATATTACCTCTTTATTAGCTAGGATTTTTTTTGCATTGTCCCTGAGGAAGACATCACAGAGTGCTAACAACCCCTCCACTCCAGAGAGCCAAGGGCCTGGCTTGTGTTTTGGAAAACTGTTCTTGGGCAATTTTCATGAGTATTATCTCACACCTTAATTTATGTTCGTTCCGTGTCTTGCTGAATCTTCCTACATTCCTCTATATTAAATTAATAAATGGGTTTATCTACATTTAAACAAATGTAATGTGCTTCTTCCTTCAAACAGGAATTCTGTGTCAGGAGGAAGCCCTTACCCTAGAATCCAGGCCAGTTGGTGACCCTGCTTCTAACGCGACTTGATTGGATAAAGAAGGATTCAAAGCAATTCAGCTTTGAATGAGATGTGCCAGCCAGTTTGGGACCCAACAACAGATGGTGGAACCGCTTCCAGAACCACCTGCCTTAGGGGCTGTCAGCTTCCCCAGGGAAGGGCACTCCGGGCCACGGTGCCCATGCCATGGTTGATGACTGACTGGTAGACTCATGGTCCGAGTGGACCAGACGTGCCTTCGTGTGGCTCCCGTCTCTGGCCCTCCCAGGCTGCAGCACCAGCTCCATCATGGTCCCCCCACCACGGTGCAGGTCTTTGGCGCTGACTCGCACATCCCCTCTGTCACCACTTCCTCCTAGAGACCTCAGGGCCCTTTCCCATAGTTGTCCCCGCTGGGAAAGAGTGTGGAGTTTTCTTTCTTACCTGTTCACACCAGCCTCCATGGGCCTTGTCACTATCCCTTTTAAAAAATTCTATTGCCCTGGTTGGTTTGGCTCAGTGGACAGAGCATTAGCCTTCGGACAGAGCATTAGCCTTCGGGTTTGATTTCCGGTCAGGGCACATGCCCAGGTTGTGGGCTCAATCCCCAGCAGGGGACGTGCAGGAGACAGCCGATCTATGGTTCTCTCTCATCATTGATGTCTCTCTCTCTCTTCTTCTCCCTCCCTCTCTGAAATCAATAAAAACGTGCATGAATGTGTACCTGAAATGCCCAATAAACAATTGAGCCTGAATTTGGCCATAGAGATATAGATCCTCAATATAAACGGCAGAACCAAAGCCAGCACTAGATGGATGGGCTTGACGGAAGTGGGAGGAAGTGCCCACCATCAGAGAAGCGGGACCTGGACTGCAGGGCGGCAGGGTCGGCACGGTTTTCAGTAGAGAAGGTTCTAGGCTTTGGAGACCTCAGAGCTCACAGCCACAATACGTACCCTCTTCGCACAAAAGCATCCACGGACGACACGCAGACCGATGGGCGTGGCTGTGTCCTCACAGCAGGTGTTTTATCGGCACTGACGCCTGAGCTCCATGGCATTGTCACGTGCCTCTTGGTTCCTTTTCTGCGGTTTAAAAAAGTAAAACTGCCCAGCTGGAAGGCTGTACAAAAACAGGGGGCAGCCCTCGCTGGTGTGGCTCAGCGGGTAGAGAGTCAGCCTGTGGACTGAAGGGTCCCGGGTTTCATTCAGGTCAAGGGCACATGCCTGAGTTGCAGAATTGATCTCCAGTAGGGGGCGTGCAGGAGGAAGCCGATCAATAATTCTATCTCATCATTGATGTTTCTAGCTCTCTCTCCCTATGCCTTCTTCTCTGAAATCAATAAAAATATCCTATCTAATAAAAGAGTAATATGCAAATTGACCATCACTCCAACACACAAAATGGCTGCCCCCATGTGGTCAAAGATGGCTGCTCCCATGTGGACACAAGATGGCCAGCAGGAGAGGGCAGGTGGGAGGGACCAGGCCTGCAAGGGAGGGCAGTTGTGGGTGATCAGGCCAGCAGGGGAGGGCAGGTGGGAGGGACCAGGCCTGCAAGGGAGGGCAGTTGGGGAGGGGGACCCAGGCCTGCAGGAGAGGGCAGTTCGGGGGGACCAGGCCTACAGGGGAGGGCAGTTGGGGGTGACCAGGCCTGCAGGGGAGGGCAGTTAGGGGTGACCAGGCCTTCAGAGGAGGGCAGTTAAGGGTGACCAGGCCTGCAGGGGAAGGCAGTTAGGGGCAATCAGGCTGGCAGCGGAGCAGTTAGGCATCAATCAGGCTGGCAGGGCAGTGGTTAGGAGGTGATCAGGCTGGCAGGCAGAAGCAGTTAGGGGCAATCAGGAAGGCAGGCAGGCGAGCAGTTGGGAGCCAGCAGTCCTGGATTGTGAGAGGGATGTCCAACTGCCCGTTAGGATCGGGCCCAAACAGGCAGTCGGACATCCCTCAAGGGGTCCCAGATTGGAGAGGGTGCAGACACACACACACACACACCCCGTGCATGAATTTCATGCACTGGGCCTCTAGTATTATATAAAAAAACAAACGAACACAGGAGGCAGATCAGATGTGACCCACAGGTTGTCATTTGCAGACCCCCCCCACCCCCTCTCCCCCACCATGTGGTCCAAAAAGACGATCTTGGACAAGAATTTCCTGACATGAGTCCTAGTCTCAATTCACACCTCTAACTCGCTCCAAGCCACTCCCACCCAGAGCCCTGCCTCCTCCGTCAGCAGAGTGAGGGGCTGACACACCTTGTTCTCGAGTCACCACTTTCCATCCCAGGAAGGTGCTCAGCTTTCTAAGAAGGAAGAAATCACTGACCATCAAACTCCATCGTGAAAAACATGCACCTAAGACTCCTGTGCTCTGAGGCCTACTCACAAGGGGGTCGTGATGGGCGAGGGGCCCCCGCCCCGGAAACAGGAGGAGAGATGGGACGCATTTCTACAAGGAATAATGGATATTGAGAGTCCCACGCACTGTTTCACATAAAGGAAGACAGAAACCCGTGCTCCTCGCCACCGCAAACGGAAAGCAGCGGGGTTAATACTGACGCAGCGCCCGCCGGGAAAAGCAAACGCGGGCAGGGACGAGTCTGCACCCAGCCTCCCAGACACACGGAAAGTTGGAGTGAAAATGTCATCTGCATATGTAATTTCTATGCAAAACTCTCCTGCAAGCCGGCGAGGCTGCCAAGCTGCCCACCCCCGTCCCTGGTGCCGCGGAAACTTTCCCATTTCCTAGGATCAGTCTCCCACCCAGGGCACGTCTGCCTGAGACCGCGGAAACTTTCTGAAGGCCGGGGTATCAAGCTCCCCTGGCACGGCGCCTCCCCGGTAGCTCAGCAGGTTTCGGCAGGAAGACCTATTTTTGCTCCGGTGCAGGCTCCGTCCCTGGCAGCCAGCGCCTGGAACAGACTGCACGCGGCTCTGCCAAGAATCCGAGGCTCTGATGATGTGAGCCAACCTCAGACTAATAATTTTATATCTCAATGTAAGCAAAAGAGCTCCATAAAAATAGACGGCTCCTAGCAGGATGGTACTCCATGCGGAACACGGTGCCTCGGAACATCGCTCCCCATCCGCGGCTCCTAACTTTAGCATCCTCCATATGTCTGTTTGTCTGGTCGCGGAACTTGGGGAGAGAATGTCGAAGGCGACGTGACTCTTCAGACGCCCACGCCTGGGATCCCTCAGGAGGTGACATACCTGTCAGCGTGTGGCTAACACGTCCTCCTCTCCAGGTCCCAGGAAAAGCAAAACAAACAAATCCAGCCTCAGACTCTCCGTGCTCTTCAGCGAACACATGAGACCGTGTGCACACGTTTCCGCTGATCGATCCACGAGAAAAATGCCGATGCCGTGGGCGGCGAGGGGGGAATGGCCTGGGAACGCGAAACTATCTTATTCAACGCTCCCAGCGGTGGCAAACTCACCAGGTGTCTCAGATGGCCAAATCTCAATGCACAGGCCACCTGGGGGAGGGGGAGGAATGCTCGCTAGGAAGTTTCCCCCGGGGCCAGTGATCAAGGTCCCTCTCCTGCTGGAGCTCCGAGTCTGGCTGCCACCAAGAAAGGCCCCTCTTCTCACCTGGTGGGAGAGAAAGTTCAAGAATCGGTATCCTGAGAACAAACCAGCTGAACGAAACAGAGCAGGAGGGCTAAGGGACAGGGGAGCGGGGAGTGATGTCTTTCAGGACCTCATGTATCCATCGGAGTTCTCCAGAGAAACAGAACCAGCGTGACCCACGGAGAAGAGGTTTATGGTGAGGAACTGACTCGTGGGAGGTGGCCACACAGGCAAGTCCGACGTCCACCGGGCAGGTGGCAGGCTGGCCACGCCGGGGAGGGTGACCTTGAGGGCAGGAGTCTGAAATCTTTAGGGCCGGCCAGCGGGCTGGAAGTCAGGTGGGAGTTGATGCTACAGTCTTGAGGCAGAAGGTCGTCAAGGTCGAGTGTGGTGGGCCTCACCCCAGCAGCGGCACCAAGGGCTTTTTCACAGCAGCAGCTCCGCTTGTGTTGGATCGGACAAGTGGCCCGGCCCGGCTGACCCACAAGGCTCACCTCCATGCAGAAGCTAAATCAGCCAGGCTAGGGGAAAGGTCTGCTCTGTTGGAAGGAAACGGGGGCGGGGGGAGGGGGGGAGGGGGGGGAGGGGGGGTGGGCCCCAAGGGAGACCTGGATGCACACCTGCGATGCGTTGGACATCTGTGTTGAGGACCCGTCGGGCCTGAGAACCCAGCACCGCGCTGGGCGTGGGGAGTTAAAGATGGAGTTTCCAGTCTGAGCAGAAGACAGACAAGGAACCCAACTCCGACGATCGCCGAGTAAAACAACGATCATGACGTTGCTCGTCGTTTGTTTATTGATAACAAGCGGTCACACCAGGAATGACCCATTGCAGCGACACTTTATGGCTTTAAGGCAGGTTGACAGCCACCTTCTCTCTGGAGGCTCGCACCCCTCGGGATTCATCTTGCCTCCTCCCGTCCCTCTGCCCTCTGCCTCAGCACAGCTAGGACAGGCCACTGGCCAAGTTGCTTAAAAGAACGGAGACTCACCACTCACTTCTGGAGAAGAAAACTGGGCTTGAAAGGTGGTTTGCAACGTTCAGGCTCGGTTAAGGGGAGACACGGCCCAACTTGGGCTTCCGACGGTGATGAAGTAGCTGGTCCCAGATTGTCCCTCTGGTTGAAAACAACTGTAAACCCGGATTATGTGACTGGGGGTCATAGCCACAATATTATCTATAATAATAGAAGTGTAATATGCTAATTAGACCGGACAGCCGAATGACCTTCCGGACGACCTTCTGGACAAAGACGCTGCTGCAAGGGCCAAGCTCCTTGCACGAATTTCGTGCATCGGGCCTCTAGTAATTTATATTAATATATGCCACTTTATACATAGCTTATACCAGGGGTCCTCAAACTACGGCCCGCGGGCCACATGCGGCCCGCCAAGGACATTTATCGGGCCCCCCGGGTGCCGCTGCCTGTCCTGCTTAGCAGCCAACTCGTCCCAGGCCCGCAGTGCGCATAGGAATTTGTTCATAGTTGTTTTTTTTTAAACTATAGTCCGGCCCTCCAACGGTCTGAGGGACAGTGAACTGGCCCCCTGTTTAAAAAGTTTGAGGACCCCTGGCTTATACTATAGAGGAGCCATTGTTCCAGAGGTAGCGCAAGAGGCAGCCTAGGATGATGGTCCCTGAGAGAAAGGAAATGCACGTGGTAAGAGTTAGGATTTCTCTGGCTTTCTACCTGCGGGCAATGTGTGATGTGCAGGGCAGGAAGGTGGAACTCCGGAACACAGGGTGGCATTGTGGAACTGAGGAGGCAAAGGTTGAAGGTGGAAACTATTAGGACATTGGAATTTGTGGGCAGAGCACCCGAGAGGGGGAGCTGCACAGAAAAGGAAATGCGGGAATATGCAGAGAGGCCCTTCACCATCTCTGGCTATGCTCAGCTGTGCGCGTACAGGAGAGAGCTACGCTGTGGCCTTGCAGGTACAGCTGCTGGGAGCCGGGAGCTGAGTAGAGATTTTGAAGAGCACACAGTGACGGGAGATGTTGACATTTCGAACAGCCAAGGTAGAAAGACACCAATAAACCCTGCAGGCATTCGGCCGAATCTCCAGAAAGGTTGTCCTTTAGAAAGAGGGTTAAACTAGCCTGTAAGTAAAATCTACGTGAGACTCACAATAACAAAATTTAAAGAAACAATCCTCACGGGATCAAGTTAATCCACCAATAAATAAATTTACTGATCGCCAAATCAACATCCAACAATCTATAAAGGAAGACAACAAAAATCCATACTCTCATCAATGTGACATCCTACAATATTGAGCATATAATCAAAACTTACTACACATGAGCAGAAGTGGAAAAATATACCAAATAACCAAGAAAAGAAAGTCAGCTGACACAGAGATTTGAAAGAGATTTTGGAATTAGCTGTTCCCCTGCCAGTTTAATCACCCCTAACTGCCCTCCCCTGACAACCTGATCACCCCCTAACTGCTCCCCCCTGCCAGCCTGATCATCCTAACCACCTCTGCCTCAGCCCCTGCCACCACGGCTTTGTCTGGAAGGACATCGGGAAGATGTCTGGTCTAATTAGCATATTACCCTTTTATTAGTATAGATGATAGATTGTGATACGTTAAATGTGCATATTACAATCTCTAGAGCAACAATTTTTTTAATAACACAAGGAAGTAAAGCCAAAGAACAAACAAAGGAGAGAAAATCCAATACTAAAAAATACTCAAAGCAAGAGAAATTTAAGAAGAGGAACAAAAGAATAGCAAGATGGCAGACTTAAACTGAACTAGAACAGTAATTACATTAAATATAAATGGACTAAGTGTTCCAATGAAAAGGCAGAGATTTTCAGGCTGGAATAAAAAAAAAACATCAAGACCCGACAATATCTTTTTCACAAGAGACACACTTTGCATAGAAAGGAAGAATATGTCCTGAGCCAAGGAGTTTCTGGGAGACTAGGGAGAATTCGGGGAACCATCAAAACACAGCCATCCCAAGACAATACAGGCATGCCTGGGTCCCAGGAGCTCTAACTGAGACAATGAAGCCAGAACATGAAAGCGGTCAGGAGGGAACGAGGCCGCGACAGACTCGGGACTCAAGCTCCACGCCAGCTGATTCTCTGCAAGATCTCAGCAAGCGTGGAAGGCGGAGAGGACACAGGTCCGAGTGAGCTCGACCCAGGCTCTGGGGGACAAGGGGTGGCAAGACTTTGTCATGGCAACAAAGTGTGGCCGGGCTGGATTCATGGTAGCTCCCCAAACCAGAAAAAGACGGGCCAGAAAGGTGAGGCAACGTGACTGGGCAGACGTTACCGTGGGGATGGGAAGAGGGTCCGGGTCAGGACCACGAGCCACGGAGGACTAAGCCGGGCTGTGACTGAGATCCTTCCTGGCACCCAACATGCACCCCTAGTTTATCCGATTCTTAGCATGGCTTTGATTTCAGGTTTTTTTTTGTGTTTTTTTTTTTGTGGTTTGTGTGTGTGTGTGTGTTTTAAGAAAACTCATTTCCTATACTATTTCATAATGAATTTGAAACAATGTATAAAAATACGCTCCACTAACTGGTTTGGCTCAGTGGATAGAGCATCGGCCTATGGATTCAAGGGTCCCAGGTTCAATTCTGGTCAAGGGCATGTACATGTACCTTGGTTGCGGGCACATCCCCAGTAGGGGGCGTGCAGGAGGCAGCTGATCGATGTCTCTCTCTCATCGATGTTTCTAACTCTCTATCCCTCTCTCTTCCTCTCTGTAAAAAATCAATAAAATATATTTTAAAAAAATAAAAATAAAAATAAAAATACGCTCCACACGAAAGAAGGAAATAAATAGGTTCTTGAGGAAATCAAGCAGAGAAAAGAAAGGGGAGTGAAGTAATCAAGTCGGAGGTCCGCATACTGAACAGACTCACAGGAATTTTAGAAGTGAGGCCTCCAGCTCTAACCGGTGTGGCTCAGTGGATAGAGCGTCGGCCTGCGGACTGAAGGGTCCCGGGTTCGATTCTGGTCAAGGGCATGTACCTTGGTTGCGGGCACATCCCCAGTAGGAGGTGTGCAAGAGGCAGCAGAATCGATGTTTCTCTCTCATCGATGTTTCTAACTCTCTATCCCTCTCCCTTCCTCTCTGTAAAAAAATCAATAAAATATATTTCTTTTTTTAAAAAAAAAAAAAAGAAGTGAGGCCTCCAGAAAACGTGTCTGAGACTCCACCGAGCCAAGGCAAACAAAGAGACACAGCGGGCCCCTCGGTCGTGGGCTGGGGACACAGCTGGACCCGCACACACGTCAAACAGAGTGAAACTGGAGAGGGGGTCCTCTATCAAAGCAGCGTTAACAGCCCCCCCGCCACCCCCAGGGCCAGGATCAGAGGAACGCACCGGGGGCTGACATCTTGCGAACCGCGTGGGTTCCTGGAAGAAGTTGGTAGGAACATATCCCAGTGCAGAGGCGGGTGACGGTGAGCAATCGAAGGGCTCCCTGCCCTCGCGGACCTTAGGGTCTGGCCGGGGACGGGTATTTACTTCTTCTCGTTGGGCATCTGGGCGCTGTTACGGACGCTGAGCTTTAACCGCGAACAAATAATCACGGCAATCAGGCCACAGGGTCAGGAGGGAACGAGGCTGCGACAGACTCGGGACTCGAGCTTCGAGCCTCGGAAAGCCGTTGAAGGCTTGTAAGATGAGGGGGACGGGGGGAGCGGGGGGGGGGCAGGAGGGCTGCTAAACTTAGATTCCAGGTGCTACATGGGGGATGGATGGAAGGGGAGCAGGAGCGGAGGCGAGGAGAAGAAAGACTTCAGGGGAAACACGAGGCAGCTTGGGTGGGCGGGAGGCTGGAGACGAGGCAAGTGGGCACGCGGAAGGGCTTGTCCGGGAGCAGAACACCGGGCTTGGACTCCGCACTCTCACACCTCCCCAGGGAGTGCTCAGATGGCCTCCCATCCGACCGGAAGGCCTCCGCGCACAGGGGGTGTCCTGGGGCGTGCAAGAGGGGGCACAGCGGTGAAGAGTTCGACGCTGGGTCGAGTTCCTCAACCTCGCCCCCAGCCTCGACCTGGCACATGTCCATGTGACCTTCCCGTTCATTGGACAGAAGCACGAGCCCATGGCTGGCCCTTCGCACCTACTGCTGCACCTGCTCTGCCTAACAGCCCCGTCTCCCCTCCTCGCCTGCTGTGACAATCCTGTAGCAACCTGCAAACGACGCCCACCCCTTCCCCGGCTACCCTACCCCCTTCCCTCGCATATTCCCCTGCCACACTCACCCCATTCTACAAAAGCTACTGATGATCTGTGTGCCCTCCCCCAGAATAAAGGCTCCGTGAACACGGGAATTTTCACTGTGCCCACCGCCTAGGGTGCATAGTAGGTGCTCAAAACATAGTTCTTTTATGAACAAACCAATCGCGCAAAACTCGTGTCGCCAAAGTGTGTCCATCGCCCAGGAAATGAAAGCTGTGAGTCTTTCAATGCCGCCGATAACCCACATCTAACGTTGCATCGTGCGAATCCCCCGGCCCTCCCGTCTGCTGTTCGGAACAGTTCCTCCCATCGCCCCGGCTACCTGTTGGAGCATGTTTGAGGACAGATCTTTCTTGGCGGCCTCCACTTGTTCATTAACATCATGATCTAAGTTTTCCAGTTGTAAAAGCAGAGCTCCCAGCGTCCTCAGGTCACAGACGGGCCGGGCAAGGCAAGGCTGCACGCTGCTCGCCTCCTTTAGGCAGACAAGCTCGCAAGGGTCCCCGCTCCCCTTCCATCAGACTCCCCCGAGCCCACGCTGCCATCACGGCCGGGCTTGTCTGCGGTTAGAAACTCAGAGTGACGTCTTCGCCGCTCACTAACCCGCCATGGATTTATCTGCGTGGCCGTTATGTGGAAGGAGCTGGGATTGGGTAGAAGGCAAATAGGACATCTCGATTCCGGGTTACACTTTCCCGTGGCGCAATTGAGACACCATTCATTCCACTCTTGCGGCATTGATCGGTAATTTCCATTTTCTAATTTCAAATAAAACCTCTTGCCGCAGTCAGAGCGACGGGCGCCCGCACGGAACTCCGCAGCTCATTTTCGCTTCATAGCTTCAAGACGCTCTGTTACCATCCGTCTTAAGTGGCAATTCCACGTTTCCAATTAGATTGTGGGAACGAACCAGATAAATGGACTCTCATCCCCGGAGCCATATTCTCAGCCGCACCATCAAGGCTGA
>NC_137770.1:7174929-7204929 GCF_963455305.1 Plecotus auritus | reverse complement strand
TCCTGGGACCTCCTCAGTGTTCTATATGCAAATGGCCTTGCACCTGGGCAGCCGAGCGGGCGGCAGGCAGTTTAGTTATGCAAATCTGATTGATCGCGACCATATTGCGGGAGGGTGCACGCGGGCCTGGGACGCAGCAGCTATATTTCACCGGCTAAATTCCTGGGGAAGGGGGGAGAAATTAAATGCCAGGCGTTTTGATGTATATTTCCTCTCCACCCCGGTAGAGCCATCGTGTTTATTTCTGGATGTGTTCGACACCCGGGTTCGACGCCGCTCATGCAATGTTTGCGTGCGGGGCGGGTTCTTGCTGAATTAACAGCAGCCTTGTTTTCGGTGCAAAAAGCCATCGGCTGTGATGTCCCCGGCACAATAGGTCTGTCATTGGCTTTGAAATAATTACCCCGGCCAATGCCGGGAAGGCGGTGTTAAAAGGTAATTAGGTCCTTCGGCCACACGACGCGCACCCAAGTGGAGGCGGCCGTCCGTTACCCCGACGTGATTCTGGGCGACGACAAAAGGTAAGGCACACCACGGGGATGCTGACGGCAGATTGTCATCTTTTGTCATCAGCGTTTGCCTGTTTACCAAACCCGGGGTTTGCAGAGGAAACGATGGAGCGGCGGCTGCAGCCTTGGGGGAAATGATTTTTTTTTTTTTTAACTCAGATCTGCTTAAAATAATAAATCGCGCGCCAGACGGCGTTGCGCTCGTGCACGGGAAGCCTGCAGCTCCGGGGCCGGCGGAGCCGCCTCGTCTAGCTTTCCCGCATTCTCCTTATTGATTTATAATCGCCGATGAGTAAGATACACCTACATGCGGGCTGTGTGCAGAAGGAGAAAAGAGAGATAGTGTTACCCATGTCTTCCCCTGCCGCCCACCACCACCCGTGGATCAGAATGAAACATAAATCCGTGTTCTGTGGGGGAGGGAAGCAGGGGAACGAGCACATTTCACCTGGTGCCTCCGTCGTGGTAAACCGGGCTGTGCAAGGCAGGTCTCGAGAGCTGCGCAGCCCCAAGACAGGAGCCGGGCGAGGGGGCCCCTGGATGCAGGGCTTCGACGCGCTGCTCAGAACCACACGGAAGTCACGGTTAGCCAGAGTGGCCGTCATGCACTCACTGTGGACCTCAGCTGCGCGACCCTTCCCTGGCCACGCGGACGGTGTTAACGTGTGTGTGTGTGTGTCCTCCCTGAGCCATCCGGAAGTGCTCCTGTGCACACACCCTGCGCACACGGGCATTCACACACGGGATGCCTCCGTGTGCCCGCAAAGAGAAGGGAAAGGCGGTTGAGAGAAGTGCTTATGGCCGGGTTTTGTCCCTGGTGTGAAAACGCAGATCCTTTGTTTGACCCCAGTTCCAGCTTTCCCGCCGCCTGGCACACACACACACACACACACACACACATACACAGACACGTGCACCTATGCATGCATACATATATACACTTGTGTTACGCATACGCATGTGCACAATGCATGCCCTACACATATGTGTGCGCACACACACACAAGCATGCATGGACACAGACGCGTGCACGGGTATATACCGGCACACACATACCTTTTTTAAAAAACGGCCATCTCACAGGCAGCACCCAGCCAGAGGGTCAAAGATGAAGAGCCGAGAAAGGTCAAGTGTACCCTCTCCCCACGAGGGCCCGCTGCACCCCTCCCGCCGCTGCCTAACAAAAGGGCCCCGGCACGGTGACTGACAGAATTCTTAATTGTATCCACTCACTCATGACAATTTGATTAAAATATTACGCCGAAGTCTCACCCCCTGTTTGCTTCGATCCTCCAAATCTAATTTTGAATTTTCAGAAAGGAGATTACCTCCACAAGCATGACTGGGATGCTATTAACTTCTACTTAATCTTTATTACTGATGTGAATTTAACATATGTACGGCGCCGCTCCGCTCCCGCGTGTGCCTCTCGGAAGTACCGTCTGGGCGGCCCACGAGCGGCCGCGGTGATTTCCACTGCGCCGTCCTGTCGGAGCCCGGCTCTGGCCCGTGGATGCAGAAGGCACGGAGGCGCCGGCTCCGTCTGTCCGTCCGTCCGTCCACGGCAGGTTCCGATCGGGACCCAGCCCGGTCCTCCACCTCCCAAGACCGCCTTCCCCAGCAGAAGCCAGGCCGCGTACGGATCTCAAGTTCCTGACTGCCCCCACCCGCACAGGTGGCAGGGAGCAGAGTCCTCAGCCCTGGGGGGCGTCTGTGGGCCAGGCCGGGTCTAGGACTCCCCACACAGCGGGTCCCGCCGGGCCCCTGCTTCAGAACAGAGCCTGCCCGGCCTCTCCTGCCACAGAGGAGGAGCCGATGAACAAAGAAACGCAATACGAATGCAAGCCTGGCTGCCGAGCCTCTGTCTTGAAGGGTTTCTCTTTCCCCCATTTGTCTAAGTGTATCCTTTTCCGGAATTGTTCTTCCTCCTACCACAGAGGTCTGAGTGGCAATAGAGCCCAGGTCTGTATGAGCACAGAAAAGTCCGGAACCCTCGCCTCCACGGTGTGAGCAGCAATTGCTTCCCCCGGGGTTGGCGGGTGGGGGACGGCGGTCACACAGGAGCGAAGGAACCTGCCTCCCGTGTGCTTCTTGCGTCTATGAGGGGCTGAGCTGGGTCCCCTGCAAAGTCACGTGTCGAAGGCCTCACCCAGGACCTCGGAGGTGACCTCAGCGGAAATAGGGTCGTTGAGAATGTGATCCGTTAAGATGAGGTCCTACTGGAGCGGGGTGCCCGCCCCCTAATCCAATAGGGCCCGTGTCCTTATAAAAAGGGGACACCCGGGCGCAGACAGGAACAGGGGGACGCCACGCGAAGAGCGGAGTGAGGCTGTCACAGCCGAGGAACGGCCAGCACCGGGAGCCAGATCCGGGACAGACCTGCCCCGAGCTTTCAGAGGGCGCCGGCCCTGTGACACCGCGACCTCTGACCTGCGCAGCGCTGGGAGAGCACACAGTCCTGCCGGCTGAGCCACTGGCTTAGGGGCCCTTTGTTCCTGCAGCCTGGGGAAACGAATCCACTACCCATCCCGGTGTGGTCTGGCTCGGGTATCAAAGTGTTGCTCTTAAAATCTCTTAAAAGGAAATGTATCTCGATTCCCATTCATTACACGGGTCTCCGTGTGGATGGGGTCCCAGGCCCGGGCCCCCCCCGCCCCAGGAGGGGTGGGGCCGGAGCCCAGCATCTGTGTCGCAGGCTCTGGATTTGTGCCTCTGACCTGCCTCTTACCAGGAGGGTGAGGGGTCCGTGATTCTCCTCGCCCCGAGCACAAGGGCCGAAGCCTGCCTGGCCTCCCTGGAGTGGCCGAGGTGGGCGGGGACAGCAGCTGCCACACAGAGCCCGCGGCCCATTCCTGGGGTTACTGTTTCCTTCACTGATGCAACTTCGAGGAGCACAGGGGTGCAGGCGCGGGGGTGTCAGAACAGTCCCAGGTCCCCTTTCTGCCCGTGAGGAGCTCGGCGGCGGGGGGGGGGGGGGGGGGGGAGGGGAGGGAGGGGGGGAGGGGAGGGAGGGGGGGGAGGGGTCGGCAGGCAGGCAGGCAGGCAGCACACAGAGTGAGTAAGAGTTTCCAGAGCATCGGCACCGAGCTGGGCGGGGGCTGCAAGGAGAGAAGGGGGGGCCCTTTCCCCGGGCCGTCAGGTGGCTTCGTGGAGGCAGCAGATGGATGTTTCTCTCTCATCGATGCTGCTATCTCACTCTCCCTCTCCCTTTCTCTCTCTCTCTCTTTCTCTCTCTCTCTCAAATCAATAAAAACACGTTGTTAAATGCCCCTTTTGGAAGGGAGTTTGGCAGTATGTATCCAAGTTTCATTCCACTCCTGAGAAAAATGAAAACTTCCCAAACTGCAAAGTTCTCCTGAAATAAGAAGTCACACGCACTCGGATGTTCATGTCGGAATTCACTATCGCTGGGAACGGAAAAGACTCTTCATCCTGCCGAATCCAGAGGCATTTGCCTACATACGTCACTTCCTCCTGGCGGAATATTGGACTGTCGCTAATAAGAATGGTTATCATGTTACCAAGGTCTACCATACAGATTGCTAGAATAGAGGGTTGGGGGGAAACCTGATATAATGTTACCAGGAAAATAGCACGCAGCATTCAACATAACGGACTAGCAGGCTACATCCGACACTGAAAGCGCCCGGGAAGGATATGGAGTTTTGAGTATGGATTTTGTCCTCCGTGGGTATTCATTCATTCAGCCAGCTGTGACTTAAAGCCTGCCGCGTGCCACCCACCACAGACGGCTGTGGTGCCCACGGAGTGCCTGCCCCCCCCCCGGGGCGGTGCCCCATTCGCACGCACCCCGGCCACGCACCTTCCCTGCCTGGGGAATGGGAGGTTCCAGTGAACACATCCATATTTTGCTGAGAGAGCCATGAGCCCTAACTGGCCAGAAAACCACAGGCAGACAGTGAAAGAGGCGTGTGATTGGGTCCAGTGCTCACACAGGGTGGGAGCCAGACGTGTGCACGCACGCTCGCCCCCCACACATGCCTGGTGCCCGAGGATGTTGTCAGTGTGAGTGCCGAGGCTCAGCTTTCACGCAAGGCATGTCAGACTGTTTGTGCAATGTTTTTGGCCAGTACATCAATTCCTTCTTTATATATATTTTACTGGCTTTTTTTTAAAGAGAGAGGAAGCGAGAGGGATAGAGAGATAGAAGCATGGATGATGAGAGAGAAACATCCATCGGCTGCCTCCTGCATGCCCCCTACTGGGGATCGAGCCCACAACCCGGGCGTGTGCCCTGACCGAAATCAAACCAGCAACCTTCTGGTGCAGGAGGCAACCAATCAGTGTGTTTCTCTCTGATGGATATTTCTCTCTGTCGTTCCCTCTCTCTTCCACTGTCCCTAAATATACATGAAAAAATATCCCCGGGTGAGGATTTAAAAAAATAACTAAAACACACACACCAGCCCCATCCTGTTCATAAACGCCGCCGAGAAGCCTGTGTGTGCTCAGCAACCCCACGGAATGGCTCCTGTGCGTCCCTGTCCCTGGAAGGATCCGCCCGTTATATTTAACGGGCTTGGAGGCTTCTTATTGTGGTCCATGGAGGCGATTGTTACAATGAAAGACGGTCACCGTGGAGACCCTGGTCCGTCTTTTCTTTAAGCTGATCTAGCGACTGGCATCGGACTCCTCATAAGTTCCTCGGATTGGCTATGGACGTGATCTCGTAAGGTGCTGTTTTAAAGACCGTATCGGCCTCGTTTACCCCGGGGGCTGGGAGCTGCAGAGCCCACGGCCTTCCCGCAGGCAGGAGTGTGGCCCCCCCTCCCCCCCCCCCCTCGCCGCATGACTGGATGGCGTTCTTATAAGCACGCCCGCCCACCCGCCGTATCTACCTGACTTACAGGCGCAGGCCCAGACGCCACGGATCCCTGGAACTGCTCTCCGGGGCATAAGGGACAACAGCGGTATCTGTCTGCTCACTGTCCCTCCACGTGGCCCCCAGAGCGAGGGACATGCGTGCACAGCCAAAAGGCTGCTGCCTGTTCCGGCAGCTGGAGCCAAGACAGAGCCTGCCACCGACAGACAGACAGACAGACAGGCAGGCAGGCAGGCAGTCCCCAACCTGCACAGGAGGCTCGAGAGAACCGGCTCCTCCTGCTTCCCATCCATCTCTCGCAGGCAAAGGGCCACGCGCCACGGCGCTGACACCGATCTCGCAGCCTCGCTCTCCTCACCCAAAACGAGGGCCTGCATCGATCCTCTCACGAGGTCCCCCAGGCCCTGAAAGCACAGAGCAAACGCACAAACCAACCGAAACTCCTCGAGCGGCAGGACCAAGCTCCGCCCAAACCCAGAGCCAAGTGGTCAGAGAAGATTGTGAATTTCGACTCCAAGGGCTCCTCGCTGACGGCGGTGCTTCACGGACACGGACGAGCCTTTGCAAGAGAGAAAAAATGAGGACTCAAAGGGCTTATAACCCCAATATCCAGATGCCCCTCGTCAAGTATGGACATAGGAGGGATGGATGGACAGCTGGAGGGGCGGGAGGGCTGGAACTAAGGTGCGGGTATCTTAACATTGTCAAATAGGAATGAAGGAACATGCAGTGCGCTCTCTCTCTCCACCCCTTCCCCAACCGGAGTCTTTATCTCCCCCTAACGCTACACACTGCTAGCAGTTCCATGTGTATCTCACCAGGAAAACAAAAATTTTTACACTGATACCAGCCTCTCTCCTAACACATGCTTATTCCAAAGGGAAACATAATCTATTTGGCTTTCTGCAGAATTCTTCAAACATACAGGAAATAATATCACAGACATCCATGTATGTACCATCCAGATTTAAGATATGTTTGCCTTATTTTATTTGCTTCCAATCCAAAACAAGAAAGGAGGGCGGGGGGAGGGAAAAAGGGAGGGAGGGAGGGAAGGAGGGAGGGAGGGAGGGAGGGAGGGAGGGAGGGAGGGAGGGAGGGAGGGAGGGAGGGAGGGAGACAAGTAAAAGCCCCCAAGTCCCGTCCTGTCCCTCCCACGGAAGTAGCTACGACCATGAAGCTTGGTGTGTGAGACCCTCATGCACATTTGTGCAATTTTACTACATAGTTTTATAACCATAAAAAATGTATTGTGGTTTTGTGTGTATGTATGCAATATCACATGAAAAGGATCATACTGACGCCGAAACCGGTTTGGCTCAGTGGATAGAGTGTCAGCCTGCGGACTGAAGGGTCCCGGGTTCGATTCCGGTCAAGGGCATGTACCTTGGTTGCGGGCACATCTTCAGTGGGAGGTGTGCAGGAGGCAGCTGATCGATGTTTCTCTCTCATCAATGTTTCTAGCTCTCTATCCCTCTCCCTTCCTCTCTGTAAAAAATCAATAAAATATATTTTTAAAAAAAGGGATCATACTGACTATATCTTCCTAGAGTTTGCTTTTCTCAGTCAAAATACAATCATTCATCCTTGTTAATTCAGATAGATCTGAATGAGGAAATTCATTTCTGTTTCTTCACAGTCTTCCACCCGATGACTTAACCATGGTCCATCCGTCCATTCATCCCTCCACTGCTACTGAGAGAGAGCAGAATGCGTCCCACTTGGCTTTGTTTTTTTATTTCTTGTGCAATTACAAACAAAACAATTGTCTTCACTGATAAAAATAAGAGTTATGGCCCAGCCGGGCGTGGCTCAGTGGTTGAGCTTCGACCTATGAACCATGAGGTCATGGTTCGATTCCCAGTCAGGGCACAGGCCCAGGTTTCCGGCTCAACCCCCAGTGTGGGGTGTGCAGGAGGCAGCCAATCAGTGATCCTCTCTCATCATTGATATTCCTCTCTCTTTCTCTCTCTCTCTCTCCCTTTCCTTTCTTCTCTGAAATCAATAAAAAGATTTTTTTAAAAAAAATAAAGAAAGAAAAATGATTCAGAGTGAGGGGGTCAGGGCCGGGGGAGGCTGCTATCTTACACAGGTCAATCCTTGAAAATGTCTCTGAGAAGGTGACCTTACAGCTGAGAGGTGCATGAGCTGAGGAATCCGGCCAGGCCAGTACCCAGACAAGAGCGTGCCAGGCAGAGGGCACAGCCAGGACACAGGTCCCCAGGCCAGTGGGTTGAAAGGACGCCAGTGCCAGGAGTGTTTGAATGAGAGGGCAAAGGGAAGGAGGGGGGCTGGGGACCCTGGGGCCCATGGTGAGAACTTGGGATTGAATTCCACTTGGGACGGATGCCTTCAAAGGTTCCCCCAGGGACCTCTCCTCCCCCAGGGACCTCTCCTCCCCCAGGGACCTCTCCTCCCCCAGGGACCTCGGCTCCACCAGGGACCTCTCCTCCCCCAGAGACCTCTCCTCCCCCAGGGACCTCTCCTCCCCCAGGGACCTCTCCTCCCCCAGAGACCTCTCCTCCCCCAGGGACCTCTCCTCCCCCAGAGACCGCTCCTCCCCCAGGGACCTCTCCTCCCCCAGGGACCTCTCCACCCCCAGGGACCTCTCCTCCCCAGGGACCTCTCCTCCCCCAGGGACCTCTCCTCCCCCAGAGACCTCGGCTCCACCAGGGACCTCTCCTCCCCCAGGGACCTCTCCTCCCCCAGGGACCTCTCCTCCCCCAGAGACCTCTCCTCCCCCAGGGACCTCTCCTCCCCCAGAGACCGCTCCTCCCCCAGGGACCTCTCCTCCCCCAGAGACCTCTCCTCCCCCAGAGACCTCTCCTCCCCCAGAGACCTCTCCTCCCCCAGAGACCTCTCCTCCCCCAGGGACCTCTCCTCCCCCAGAGACCTCGGCTCCACCAGGGACCTCTCCTCCCCCAGGGACCTCTCCTCCCCCAGAGACCTCTCCTCCCCCAGGGACCTCTCCTCCCCCAGAGACCTCTCCTCCCCCAGAGACCTCTCCTCCCCCAGGGACCTCTCCTCCCCCAGAGACCGCTCCTCCCCCAGGGACCTCTCCTCCCCCAGGGACCTCTCCTCCCCCAGGGACCTCTCCACCCCCAGGGACCTCTCCTCCCCCAGGGACCTCTCCTCCCCCAGGGACCTCTCCACCCCCAGGGACCTCTCCTCCCCAGAGACCTCTCCTCCCCCAGGGACCTCTCCACCCCCAGGGACCTCTCCACCCCCAGGGACCTCTCCTCCCCCAGGGACCTCTCCTCCCCCAGAGACCTCTCCACCCCCAGGGACCTCTCCTCCCCCAGGGACCTCTCCTCCCCCAGGGACCTCTCCTCCCCCAGGGACCTCTCCTCCCCCAGGGACCTCTCCACCCCCAGGGACCTCTCCTCTCCCAGGGACCTCTCCTCCCCCAGAGACCTCTCCTCCCCAGAGACCTCTCCTCCCCAGGGACCTCTCCTCCCCCAGAGACCTCTCCTCCCCAGGGACCTCTCCTCCCCCAGGGACCTCTCCTCCCCCAGGGACCTCTCCTCCCCCAGGGACCTCTCCTCCCCCAGGGACCTCTCCACCCCCAGGGACCTCTCCTCTCCCAGGGACCTCTCCTCCCCCAGAGACCTCTCCTCCCCAGAGACCTCTCCTCCCCAGGG
Source organism: Plecotus auritus (assembly GCF_963455305.1). Classification (NCBI taxonomy): domain Eukaryota; kingdom Metazoa; phylum Chordata; class Mammalia; order Chiroptera; family Vespertilionidae; genus Plecotus; species Plecotus auritus. The sequence continues at coordinate 7,195,936 of NC_137770.1, read as the reverse complement.
ACCTCTCCTCCCCCAGAGACCTTAGCTTCCCCAGGGACCTCTCCACCCCCAGGGACCTCTCCTCCCCCAGGGACCTCTCCTCCCCCAGGGACCTCTCCTCCCCCAGAGACCTCTCCTCCCCAGGGACCTCTCCTCCCCCAGGGACCTCTCCACCCTCAGGGACCTCTCCTCCCCCAGGGACCTCTCCACCCTCAGGGACCTCTCCTCCCCCAGGGACCTCTCCTCCCCCAGGGACCTCTCCTCCCCCAGAGACCTTAGCTTCCCCAGGGACCTCTCCTCCCCCAGAGACCTCTCCTCCACCAGAGACCTCAGCTTCCCCAGGGACCTCTCCTCCCCCAGGGACCTCTCCTCCCCCAGGGACCTCTCCACCCTCAGGGACCTCTCCTCCCCCAGGGACCTCTCCTCCCCCAGGGACCTCTCCTCCCCCAGAGACCTTAGCTTCCCCAGGGACCTCTCCTCCCCCAGAGACCTCTCCTCCCCCAGGGACCTCTCCTCCCCAAGGACCTCTCCTCCCCCAGGGACCTCTCCTCCACCAGAGACCTCAGCTTCCCCAGGGACCTCTCCTCCCCCAGGGACCTCTCCACCCCCAGGGACCTCTCCTCCCCCAGGGACCTCTCCTCCCCCAGGGACCGCTCCTCCCCCAGGGACCTCTCCTCTCCCAGGGACCGCTCCTCCCCCAGGGACCTCGGCTCCACCAGGGACCTCTCCTCCCCCAGGGACCTCTCCTCCCCCAGGGACCTCTCCTCCCCCAGGACCTCTCCTCCCCCAGGGACCGCTCCTCCCCCAGAGACCTCTCCTCCCCCAGGGACCGCTCCTCCCCCAGGGACCGCTCCTCCCCCAGGGACCGCTCCTCCCCCAGAGACCTCTCCTCCCCCAGGGACCGCTCCTCCCCCAGGGACCTCGGCTCCACCAGGGACCTCTCCTCCCCCAGGGACCGCTCCTCCCCCAGAGACCTCTCCTCCCCCAGGGACCGCTCCTCCCCCAGGGACCGCTCCTCCCCCAGGGACCGCTCCTCCCCCAGAGACCTCTCCTCCCCCAGGGACCTCTCCTCCCCCAGGGACCTCTCCACCCCCAGGGACCGCTCCTCCCCCAGGGACCTCTCCTCCCCCAGGGACCTCTCCTCCCCCAGGGACCTCTCCTCCCCCAGGGACCGCTCCTCCCCCAGGGACCGCTCCTCCCCCAGGGACCTCTCCTCCCCCAGGGACCTCTCCTCCCCCAGGGACCTCTCCTCCCCCAGGGACCTCTCCACCCCCAGGGACCGCTCCTCCCCCAGGGACCTCTCCTCCCCCAGGGACCTCTCCTCCCCCAGGGACCTCTCCTCCCCCAGGGACCTCTCCACCCCCAGGGACCGCTCCTCCCCCAGGGACCTCTCCTCCCCCAGGGACCTCTCCTCCCCCAGGGACCTCTCCTCCCCCAGGACCTCTCCTCCCCCAGGGACCTCTCCTCCCCCAGGGACCTCTCCTCCCCCAGGGACCTCTCCTCCCCCAGGGACCGCTCCTCCCCCAGGGACCTCTCCTCCCCCAGGGACCTCTCCTCCCCCAGGGACCGCTCCTCCCCCAGGGACCGCTCCTCCCCCAGGGACCTCTCCTCCCCCAGGGACCTCTCCTCCCCCAGGGACCTCTCCTCCCCCAGGGACCTCTCCTCCCCCAGGGACCGCTCCTCCCCCAGGGACCTCTCCTCCCCCAGGGACCTCTCCTCCCCCAGGGACCTCTCCTCCCCCAGGGACCGCTCCTCCCCCAGGGACCTCTCCTCCCCCAGGGACCTCTCCTCCCCCAGAGACCTCTCCTCCACAGAGACCTCTCCTCCCCCAGGGACCTCTCCTCCCCCAGGGACCTCTCCTCCCCCAGGACCTCTCCTCCCCCAGGGACCTCTCCTCCCCCAGGGACCTCTCCTCCCCCAGAGACCTCTCCACCCCCAGGGACCTCTCCTCCCCCAGGGACCTCTCCTCCCCCAGGGACCGCTCCTCCCCCAGGGACCTCTCCTCCCCCAGGGACCTCTCCTCCCCCAGGGACCTCTCCTCCCCCAGAGACCTCGGCTCCACCAGGGACCTCTCCTCCCCCAGGGACCTCTCCTCCCCCAGAGACCTCTCCACCCCCAGGGACCTCTCCTCCCCCAGGGACCTCTCCTCCCCCAGGGACCGCTCCTCCCCCAGGGACCTCTCCTCCCCCAGGGACCTCTCCTCCCCCAGGGACCTCTCCTCCCCCAGAGACCTCGGCTCCACCAGGGACCTCTCCTCCCCCAGAGACCTCTCCACCCCCAGGGACCTCTCCTCCCCCAGGGACCTCTCCTCCCCCAGAGACCTCTCCACCCCCAGGGACCTCTCCTCCACCAGGGACCTCTCCTCCCCCAGGGACCTCTCCTCCCCCAGGGACCGCTCCTCCCCCAGGGACCTCTCCTCCCCCAGGGACCTCTCCTCCCCCAGAGACCTCTCCTCCACCAGGGACCTCTCCTCCCCCAGAGACCTCTCCTCCCCCAGGGACCTCTCCTCCCCCAGGGACCTCTCCACCCCCAGGGACCTCTCCTCCCCCAGGGACCTCGGCTCCACCAGAGACCTCTCCTCCCCCAGAGACCTCTCCTCCCCCAGAGACCTCTCCTCCCCCAGAGACCTTAGCTTCCCCAGGAACCTCTCCTCCCCCAGGGACCTCAGCGCCATGAGAGTCAGCCTCATCCGCCCGTATCCCCAGCCCAGCACAGTGTCTGGCCCATTGAAAATGGAATGAACTCATTCATCGATACAGCCTCCACGCCCTACCCTGCCAGACATACGAGACAGGTGTTGACATTGCCATGGGAACATTCAGATGCCTCTGGCTTAGAACACAAAGGCCTCCTTTCCTTGTGGCCGGTCCCAGTAACATCCGAGCTGCCAGGGTCTTCATGGGCCTTGGGCAGTCCTCAAAATGCACCTCCATCCATTTAACACAGAAAAAATCAGCACCGTTTATTGCGGCCCAGACCCCTTATTTCCTTAAAGGCGATCACCACCGCCCCCTACACACACACACACACACACACACACACACACACACACGCACACGAACAGGGCGTCCCACCAGGAATGGGAAGGGCAGGTTATCCAAAGGTTTCTGACCATTAGGTCCCATAAATGTCACCCCCACGATTAGCACCTAAATGCCACTGAGCTCTCAGTAAACACGACGGGCAAGGGGCCTTGCTCAGCAAGCCTGGCATTGCCATCAGCGTGGCGAGGGCAGCACTGAGCCGGATATCTTAAAACAGGAGCGGGGTTGGGGGTGGCGGCGGGGAGGGGGGTGGCGGGGGGCGGGGGGAGGCTACACAGCAGCATTTTTCCAGCCAATCAAAATCAAATTATACCTGAGCAACATAATTGGAGTTTAATGAGTAGTTTTATGTTTTGCTAATCAAATCACCATATTGATGGGGTTGATCAGCAGAAATACAATGTTAATTACTAAGGAATGCTAAGAAATTAATGCAGCTCCGAAAGCACCATTCCCCATTCCACGCGGAAGGGGCCGCGTGGACGGTCGGGGCGGGGGAGGGGGTGGTCACTGTCCCTTTGAATGAGCCCGCGGCTACCGGGCCTGGAGTGCTGGCTGGACGATGTCCATTTGCCGTTGTCAGTTCCAGGGCGGGATGTCACCTGTGGGCACTCGCCGGAAGCACTTGCAAGTGAGCAGACTCCATCCCTGGGCGCTGGTGCGGGGGAGGAAAGGGGCGCGTTTCTAAGGCCTCACCAAACCCCTTCGCGCTGGTGTTCAGGGGGGCAGGGACCCTGCCCAGTGATGGCGAGAACAGCCCAAATCCAAAAATAAATTCACTACATGCACTGGGATTGCAGAGGTCCACGAGAGCCACACGCTCTCATCAAAAGAGCACTGAAGATGATCGCCTTTTCCACAGACCTGATCAATGAGGAATGGCTAAATTAATTGTTCAATAAGGAATGACTGGCCCTGGCCAGTTCGGCTCAGTGGGTAGAGCGCCGGCCTGCCTGCGGACCGAAGGGTCCCAGGTTCGATTCCGGTCAAGGGCACGGACCGCCCTCGCAGGCTCCTCCGTGGCCTGCACCCTGGTCGGGCTCGTGGGGGAGGCAACAAGTCAATGTGTTTCTCTCACATCGATGTTTCTCTCTGTCTCTCCCTCTCTCTCCCACTCTCCCTAAAAATCAGTGGGAAAATATCCTCGGGTGAGGATTGAAAAAAAGAAGGAAGAAAAGGGATGACTAAACAGGGACTGATGTTGGGAAGAGCTTTTAGAAGGAATTCGTTCCCTTCAGTGTTTCACGGGACCATCTGAGCAGGGAACCACACGCCCCTCCTCCTCCTCCTCCTCCTCCTGGGAGGAAAGCACCCTGCCTGTGTGGCTCGGGGCTCGGGGCCTCCCATCTGGGCATCCGTCCTACGCCCTGCAAAGCCACAGCCATGTCTGTTTCTCTTCTGAGGTCTGACGGAGGGAACTCATCACTAATGATAAGAAGAGAAGTTGCTAAATACACAAATAAATCAAGTCCACTGAAACTTCTCTGACTTTTTTCTCTGAACACTGGGCCAGATCCTTTCCTCCTTTTCGGCATTAAAACACTTTATGGTGTCACAAAAGATATGCGATGCCGATGCCCATCCTTGGCATCCCTAATAACCCGGGCACACCCCGCCCTCTCTTCCTAAAGATGGATTTCAGGGCCAGAAGGGAGGTCGGCGATCAAGGGTCCCCCCAGCATCCCAGCGACCAGGGTTCTCCGTGTGAGACCTGCGTGTCAGCACAGGGCTTTGTACACAGGCAGGCTCCTGGCGCCTGGTTCACTGACACCTCACCACAACCCCAAGAGGTGGGTGCTGTTGTCCCCACTTCAGTGTTGAGGGAACTGAGGCTCAGGAAGTTAGGTGACTCACCTGGCGGGCCTCCGGCCTACACACCTGGGGAGCAGCAGACTAGAACCTCAGCCACAGTGTCTGCTCCGGTGAGGAGCAAGCGTTCCCTTAGCGGTGGCTCTGGGACTCGGGGTGGCATCGGGTGGCACAAGGCGAGCCCAGGCAGCTCTCCAGTGGAGACCCTGCACTACCTGGCTGACCAGCCGACCAGCCCTCCCTCCCACGGCCCCTCCTTCCCACGGCCCCACCCCCCGCAGCCCCTCCCTCCTACGGCTCCTCCCCCCACAGCCCCTCCCTCCCACGGCCCTGCCCCCCACGGCCCCTCCCTCCCATGTCCCCGCCCCCCACAGCTCCTCCCCCCACAGCCCCTCCCTCTCATGGTCCCGCCCCCCACGGCCCCTCCCTCCCGTGGCCCCTCCCTCCCACAGCCCCGCCCCCATGGCTCCGCCCCCACAGCCCCTCCCTCCCACGGCCCTGCCCCCACGGCCCCTCCCTCCCATGGCCCCGCCCCCCACAGCTCCTCCCCCCACAGTCCCTCCCTCCCACGGCCCTTCCCCCCACAGCTCCTCCCCCCACAGTCCCTCCCTCCCACGGCCCCTCCCCCCACACCCTGTCCCCGCACCGCCCCTCCCTGAGCTGGGACTCAGACCTAGGTTACCTGCTGCCAAGGGTTACACTTTGCTGCTCTTGGTTGTACTTTCTGTGCTGCCCCGTTGCCTCCCCCGGGAGCAGACTGCACGGTGCGAATGCCTGTGGGCGGGCCGGCCGGGTCTAGGTGCTGCCAAGCTGTGTGAAAGTCACCTCCCTCTCTGGGCCTCGAGGTTCCCGAGTGTGGAGAGCAGCTACCGTGTTTGGACAGGTTCAAGCCTCAGACTGATGAGAGGGCACAGTCCTCTCCTGGCCCCATGCAAGTCCCAGCTTGGAGGGCAGAGCCCCCCCCCCCCCCGCCCCAGCACCATGATAGCCAACAGCTGTGGTTGTCAGCTTGAACCTCTGGTCCGAACACGTGGCCCCACGTGCCTGAGGGATACAGGCTGCAAGGAAACAAAGCTTGATCAGGTGCATGTAATGGAGTAGGATGGTAACGAAGGAGAATGTTGTAAACATCTTGACCACGCCCTTCCTTTGCCTCTGGCATCTGGCTATAAAATAAAGACACGGCTTGTAGTCCCTGGCGCTGTCACTAGCTCTCCATCAGAAAGTCCATCAGAGAGGGCAGCGTCTCATCGAGACCCAGCTTTCATTCTCTTGTCTGTCTTTTCTCAATCCTTCTCCGCCCCCTCTCAGGCTCACGGAACCTGGCTGAGCTGGGGGGCACATAAGGCGCCCAGCGTGGGGCTGAGCAGGCCATGGCCGAGCCGGCTTTCCACACTCAGGTCCACAGTGATACCGCAGGAAATGTGAAAGTGCCTGGGTTCTCCCTTCCTCCCACCTTCCGTCCCGCCCCGCTGCCTCCCATTGGCCCGATCTCCCTGCCATCCGAGAGCAAACGATCCGAGAATTGTCACTTCCTGCACCGCGGAGCCGGGCAGGGGACAGCAGGGACCACTTCCAAGAGCAAACGGACACACGGGCGTTCCTCTCTTTATTCTTTATCTCCAGCACCCGGATGTGCCTAGCACATAGTAGGCGTCCTAAGTGTATTAATTGAATACCTTTATGTATTACCCTAGGGGCCCAGTGCATGAATTCATGCACCTCGAAAGTGTACCTTGAGGCTGCAGTGGGCACAGGGGCAGGTCTCGGCCCATCCTCCCCACCCCCACCCGGCCCCTCCCTCTTCAGCCCCCGGTTCCCTGTCTGCCGGCAGCCCCCCTCCTGCCACTGCCACTCCGACCACTGATGGCGCTGGCCCTGCTCACACCTGCTGCCGGGGCAGAGTGATTGGGGCCGGCACCAGCAGTGGGTGCAGGCAGGGCTGGCGCAGTCAGTGGGTGCAAGTCGTGGCTGCTGCCCCTATCGCCCCTCGGAAGCAGGTGGAGGTGAAGAAGCCCTGAGGGGTGATCGGGATCCGCGACCGCAGCTCACAGCCGCTCACAGTGCCGAGCGATCAGGACCGGCGCCAGGCACCAGCAGTGGGTGCGAGTACCTGGTGGGACTGCGGCACACAGGAGCAAAGAATTTTCAGTAACCACCAGAGGCTCGCCCCCATGACAGCAACCGGAACCCTGCCTTGGTCTGGCGCCCCTGCTCACCTGCTCCACCATCCTGCCGCAGCCAATGCCCGCCATGTTCCCTGCTCTGCCACCTGCTGCCGACACCCGACATGTTCCACACGTGCCCCCTGGTGGTCAGCGCACGTCATAGCGACCGGTTGTTCGGTTGTTTGGTTGATCCACCATTTGGTCTATTTGCATATTAGGGTTTTATATTTTTATATATGGATGTTTCTATAAAAGGTAGAAAGGTTACATTTTATATATGTTGCATCTTGCAAATTTTCTGAAGTTGGAATCATATCTAATCTATCTAAAGCTGACCCCAGTGATCCCCACCTTCTGGGAGTCACCCCCTTGGGGAGTCCCCAGCACTTGAGTGTGGATGGAACCTGTACCTTCCTTCTAACCAGTAGGCTGTGTCCAGGCGATGGGCCGTCACTCCCGTGGTTACGTTACTTAGTTAAGGCTCCAGCAGGCTCACACCAGCGCTACCCTTGCTGGCTTCCGAGGGCAAGCAGCCACGTGGAGGAAGCCTGCCCGTCCAGGGGCCGGGTCGCTTCCAGGAGCCGGGGACAGCCTCTCGGGGCTGAGGAAGTCTCAGCTGACAGCCAGAATGGAGCAGGGTCCTCCCTCGGACCTCCAGGAGGAAGGAGATGAATCGCTGAGTCTTATGGCACAGCCATCGCCTCCATCATAGCCCGTGAGACCCTGAGCAGGGACCCGCCCAGCCAGCCAGCCAGCCCTGACGCCTGCCCCGCAGAAAGCACGGGAAGTAACTACGGATCGGCTGGAGGTGTCCACGTGTAATAACTGCCACGCAGCATCAGAGCACGAATAGGAACCACCTGGCGAAGGAGGCGAGGTCAGCGAACTCAGCTGAAGACCCTGCTATGGAACCACGAAGTCCATTTCCTTTCTCCTGGGCAGAGCAGTGCTGCAGGCCTCGGGTTTCCCTGCGCACGGAGCGGCAGGGGACCGAGATCAGCCTGCGCAGGGGGAGCAAACGTTAGCGGGGCCGACGCAAGGCCCACGGTCCCCAGTGACTCTCCACCTCCGGCCGAGGGGGAGGGTCCGAGCCCCTAGAGCCGTGGTCGGCAAACTGCGGCTCGCAAGCCACATGCGGCTCTTTGGGCCCTTGAGTGTGGCTCTTCCACAAAATACCACGGCCTGGGCGAGTCTATTTTGAAGAAGTGGCGTTAGAAGAAGTTTAAGTTTAAAAAATTTGGCTCTCAAAAGGAATTTCCATCGTTGTCCTGTTGCTATTTGGCTCTGTGGACTAATGAGTTTGCCGACCACTGCCCTAGAGGAAGCAGCGCGGAGAGGGAGAGCCTGGGTCTGAGTCGCTGCCGGAAAGGCTGCCCAGCGCGCACTCCGTGGGGCTTCCCGGAGTCAGAAACAGACCCCTGCTGTGTGAGCCGCAGGGTTCGGGAGTTTATCGGTTGCAGCTGCTACTGTGTCCCTGATACAAGTAGACAGGTTTATGAGCTGCGCGGAGCGCTCGCCGTGACTGGGCCCTCTGCTGGACACTGTGAGGCCATGATCTCACGCAGCCAGCTGGTCAACCGTTGAATGCAGGTTTGGTTCTTCCACTGAGGCTCCGGGAGGCTCCATAACCCGCCCCTCATATGACTAATAAGTAATGGAGGCAGAGTCTGAAGCAGGACTGTCTGACTCCAACGCTAAAGGAATCTCTAAAATTGAACATACTGTGTGCCAAGGACGAGACAGAGAAAAGGTGCTCTGGGACATCAGAGGTAAAACATGCACATTTGACCAGGAAGATCCACGAATGCTCCAGGGGGAGGGAGCCTGCCAGATGGCCCATGACAGGTGAGCAGAGTCGAACCAATTACAGTGACCGGTGCATTCCAGCCGAGGGGATGGCTGGGCACCTGGACGGGGTTTGAGAGGAGCAGGGCCTGGATGGAGAAGGGAGAGGAGGGGGCTGGGTGTGTCCACAGTGTGGGGTGCAACAGGAGATAAGGAGGTGCAGGTATAGCGACAGAGTTTGGGTTTAAACCATGGAGGATCTTGGATGCCAAAAAATAAAGGAAGGAATTTGTACTTATAATAGTACTAGTGGCCTGGTGCACGAAATTCGTGCTCGGGGGGCGGGTGTCCCTCAGCTTGGCCTGCACCCTCTCCAATCTGGGACCCCACAGAGATTAGGCTTAAACTGGCAATCAGACATCCCTCTTGCAATCCAGGACCGCTGGCTCCTAACCACTAACCTGCCTGCCTGATCGACCCTAACCACTCTGCCTGCTGGCCTGATCACCCCCAACTGCCCCCCTGCCAGCCTGATCGCCCCCAACTGCCCCCCATTGCCGGCCTGATAGCCCCCAACTGCCCTCCCTTCCTGGCCTGATCGTCCCTAACTGCTTCTGCCTCGGCCCTGCCACCATGGCTTTGTCCGGAAGGACGTCAGAAGGTCTCCCGGAAGGTCTCCCGGTCTAATTAGCATATTACCCTTTTATTAGTATAGATAGGGTTTTGTTTTGTTTCATTTTTAACTATGTTTTTATTCTTTTTTTTTCTTTTTAGCGAGAGAAGAAAGGAGAAGAAAAGAGAGAAACATAAATGTGAGAGAGAAACATTGATTGGTTGCCTCTCAACTGGTAGTTGGCCAAACCAGGAATCCGGGCATGTGCCCTGACTAGGCATCAAACCAGTGACCTTTCAGTGCATGGCACGACCCTCAACCCACTGAGCCACACCAGCCAGTCTTTTGAGCAGAGGAGTTATATAACACAGCTGTCATCAGAAACCTAACTTAATACAAATACTCTCTTCCATGTCCTTATAGGATCTTCCCCTTGCCCCAGGACCTGGGGTAGCAGAGCCACACCTGTGAGCACACACGTGTGCATGTGTGTCTGTGTGTGACAGGGATGCTTTGCCCACGGCCAGGCAGCCAGCAGCACACACAGGACGGAGGGTGACGGCCGCGCCTCCTGAAACCCCGGCTGCTGTCTCTTCTGCATTCCCAGCCCCCATCAGCTCTTCCGGGAGATGTTCTTTTCACGAGCAGGAGACCTGTCAGACCACCCATGACCACAGCCACGTCCACAATTTCAGGCCTGAGAAGCCGCAGGGCCTGGAACCGAGACGGGGATGTCGGAGGGCTGCGGCTGGCTGGGTTCCGCTCCGGTCCCCAGACAGAGGCGGCCCTGTAATGGAGATGGGGAGGTGACCCCCGACGGCCCCCACCTCCGGGAGGCAGGCGCAGGAGCTGGGCGCGCCTGCAGGCAGTCGCAATAGGGACGGCCCTGCTCAGGGTCCTGCAGACAACGTCAGAGGGGTATGGGCCCGAGTGGGTGGGTGGGCCTCTTCAGACAACCATGTGGCCTGGTGACCCCGCCCTCCACCCTCCGCCCTCCGCCCTCCGGGCCCCTCAGGTCCAGCCCCCAAACAGGGAGACAGGACTGGCGCTGGGCTCCTGAGCCCAGACACAGCGAAAAGACGGCAGGCTTTGCACCCGGATGTCTGGGTTCAAATCCGGGTTCGGAGGCTCCAAAGCTCCTGAGACTTTGAATAGGTGACCTACTCTCTTTGAACCCTGGAGAACAGTGGGAGAGCGACAGGGGCCGGTCGTCTATAAAATGCCTGGCACATAAGCAGAACTCGGTAAATAATGGCTGTGATTAACCAAAAGTTCCCTTCTTTCGTGAAAATGCGTATTAAACCATATTGCTGAGATATTTGGGATTTTTTTTAAAAGACTTATTTATTGATTTTTAGAGAGAGAGAGACAGGGAGAGAGAGAAACATCGATAAGAGAGTTCAACATCGATCTGACACCTCCTGCACCTACCCCTCGCCGGGCATCTAGCCCACAATCCGGGCCTGTGCCTGACCGGGAATCGAACCGGCAACCCCCTGGTGCACCGGACCACGCCCAACCAACTGAGCCGCGTGGCCAGGGCAGGGTCGTTGGGATCTTGGCAAGCCTTTCGGGGAGCCAGGAACTGTTGAGCAGTGCGTGATCTCTCTTGGTGGCTTGGACATAGACTAAGCATCGGGGTCCTGTCAAGTCCAGAACTGGCAACCGACACATGGTCGCCAGCCCCTCCCCACCTCGCACCAGCTGGTAAGAACCCTCCCAGGCCTCGTCTGAGTTGCCAAGGAAAACGAGCAACTGGCTGAGCTGGAGACAGAGCCCTGGGCAACCCCGGAGCGCGCCGTGCGCTGACGTGGGTCTGATGGTCGATTCCCTCTGCGTAGTCGTTGAGTTCACAAAGACGCCGCGCCCCTCCTTCCGTTGTGTTCCCACAGCCTCCTCCTGTCTGCCAGGCTCTCGTGGGAGATTTGGTTTCACTCCTTGAGGAGTCCCACGTGGGGCTCACCCCCCGCGACAATCCCCAGAGGACCAGGCCCCGGGGCCCAGGAGCAACGGCCCCCGGGACAGAGAGGCAGGGGTCTCAGAGACTCTCGGCACGGCACCTGTCAAATCCCCTCTCGTTTTTGGCAAAACGTTCCTGATTTCTGCCTGTTCCCTGGAGGATGACATTGCAAAGGGACATCAGAATACTTCCTTTTCGTGTCTCCGGGACCTAGAAGATGCTGGGGCCGGAGTCCCGCCTCCTCCCCACAGGTTCCTGCCTGAGGAACAAAGGGGTGCCGGCTCATTTGCATATTCCAGCCATTAATCCGGCACTGGCTGCGGGGCTGAGCCAGCCCTTTGGGTGTTTTGAATACATTTTAAGCATCATTGCCAATTTGATTGCCATCAATAAAATGGCAAACAATATAATTATATGTGTTTGCTTATGTTTAAGTGGGTGCACCCATGTGACGTGCGAGTATGCAAGAAACACACATGCACATGCATGCCTGTGTGCTGGGACCTCCGCAGCATACACATGCATGTATAGAACGCGTGCAAATCATCTACTTCCCCTCTGCGATGCCGGGGGAAAAATCAAATCGAAGCACGAAGGGACTGAAAAAACTACATGTATCATTCACCTGATTTCAATTGTGCCTTGCTCTGAACCTCAGCCAAATCATTTTGTACATTAAAAATTGGTCAGGGATGATAAGATTCCATTTTCATGGTTGGCAATGCAGAACCGGGGAAAGAATACAATTACAGGCCCCTGAGTAAACTCTGCGAATGTCAACTTGATGTAAATGATCAAGTGTCGACAAAAGGGCCAGAAGAGGGAGGGCTCGAGCGAGAGAGAGCTGAGCTCCGGCAGCTGCAGACAGACGGACAGGGGAGACAGACAGACGGAAAGAGCGAGAGACAAGAGCAGCATCCTGGCCAGCCTGCATGGCGCAGAGTCCTGGAGCTCCCGGAGCTGGGCGTTTTTAAAGCGCTCACCTAGGGCCGGTGCTGAGTGCGCCGAGATTTAGCTGCTAAATGTATGGACAGGCGCCCCCCCTTATCCGAGGGGGATCCGTGCCAAGACCTTCAGGAGATGCTTGAAACTGCAGACACTACCGAGCCCTGTATGTACCACGTTTTCCCCCGTACATACACCTTCCCGCTAAAGCAAGCACCCGACGGCTTTTCTCTGGCACATCGAGTTGCCAGCATCACTACCTTGCGATTTGGGGCCATGGGGAAGTAGCAGAGGGGGACTTGAACACAAGCACTGAGTCTGTGACGTCCATCTGATAACGGAGCTACTAAGTGGCTAACGGGCAGGGCAGGGAACGTACACAGTGTGGGGACAAAGGGAGGGCTCACATTTCCAGCAGGACGGGACGGGACCGGATGGGGCAGGACAGGATGGGACCGGATGGGGCAGGGCAGGATGGGACTGGATGGGGCAGGACTGGATGGGGCAGGACCAGATGGGACTGGATGGGGCAGGACAGGATGGGACTGGATGGGGCAGGACCGGATGGGACTGGATGGGGCAGGACCAGATGGGACAGGATGGGACAGGATGGGACAGGATGGGACAGGATGGGGCAGGACAGGATGGACCGGATGGGGCAGGACTGGATGGGGCAGGACTGGATGGGACAGGACAGGATGGGACCGGATGGGGCAGGACCGATGGGGCAGGACAGGATGGACCGGATGGGGCAGGACAGGATGGGGCAGGACAGGAAGGGCAGGGTGGGGCAGTGAGGGAGGCCACACTGCTGCTCCTGTGGGTTAGACCTGTGGTCGGCAAACTGCGGCTCGCGAGCCACATGTGGCTCTTTGGCCCCTTGAGTGTGGCTCTTCCACAAAATACCATGGCCTGGGCGAGTCTATTTTGAAGAAGTGGCATTAGAAGAAGTTTAAGTTTTAAAAATTTGGCTCTCAAAAGAAATTTCAAACATTGTTCTGTTGATATTTGGCTCTGTTGACTAATGAGTTTGCCGACCACTGGGTTAGACCATCGATGCGAGGCTCTGAGCTCCTGGACACGCCTCGGTATCTGTCTTCTGACCACTGAGGTGGGGTTCAGGGCACTGGAGATGCTGTCCACCTTGGATTCCATGACTGAGGCTGTGCGTTGGATTCTCCTTGTCCTGCTTCGGGCCCCTCCGCCGGAGAGTCGGCTCTTTCTCCTCTGACCCCGGAAATGCAGACGTTTCCAGCAGGCGCTCCCCCCGCCCCCTGCAAAGGACTCCAACGGGACTGCCCTGTGGTCATCGTCACCCACATCGGAGTCTCCGCGCCTCCTCCTGCCCACGCCCCTGGAGCTTGGTTGGAGGGAATGCTTGCTCGGCCGGGGGCCTGCTGTGGGAGGAGCTGAGTGATGAGGCTGGGACCTGAGGACCTTCCGTCCACATCGGGGACCCTCAGGCTCTGGTTTAGAGCACGAGGCGTGTCACACAAAGTCACTGTGGAGCTCAAGAAAGGGACCTCAGATCCCAGGCGCCACCATCATTGCTTTTCATCTCTCTCGAGTCTCCTGTCACACCTGCACCGCGGACGGGCCAGGTGAGTGCGTGCTGAGCAGGATGAAAATAGGGTTCTAGGTCTTTCCCGCTGCCGCTGGCCTGGGAGGGGGGGGCGATCTGCACAGTAGGGAATTCCCCACTCCCTCCCTCAGTACCTGGCCATCTCACCACGGAGGAGCCCCGGGTTGCTCTATAGAAAGCAAGCTTGGCCCTGGCTGGTTTGGCTCAGTGGATAGAGCGACAGCCTGCAGACTGAAGGGTCCCGAGTTCGATTCTGGTCACGGGCACATACTGGGGTTGCAGACTCGATCCCCGGTAGGGGGCATGGAGGAGGCAGCCGATCAATGATTCGCTCTCATCATTGATGTTTCTCTCTCTCTTTCCCCTTTCCTCTCTGAAATCAATAAAAACATATGTATGTTAAAAAAAAGAAAGCTCGGTGAGGCAGGTCTATGGGTCAAACCTGCAAATGGTGAAATGGTGCGTGGAGCAGTGAAGACGGGGTGGCCAAGGGTGCGATCGTGGGGGGCTGAGGACTGCGTCCTTGGAGGGACCGGCAAGAACGAGCGTTTTCCGGGAGAAAGAACACACATCCCCCTACCATCCCATCATCATTCAAAGGCTGAGAGCAAGACTGATTTTTCCAATTTATTTTGGAATTATCAGCCGCGCTGATTAAAGCCGCGATCGACTCCAGTTGTTCTTCGCTGGCGTCCTCGTTCCACGTCTGCACCGTCCCTGTGCGCAGCCCGCATAAATTATTGAAACATTATTTTATTTATCCATCCCCCTGTGACAGAAATAGGTTTTCTGAAAGCAGATCTGTCCCTAATCAGTTTTGCTTTCCTTGCTTTTGCTTCCAAAGAGCTCCGTGGATGTGAGGCTGACAGATGTGGCCCGGGGCCGCGTCCTGGGGGCGAGCCGAGCCAGGGGGCAGGGAAAGATGGGGGTCCTGCACGTATCTGGCCCGTGCCTTGGCGCTGGGAGACTTCTGAGAGGTGTCCACATCGCGTGCAAGACGGAGAGGGCGTCAGGAGGTGACATGCTGGGCATGGTGACCTTGACCTCCTCAGGGTTCAGGGCCAGCGGGCCTAGCTTCGCTTATGCATCCCGTGGGCTGGAGACCTCCACTCCCAGGTGGTGGGTCATGCCGAGCGGCCAGACCCAGGGGCCGGGCCGCAGAGCCTCGCAGGCCTCCTGAAGAACGTGGGCCTTGCTTGGAAAGCCGCAGGGATGCGTGGAAGGGTCTGCTTCTGGGCTTTTCCATGACCGAGTGGGTGGCTCAGGCGGGTCCAGTGGTTCTCCAAGCGTCTCTCTCATTGGCAAAGTAACGCTGCAGGGCGAAGTGGTTCTTCCTGTGTTTGAGGTTCCCTTTGTCTAGTTCTGCTTGGATTCCCGACCTGGGCAGAGAACACCCCGAGTGAGACCCCAGGTTCCCAGCCTGCACCCCCCACCCTCCCACCCCTGAATCCTACCTTGGACAGGATGCACCGGGAATGTGGGCAGCGTTTCCATCCCCCGGCTCTCACGTCGCCCGCATTCCCAACCTCAGTCAAGAACCGAATGAGAAATGGGTTTGGCCCATTTTCTGCAAACAAAAGAAGCAGCAATGGCTTCGTGGGAAGAGAACGGGCCGCCTCGTACCCAGCCGGAGAACACGCACAGAATGGTGCTTTGTGCCTCCAAACTCATTTCTCTGAAATTTTTAATTTGAAGCGCAGAAAATAACTATTTTTAAAAACATGCAATTGCACGCCTAATTCCATATTAATGAAACCCAACATCTGGGGCTTCTCACATCTGAGAGAGTTAACATATTATCAAATTAAAGCCTGGAATTAATTTGTATTGACTTATTAATACCGACGAGCCATTAAAGTTTATTTTTCCCCAACTTGTGATTTCTCTGGTTGTTACCGAGCTCTGCACCGTCCTTCAAGGACTGGAGAGCCGTGATCCCCTCTGGCCCTCTCCATCCACACAGGCGTCCTCCCTCGTGTGCCCTGGTCCTGTCGGCTGGACAAGGGCAGTCATCGGGAAACATCATCGTCATCTTTTCACTCAACCCCGTTCCCGGCGACTTCACCTCTGAATGCCCCTCTACTTAGAATACCTGCTGCCAGAATGAGGTTGGCGCCATTGCCAACACAAACAGGTGTCCCCCTCCCTGCATTCCCCACACGACATCCGGGGCCTTTTCTGCATCGTTCTCCCCAACCATCCATGCTTCCGGTCATTGTCCCCTCCACCGCCACCGACTGGTTAGTGTTCCTATCAGCTACACCCATGTGCTTTCAGCTGCTGTGATGCACAAAGCTCAGCCTTCCTCCTACGAGGGGCAAGGGGCAGGGGGCAGGGGGCAGGGGGCAAGGCGCAGTGGGCAGGCGTAGGGGTCTACGCCCGCCTCCTAACCTCCCGGAAGTCACCGTCCAGGGCAGGCCACCATCAGAATCCACATGATTCTGAGCTGAGGCCGAGGGAAGTGTACAGCCCCCACCAACGTTGTTTTCATTGACGCGTCGCTCTTCACAATTGGGGGCCCCCAAAGCATAGGGCTTGGGCGCTGGTCACCTGCTACCCCTCGTCCTGCTGGTCCTCAGTTTCCCCAGCTGTAACACCTGGGTGATGACAGCCCCTACGCCACAGTGTCCTTTGGGGATGAGACTAAGCATCGGGCTGCTGACTGGCCAAATGAGCGTGAGCATTTACAGTGCTCAGCACAGGCAGTGAGCACTCCGTGGGCATCTCTCGCATGGATATGTCTCCCAACAGCTCCTTGCTGGGAAGACCTTGTCAAGGAAACTCCCAGGCTTCCATATCGAGGACACGCACACGATGCTGAAATGGTGGGCAGTTTTATCGAAGTATTAGCCTTAGGGTGGGGCGTGGGGAGCCGCCATACATGTCAGGGTGCACTGCCATGTGGCCTGCATATCCCCCCCTCTTTCCAATGACTTCACGACATGGGATAAGGCTTATAAATAGTCTGGGTAGTCTGTGAGAGTCGTTACATCAGCGAAGCACGTGGGTAAAGCTTCTACTGCCTCTTGGATCTTATAGCTTTTGATTCAAAAATGTGATTTCTCACGGACACCGAAATTCTCTCCTGCTTTCCATAACACATCATGGCCAAAGATACTATTTTCTTTGTCTAAAGTTTGCTCAAAATTTAGTTTGCCTTGCTTAAAAACAAACAACAAAAAAAATCCAACCAGTTTTGTGGGCAATTCAGTGCTCAGGTAGATCTATGGGGAATCCATAACTGGCATTCCCATAACCCACCTATCTGGCTGTCGAATGGAACCCTAGAATAAACAAATGAACTAACCCATGACAGAGCAAATGCTCCAGTGCTGTGGTATTTACAAAAGGAAGAGGCAATGCCACCTAGAAATAAGCTCTCCGGGATGAGTCGCGACCCACAGGTTGAGAACCGCTGCTGTAGAGCCTAAGACCGTCGGAAAACACAGATATTTACATGACGATTCATAACAGTAGCAAAATTACAGCTATGAAGTAGCAACGAAGATAATTTTATGGCTGGGGTCCCCACAACATGAGGACCTGTATGGAAGGGTCGCGGCATCAGGAAGGTTGGGAACCACTGCCCTAGAGGGAGCTTGCTCCGCTGGGAGGCATGTGCTTTAAGCCTCGCCCTGGGACACGGACCTAAGAGCTGGAGAGGCAGCAGCCGCCTTGGCACCATGAGGAAAGCAGCACCAACACCCTGACTCGGGCCTCCTGGAGCGCTGAGCCCGTGCCAGCAGCCACCTCCTAACACTTCTCACTAAAGGACAAAAACCAAAGCCTTATTTGTTCCAGCCACCGTGGTCTGGCCGCTATTGTCTGGCACCCGAATGACATAAAGTCCTTCATTTCCAGCTTTTCCGTTTTCCATGGGAGACTGTAGAGTTCCGAGCGAGGTTCACCCGGAGAATCACAAAACAAAGCTCAGGAAGTAACTGTGATTGTGTTAAATAACATGCCTCCTCTCGGTCTCAGAGTCACTGAATCTCAGCCAAAGGCTCCTTTCGCCTTGCGCTCCTTCTGCCCCACTACCTCCTCCCTGTCTCAGCTTGCACGTCCCTTCCTCTGGGAAGACCTCCCCTCCCCAACCCCTGGTGCCAAGCTGTGAGCACCCACACCGCCCGGCTTTCCTGTTCCAGCCCCACCTCCCCTGTGGCCACTCTCTGATGACCCGACTGCCCTTCCGACGCCTTCTCCCCGTCGGAACCAAGTGGACAGACACCCTCTCCCCGTGCCCACCCCCCGCCCCGCCCAACATGTTCCACATCATGATGAGAGGGTGATTGAAATACACGTTTCTTCTCATTTACTCGGATTTTTATTGATTTTCCCTTTGTCGGTTGCCTCTTAATGTCGCCTTACTTCCGATTCCATTACCTATTGTAATCAATATTCCAGAGAGTGATAAGGACACACGTTTAGAAGGAAAATAAACTCCATCGAGTCGCTGAGAAATCTCTTACGGTAGCTTTTGGGGGAAAGGGAATTCAGGGACATCCAACTGAACTGTAAATTCAAAACTACTTTGACCCCCGGCTCCCCCTTTTTAAACTGTATCCTGCAGAAATATTAGGGTCTACGTCCCTGGGAGCATGTATAAGGATGTGCACATTAGAGTTATTTATCACAGAAGATTTAGGACCCACATAAATATCCTTTGATAGAGGGTAACTAAATGACCTGAGTCCTATGTATGCCATGAAATAGTATGCAGTAGTTATAAAGAATGAGCTGGATATATGTGTCCTGTTATGGAAAGACTCCTTGAACATATTCATGAGAACACTTGGATTGTGCTATGTACAGTGGGTTACAATCTATGTGAAGAACGATGTGAACATGAGTGTGTATGTGGACACAAATAGGTCTGAAAGAAACATCGTCAGCAGTGATTGACTGAGCCAGGATGAGATTCCAGGGAAAGAAGGAGGAAAAGAGGGATTTTCACTTTCTTAAAATTTATTTTCCTTCTTGTTTAAATCTTACCTATTCTTGGATATTGCCTGCTATGTTACCCCCAAATAATAAACTTCCCATTTTAAAAAAATGATAATAAAAGATGAAGACGGCAGGGTGCCATAAAGCAAATGGTCACAGATTCACAGAATGAGAAGAGGTGATTGTGACCAGGGTGTGTTTTTCTTTTCCACTTTCGTTCTTACTCCCGCAGACGCCAACAAAAACAGCCCCGTGAGGTAAGAAGGACTGGCTTTGTCATTTTCCTTAAAATTGAGGAAAAACTCAAAGAAGCTCACAGACGATAGATGATCACCCAGGACCCCCCAATTGGCTGGTCGTAAGGCCAGGCCGTCATTCAACAAGGATTATGGAGCCCTTACCGCATTACTTACGTTCTCTGAGGCTCAGTTTCCTCAGCTTTAAGATAGGAAAGCTAATGCAGGTGGTTCAGATGCAAATTAAATAAAAACGAACACGAGGATTTCTCACACAGTATTTGTCACATAGAAGCACCTGTAAACTGCCCCAAACTGACAGAACCAACTCTGTCACCTTGCTTGTCTCCCTTTAGCCTCCTCATTCTGTAATTGCACTACGCTGTGTCTCGATGGAGATGTTTTACACTGCTTGAACATTTCCACCTACACCCCATGGCTCCACATCTCTTTGTTGTTAGCTATTTCTATTTCTCTAACAGAGGGAGATGTTACTCACTTGTAGCTCCCACTTCACTAATTCTCTCTCTAGCTCTTTCTACTCTCTTGTTTACCCTGTTCAACATTAAAGAAAAACTCTCTTGTTCCCAATTTTCTATAATTACTTCTTGTACTTAACAAGCTTTTCTTTATTTTAAGGGTGATACTTCAACCTTAATCTAGTTGAGAATTATAAACACCCTTATTTTAAATGCTTTCAGATGTATCTGGAGCTGCATAGCAACGCAGCAGTTAAGTGTGAGGGATTCAGAGGCAGTCTGGTTAGGTCAATTCCAACTCTGTCATTTGACCGTATCTCTATTTCTTTCTGCTTAACAAAGATGATGATTACAATGCATACTCCACAGTTTTTATGGAGTTTAAATGAGTTGATCCATATAAATCACTTGGAACCGTGCCTAGCATATACTCAGCCTTCAAGATATGTTAGTTATTGTCATTATTTCTATTTCCTCAGGTTTGAATTCTTCCATGTGGTGGGTATACTGATATATATATATATATATATATATATATATATATATATATATCCTATCTAATAAGAGTAATGTGCAAATTGACCATCACTCCAACACACAAGATGGCTGCCCCTATGTGGTCAAAGATCCTGCCCCCATTGTTTCAGCGTCTACTGTGAAGTTCGCCCTGTGCAAGGCACGGGTAATTCAGAGGACTGTAAGCCAGTATGTGACCTCAAGGGCCACGTAGTCAGGCTAAAAAGATAAGTACTAGGCAGTATGGACACTGTGGAGAACAGTATGGAGTTTCCTCAAAAACTAAAAATGGAACTCCCATTTGACCCAGTAGTACCACTTCTAGGAATATATCCCAAGAAATCAGAAACACGAATCAGAAAGGATATATGCACCCCTATGTTCATAGCAGCACAATTCACCATAGCTAAGATTTGGAAACAGCCTAAGTGCCCATCAGCAGATGAGTGGATTAAAAAACTGTGGTACATCTACACAATGGAAGACTACACTGCAATAAAAAAGAAGGAATTCTTACCATTTGCAACAGCATGGATGGACCTGGAGAGCATTATGCTAAGCGAAGTAAGCCAGTCAGAGAAAGATAAATACCACATGATCTCACTCATTTGTGGAATATAATGAACAACATAAACTGATGAACAAAAACAGAGCCAGAGACAGAGAAACATCAATCAGAACGTCAAACCTCAGAGGGGAGGCAGGGGAGGGTGGGGGCAAGGGGGAGAGATCAACCAAAGGACCTGTATGCATGCATATGGGCCTAACCAATGGACACAGACACCAGGGGGGGTGAAGGCATGAGTGGGGGTGGGAGGGCAATGGGGGGATAAGGACACATATGTAATACCTTAATCAATAAAGAAAAAAATATTTTTAAAAAAGGTAAGTACTAGAAACCTCCAGAAAGCAAGAGCCAGACTTAACATTGAGTCGGGGGGAAAGAG
>NC_137770.1:7137429-7169929 GCF_963455305.1 Plecotus auritus | reverse complement strand
GGGGGTTGCTTCCTGACCCCATGTACCCCAGTGCACTCTGTCCAAGGACCCGAGAACCCCTCTCTTAGCAGTTACCACCCCGTTATCATTAATTGTGCTCAAACACACGTAGCATACAAATTACATTTTAAAAATAATAATCTATACTAATAAAAGGGTAATATGCAAATTGGTCACAACACTCTCACAGTAACAACCAAACAGCAGGCTGCGTGGGGTGACAAGGCTGGCAGGGGGGTTAGCGAGGGACGACCAAACGACTGACCAGCAGGCTGCGTGGGGCGACCAGGCCGGCAGAGGGGGGCAGTGAGGGGCAACCAGGCCAGCATGGGGGGCAGTTGGGGGCAACCAGGCCGGTAGAGGGGGGCACTAAGTGGCGACCAGGTGGCGGGGGGACAGTTAGGGGTGATCAGGCTGGCAGAGGGGAGCAGTGAGGGGCAACCAGGCCAGCATGGGGGGCAGTTGGGGGCAACCAGGCCGGCAGGGGGGCAGTTGGGGGTGACCAGGCTGGCAGGCAGAGGCAGTTAGGGGTGATCAGGCTGGCAGGGGGGGCAGTTGGGGGTGATCAGGCAGGCAGGCAGAGGCAGTTAGGGGTGATCAGGCAGGCAGGCAGAGGCAGTTAGGGGTGATCAGGCTGGCAGGGGGGGCAGTTGGGGGTGACCAGGCCGGCAGGCAGAGGCAGTTAGGGGTGATCAGGCAGGCAGGCAGGTGAGCGGTTAGGAGCCAGCGGTCCTGGATTGTGAGAGGGATGTCTGACTGCTGGTTTCGGCCCGATCCCTGGGAAACCAGCAGTCGGACATCCCCCGAGAGGTCCCGGATTGGAGAGGGTACAGGCTGGGCTGAGGGGACCCCCTCCCCCTGTGCATGAATTTTGTGCACCGGGCCTCTAGCAACAAAAATAAAAAGGAAAGAAAATGAAGAGTCACTTGATGCCGCTGGCGTTTGAAGCCCAGGGGAGACGGGAACAATGAGACGTCAAGGTGGACAGCACAGCTGGGGGTTCCCAGAGCAGGACAGCAAAGCGGGCTCACCTGGGGCTGGCCCCGCCCCAGGACGGTCTGCCTGGAGGGAGCACCTGAGTGGGAGGCCCAGGAAGAGCTGAGATGGATTAGTGGTGCCTGCTGTGGGCACGGGAAGGGCGGCCGGCGGACCCCAGGCGACATGTGCTGTCTTAGCAGGGACAGCAAGCGGAGGAGGCCCGTTTCATCCAGGGGGTGTTGCCAGGAGGTTTCCGGGGGGCAAGACGGGCCACAGCTAGGAGAGCCCGTCCTCCCTGCCGCCGCCCTCCCTCTCCAGCAAGCACAGCGAAGCGAGGCGGGGGGAGAAGGCCCGCCACCGGGCAGAGTGCCGGCAGCAGCTCCCTGACAGGCCGGCCCGCCTGTGCAGACACAGCCTTGGGCACAGCCGCTTGCCCCGAGGAGTCGGAGAGGCAGGAGCAACTCTAAAAATTAATGTTTAATTGGCACGCCCTGGGCTCGGCCAGGAAGAAAGAAGGAAGGAGCTGCCGGGACGAAGGCACCTTACCTCCCAGGACTCGGCCTGCTGCCCCCGCGGGTCATGACCTCTGAGCCACGCTCTCCACTACGGCTGCCACGGGCCACGCGAGGCCACGGAGCCCTGGAAACGTGGCCCGTCCGAATCCACAAGACTTAGTAGAGACAAAAGAATGTAAAACATCCCATTAATATTTTAATGTGGGTTCCATGTTGAAATGATAATAGTTTAGACAATTCGGTTAAATAAAATATATTACTAACGTGCATTTCTCTTTCCTGAGTGTGGCCACTAGGACATTCAGGAACAGAGGCTCTGTGTGTGTCTGCGGGCGATGCTGCTCTGAACCCCTGCAGGTGACGGATCGGGGCCACACGCATGCTGAGGGAGGCCTGGTCCCGACCCCCAACCCCCGTCCCCCGCCATCCTTCCTCCACAGCTGGAGAACCCCAAACTTAAATCCCACGCAGGGCCCTCAGTGTCTCATCGGGTGAGATTTGTCTTATTCCAGGGGAATCGCTCTGTTTTCTTCTAAAAATTAGAATAGACTTGCCCTGCTGGCTGGCTCAGTGGTTGAGCGTCGACCTGTGAACCAGGAGGTCACAGTTGGATTCCCCATCAGGGCACATGCCCATAGCCTCAATCCCCAGTGTGGGGCATGCAGGAGGCAGCCCATCCATGATTTTTCTCATCATTGATGTTTCTCTCTCTCCCTCTCCCTTCCTCTCTGAAATCCATAAAAAATATATGTTAAAAAAATAAAAATAAGTAAAAAATTGGACTAGACTTTCTTAGGGTGTGTTTTAAGTTTGCAGAACGAAGTACACAGTACAGAGGGTCCCCATGGACGTGCCCCGACACTCGGGGGTTCCCCGATACTAACACTTTGCGTCAATGCTTCAGCGGCACTTGCTCTAAACCGAGGAGCCGGGGTGGGTGCGCCAGCGTTCACTGAAGCCGGCCGTTTAGATCGGGGCTCACGCTCAGCAGTGCCCGTCCCACGGGCTGGGACGAATGTATGATGACACGTGTCCACCGCGATGGTATCACACAGGGCGTCACTGCCCTGAACACCTCTGTGCTCCGTCTTCGCAGCCTCCCTCTCCCCAGTCCCGGGAAACCTCCAGTCCCTTGACTGTCTCTGTCTTTTCCCGAGTCCTGCCGCCTGTGGCCTTTCAGACTGGCCTCTGTCACTTAGCGTGGGTGTTTAAAGCTCCCCGGTGTCTTGGTGGCTTTGATGGGTCATTTCTTTTTATCACTGAGTTGTATTCCATGAACCATAGTTTATCTATTCGCCCATTAAAGGGTTTTGTTGTGTGTGTGTGTTTTTAATGCAGGGGTCCTCAAACTTTTTAAACAGGGGCCAGTTCACTGTCCCTCAGACTGTTGGAGGGCCGGACTATAGTTTAAAAAAAAAAACTATGAACAAATCCCTATGCGCACTGCGGGCCCGGGACGAGTCGGCTGCTAAGCAGGACAGGCAGCGGCACCTGGCGGGCCGGATCAATGTCCTCGGCGGGCCGCATGTGGCCCGCGGGCCGTAGTTTGAGGACGCCTGTTTTAATGGGTTTCTTAAGACTGGATTCTTCCGTTCTCACCCTATTCATAATTTAGCAGAATAATAAAGCACAGTTTCGGAAAAGTAGAGAGATGGTAGGCAAGCTAATACATGGATGGCAGGTGTGCAAGTTGCTGCACTGGCCTCAGGGGTGTGACTGGGACCTGGGGTGGGGGGAGATACGGAAGATGTCGTCCCAGGAGGTGGGGATCAGGAATGCCGCATCAGCACCTGCTGCCGAAAGCCAAACTGGAGACGTGAGACTAGGCGAGCAACGGAGCTCAAAAGGGGGGCAGGGGCACGAGAGGCAGGCTCTAAGGATGTTTCGTCAGTGGAACCCCAGCCACGTGCCAGGGGACCCCTCGGACTGGACCCCCACTGCAGCCCTGTGCAGTCTGAATCATTCACCTTGTCTCACAGCTCAGGGAAGCTATGCCACCTGCCCAAGGACACACAGCAAGTTACCCACCAGAGCTGATCCTGGGGCCAGGCCACCGGACCCCAAGGCCACGCACGGACACCCCAAGGTGACCCGTGTCCCCGCTTATGGGAACAAGGTCTTTGTGGCTGGCCTCTTGGGGATGTGGCATCTATTTCCAAATAAATTCGACCAACGTTTCTATGTCAACATCTTGGTACAAACCAGATTCCCGTGAGAGTGGGGTCTCCCCTGGTCCTGTCCCCAGTGCACCGGCTCGCCTCGTGCAATGCCTGTCACGCGGAAGGCATTCAGTTGGTATTTGTTGAGTGAAGGAAGGAAGGGATGCCTGGGACACGGCCTACCCCCTCGGAGAGTTCCCAGGTGAAGGGGGAGAAAGACAAGGCATATGCCCGATTGGGGAGGGTGACAGAAGGTGGAGGTGCTTGGTGCAGCAGGAACCCTCGGGGGGGCCCGGATCCAGCCTGGGGGGTGAGGGAGGGCTGCCTGGAAGAGGTGATGCTGATGCTGAGTCTCAAGGAGGAGCAAGAATCAGAGGGAAGCCCACGGCAGAAAGGCAAAGAGCAGGACCATGGGGTGGATGGTTGGCGGGCCCACAGTGGGGGCCAGGGAAGGATGCTGGGGTCCATCCTTCAGGCCCAGAACAAGGAGTCCCCAAAGAAATGCAACATGGGGTCATGGAGGGACCCCGGGGCCCTGGAGGGGAGTCGGCATAGGAAGGGGAGGGCCAGAGTGAGCCGCAGAGACGCTGCCTCCTGCCACGCGGGACGTCCCAGTCAGACCTGGATCGGCCCGCTGTGTGACGTCACCGCCTGCAGGACACCGCCTCGCCTGTAACGTGCGGGGCTCACAGGATGAATGCACGCACAGGGCCCGGCACACAGGGAGCGGTGGGTACAGGGGAACCATCGCTCCTGATGAATAGCCGCAATTAGCATTATTTATCAACCCGGCGCCTGGGGTGCTGTGAAGGTTGGAGAAACGCTGCCCTCCGAGCTATGAAAAGGGTTTTAAGGGAGACTTGGATGGGATCTGATTTGCACTTGGGAGAGATCCCTGCACGGCCTGGTGGGAGATGGATGGGAGGAGGGCAGCTGGAGGCAGACCGCCAGGAGGCGACCTCAGTCAAGCAAGTGAGAGTGATAGGGGCGGCGTGGCAGGTGCGTCAGGCGCCCCACGGAGGCGGAGGCGGGGGGCAGGGAACTCGGCGGCACTGGTGACTGATGGCCTCGGGGGAGGATGGAGGCAGTGTCAGTCGAGAGAGCCAGAGCAGCACTCGTGGTCAAGTGCACGAGGAAGAGAGGGAAGGGACGAGGGAGCGGGAAGCTGACCCTCTCCGGAGAGAGCCTGGTGGAAGGTCATGACCTCTGGAAGGTCATGTGATCATCGGAGGCAAAGAGACCCTGTGGCCACATTTCCTCAGAGGTTCTCTTGGGAGACTGTTTTTCTTTTTGGTTTTGGGGTGGTTTTTTTTTCCAATTGATTTCAGAGTGGAAGGGAGAGGGAGAGAGAGAGAGAAACATCAGTGATGAGAGAGAATCATGGATCGGCTGCCTCCTGCACGCCCCACACTGGGGATGGAGCCTGCAACCCGGGCGTGTGCCCTGACTGGGAATTGAACCGTGACCTTCTGGTTCATAGGTCGATGCTCAACCGCCTGGCCCCACCCCTCGGAAGGCATAGCTCAGGGCTACACAGCACCTTGAAAACCTGTGTGGGGGGCAGGGAACCGCTCACTCGGGGGCCCCTTTGGCCTCACAGTCCCAGCACGATTTACGCAATGCCTCTGTTGCAGCCGGAGAAAAAGAACAGAACGCGGGCTTATGAAGACCCCCGTGTTGGTTTCTGGTTTTAAAGTCGAGATGGGTGTCGCCTTGTCAGGGGACCCGTGCACCCAGACTGCCCCCTCCCTGGCGCCGACGTTGTTGTGTTTCGCATTCACATGGGCAATCCCTTTGCACTTGCGCTCTCTCCCATCGGCTGCCAGTCAGGCCTGGCCTTCTGCAGGCGGGTAGCTGTCCTTCACATTAGCCCAGGGGTGGGCAAACTTTTTGACTCGAGGGCCACAATGGGTTCTTAAACTGGACCGGAGGGCCGGAACAAAAGCATGGATGGAGTGTTTGTGTGAACTAATATAAATTCAAAGTAAAGGAGCGGAGGGAGAGCAAGAGAACGGGATAGAACAGCCGGATCCGGCCCGCGGGCCGTAGTTTGGCCACGGCTGCGTTAGCCTCTCTTCCTGCACCTCTCCTGCCTCTCCCAGCTCCGCGCAGACAACAGACAGACCCTCCCCGGATTCTTTTACGTCCACGTTCATAAAAGTCCGATGCCCGGGAGGAACCCTGGGTGACAGCAGAACAAGGTCCCCCAAGTCCCGTCGCTCGCGACTCAGTAACAGATGAGCGGGCAGGACATCGTCGGGACAGAGTTTTTACAAAACTGCGTTGAAGCCCTTGCATGTCGTTAATCACAGGTTCTTACAAATCTGTCTCCTCCGGTTGGTTCCAATCTCGCTAAACAGCCCTGCAAAGCCAGCCCGTGGTTTGCTCGGCGGACGCAAGCGGCAAGCATAATGCTCTCCTTCCAATTTCCAGCCCAGACGTCGTGGTGTGGATTTTTTTTTTTTTTCCCTGCTAGCATTTCTCCAGGCCACTAAGTATTCCAGACGTACGAGGTTCCTCATTTGATTCATTCTAATAACTTTTTTCATCAATATGACTTTTGAGAATGCACTGGTATAGCAAATTAAATGTTATTTATGACTTTAATTTGGGTCCTATTTAGATTTTACATTCACAGGGCCAACTTGGCTATCATCATTATCGTATTGTTTTAGACTCCTCCTGAAATTAAAACCCACTCCCGTCTTTAAATGTTTTATTGTGCTTGTCGTTCTCGTGTTGTGCCGAACCGAACATGATTAATTCTGTTAGCCAAGTGCATATGGTCTGCCTGGCCACCATCCATTATCTCCATCACGGCTGCCTGCGGATGAGCGCTTCATTATTCCTGTTTCTTCTTCTCAATTCCCGGTGCTTTTCCCCCCATTCTCGGGGCTCTGCGCTGTCCAAGGCCAAGTCACTTTGCCGTGACTCTGAGGCCTGTATGGTCTGGTCTCAGCCTGTCTCCCCGTCACCGACCACGCAGGCCTCTCCAGCTTTCTGTCCGTGTGGGGGCCCTCAGAGCTCTCCTGCCTCTGAGCTTCCCCACATGCCCTTCCCTCTGGCAGCAATGATCTTCCCCCACTTTCCCCCAGGGCCCCTTCTCATCCTGCTGGTCCCCTGAGGCTCTCCTCCTCAGAGAGGTCTGCGCAGGCCCTTCTCTAAATCAAGCTGCATCTCCACCACCAGAACATCCCCCACTTCCTGTTTCCCCATCTGTAAAATGGGCTTATATGATCCCCCCAAGGAAGGGCGTGGTGAGTGCCAGCCCTGCTCCCTCTCGCCCTTTGTACCAAGGACCACAGTGATAGACGGAGGGATACCTAAGGACTAACATCTGCAAACCACACGCAGGGACCAAGGCACTTCTTTCCAAAAAAAACGGATCGATGCTGTCCTACCGGTGACTCCGCGGAGGGCAGCGAGGGGGCGCAGCTCGCGGTGGGAACGGAACGAGCCTCTCTGCCTTCGCAGGTGCCTGCTTACCGAGAGTCTTGGGAAGCCAGAATGTGCCCCGCTGGTGGGTGCTTAGGGCTCGGCGGCCCTGTTTTTCCCCTTCTTGGTGGTTTATGACACCAGTGGCACAGCTAACACATGAGCGATGCCCCAGGGAGGAGGACATGTGATCACGACTATTAATTTTTTTATTTATTTAGTACTTCCCATGGGCCAGGCGTGTGCTGAGTACTTAATGGGCACAATCTAATCTCATCCTTAAAACAACCCTATGCAATGCATGCTAACAGCCACTTCACCGATGAAGAGACTAAGCCCCAGGTGACCAGGTTGGCTACACGGAGTCACACGCTAGGGCATGCGTCACCGTTCTCCTGAGCAGTAGAACCACTCTGACGATGGGTAGAAACAGGGATAAGCAGATAGAGGAATGGATAGAGCGGTAGGCCCACTATTTCTATATGGCCCCAAAAATGTATATAGGAAGACATTATATAGGAAGAGATCCTATCTAATAAAAGAGTAATATGCAAATTGGCCATCACTCCAACACACAAGATGGCTGCTCCCATGTGGACACAAGATGGCCACCACAAGATGGCCATCAGGGGAGGGCTGTTGGGAGGGACCAGGCCTGCAGGGGAGGGCAGTTAGGGACACTCAGGCTGGCAGGGGAGCAGTTAGGCATCAATCAGGCTGCCAGGGGAGTGGTTAGGGGGTGATCAGGCTGGCAGGCAGAAGCGGTTAGGGGCAATCAGGAGAGCAGGCAGGTGAGCAGTTGGGAGGCAGCAGTCATGGATTGTGAGAGGGCTGTCCGACTGCCCGTTTAGGCCCGATCCTATCAGGCTTTGTAACTTCAGTTGGTTCTTTAGGATCGGGCCTAAACGGGCAGTCAGACATCCCGTGAGGGGTCCCAGATTGGAGAGGTGCAGGCTGGGCTGAGGGACCCCCCCTGTGCACAAATTTCATGCACCAGGCCTCTAGTTTATTATAATACTAGAGGCCTGGTACACGAAAATTCATGCACTGGGGGGCGGGGGTCCCTGTCGCAGTCCAGGACCTCTCGGGGGATGTCCACCTGCCGGCTTATGCCTGCTCCCCGGGGGATTGGGCCTAAGCTGGCAGTCAGACATCCCTCTCGCAGCCTGGGAGCCCTCAGGGGATGTCCACCTGCCGGTTCAGGAAGCGGGCCTAAGCTGCAGTCGGACAAACTTAGCACTGCGGGGAGCAGGCAGGAGAGGCTCCCGCCACCTCTGTTGCGCTCACAGCCGTCAGCCCAGCTTGTGGCTGAGCAGAGCTCCCCCTGCGGAAGGGCAGCTCCTATGTTGAGCGTCTGCCCCCTGGTGGTCAGTATGCGTCATAGTGACCAGTTGTTCCTGGTCATTGCCCTGTTACGGTCAATTTGCATATTACCCTTTTATTATATAGGATACTTAATATATTTATTGTATGTATGTATAATGTTTTCAGAACGAGAGAGGTGAATATCAGAAGGACCTTCAACAGTGGACAGTGACTGCCTCTGGGGCGCAGGAATTGAGAGTGGAAGGAAGGCTGCGACAGGGACAGATGGTTTTCACTATGACCCATAAAGAGCAATTCGATCTAAAGTGCTCACATGTAGCACAAGAATAAAAATTAAGGTAAAAAAAAAAAGTTCCACAAAAGGTTAGTCTATGGCAGTGGTCGGCAAACCACGGCTCGTGAGCCACATGTGACTCTTTGGCCCCTTGAGTGTGGCTCTTCCACAAAATACCACGGCCTGGGCAAGTCTATTTTGAAGAAGTGGCGTTAGAAGAAGTTTAAGTCTAAAAAATTTGGCTCTCAAGAGAAATTTCAATCGTTGTACTGTTGATATTTGGCTCTGTTGACTAACGAGTTTGCCGACCACTGGTCTACGGGACTGTCACCAGCTTATCTTCCTTCAAGTTCTCTCTGCACCACTTGGCCAAGTTCCTTGGTGCCTGGGGCCTCCATGTTCTCACCGGGAAGCAGGCCAGCATCGCTGCCAGGACCCTCTGGCAGAGATGCGACCCCTCTTTCTCGCTCCTTGGAGACCCTCCGACAATCCTGTACGATCCCTGTGCCCTGACCAGCGCCGGGGGATAAACAGGGCCGGAGGAGGCAGCCTCTGCCCCTCTCCAGCTGCACCTCCAGCTGCCGTCCCCACCCACGCCGTCTGCCAAGCGGAGTCCCACACTGGGTCTTGGCCACGCTCCTTCTGGGTCCTGGACACCCTCCCCACCTCCCACCTCGCCGGATGTGCCTCCAGGAGACTCTAACTGGCAGGTTTGGGGCTCCTGGGCCACACCATTGGATGAGCCCCCCTCCCAGTTTCTCCTATCACTTATCAAAGCATAATGGTCAATATTTAATTACGTGCACTATTTGCTGGTTAGCTTATTTATTACTCAATGGCTGTGGGTGCCACCACCTTTGAGGGTGGGGCAGTTTATTAGCATATTCCCTCTTTATTAGGCAGGATAGACTGCCAGCTCCATGAGCAAGACGAACCTAACGTATGCTCTGCTTCCCCGGGGCCGAGCACGGCGTCTGCCCACAGCGGCCCGCAATCAGGGAAGGAGGAGCGTTTTTTGTCGGATGAATGTCACAGGAGGAATTGCCCCTACACCCCTCGGTTAGTTTTGACCAGGTCTTCCCTTGACTGAGTCCCCAGGCGAAAAGGTCTCTAAGTTAGGGATTAAAATGGGGCACGGCATCCATTAACGTGCAGCATTCCCCAGTTTCCAGCCGTTAACACTTACACAGCACTCGCTCTGGGCCAGACGCTGACCTCAGCAGCTCCAACACATGAACATGCTTCCTTCTCCTCACAGAACTACCACGTGGGGCCAGGCAGACTCTCCACTGCCAGGTGTGAAGACCAGGTGTGAAGTCCAGGTGTGAAGACCAGGTGTGAAGACCAGGTGTGAAGACCAGGTGTGAAGACCAGGTATGAAGACCGGGACAGGAACAGAGAGCCCAAGCCTGTTTGCACAGTTCACACTGTAGAGAACCGATCAGATGCCAGAGTCGCGATCTCAACCATCACACGAAATCAGTGAGGCCTCTGCTATACGGGGCGGACCACGGGCTGCCTCACCTCTTGTTTAAAGCAACAGTGGCCATATGAGAGCCTCCACCCTATGCGGGACCCACTCCCATGCTCTCCACATGCTTGTCTTCCTCCTCCCACACCACCATTGCATCGTTATCACCCCACCAGCCAAGGTGTTCAAGTCCTTGAAGGATGCTCAGCTGGTGAGGTGAGAGCTCCCATTTGAAACCTCAGATCAGGGCTGCAAAGCCCTTACATCCACCCTGTGGCCTGGGCTTCAACCTGGAAAGAGGACGAGAGAGAGGGAGTGAGCAGAAGGGAAAGTCAGTCGCAGTCTCACAAACCCTAAACCTAACCATGACCCTAACCCTACCCTAACCCTAACCCTAACAAAGCCCTAATCCAAACCCTAACCTAACCCTACCCTAACCCTAACCCTAACCTAACCCTAACCCTAACCTAACCCTAACCTAAACCTAATCCTAACCCTAACCCTAACCTAACCTAACCTAACCCTAATCCTAACCCTAACCCTAACCTAACCTAACTTAACCCTAATCCTAACCCTAACCCTAACCCTAACCTAACCCTAATTCTAATCCTAACCCTAACCCTAACCTAACCTAACCCTAATCCTAACCCTAACCCTAACCATTACTCTAACCCTACCCTAACCCTAACCCTAACCCTAACCCTAACCTAACCCTAATTCTAATCCTAACCCTAACCCTAACCTAACCCTAACCCTAACCCTAACCCTAACCCTAATTCTAATCCTAACCCTAACCCTAACCTAACCCTAACCCTAACCCTAACCCTAACCTAACCTAACCTAACCTAACCTAACCCTAATCCTAACCCTAACCCTAACGATTACTCTAACCCTACCCTAACCATAACCCTAACCCTAACCCTAACCTAACCCTAATCCTAATCCTAACCCTAACCCTAACCCTACCCTAACCTAAACCCTAACCTAACCCTAACCATGACCCTAACCCTAACCCTAACCCTAACCCTAACCTAACCCTACCCTAACCCTAACCCTAACCCTAACCCTAACCTAACCCTAATTCTAACCCTAACCCTAACCCCAACCTAACCCTAATCCTAACCCTAACCCTAACCCTAACCCTAACCTAACCCTAGCCCTAACCCTAACCTTAACCCTAACCCTAACCTTAACCCTAACCCTAACCCCTACCGAATCCTCCTGGACCCCAGCTACCTGGTGCAGCCAGGCTGGTGCCCGCAGGCCCCGCACATCGCTGCCCACTTCCCCTCTTGGTGCTGTGCTGCTAAGGGCTGCGGCATGGAGGGCCCTGTGGCTGCCTCTTCCTACTGGTGATACAGGGACTCAGGGGACAGCCTCGCAGTCTGGGGGGCGGGGGGACTGGTGCTTGGTGCTGGGTGAGGTTGGGCAGCGCACGGAGGTGGTGCAGAATCACGGAGGCATTGGCCATGGGGTCGACCGCCTGGGTTCAGCTCTCGGCTCTGCTACTTAACAGCTGTGTAGAACCCTGGGTAAGTTGCTTCAACTCTCTGTGCCTCCGTTTCCTAACCTGTAAAATGGGGAGAATCAGAGTAAGTGACTCAAAGGAGCACCGTTTGGCTCAGTCCACTGAAGCACGGGGAACAGGTCAGAGGCCCGGTGGGTGGCAGCTGCCCCTGCCACCGGCCGTCCCTCCCTCTCCCACTCCCCGCCCTGCGTGCCCGGGGCTCACCGCGAATGATCCCAGCTCTGCAGACAAGCCCCCTTCTCTATAATCCGGGGGTTGCAGGAGCCGACTAGCAAGCCTCTTCCACTCCGGACTTTCCAGTTCCAGGGTGCATGTCAGACTGCCATGGGGGCCATGTGGACAAAGCCCTCCCCCGCCCTCAGGGCCACCCCTGAGTCACTTCCTGCACCCCAGAAGGAGCCCCCAGCATGAGGGGTCAGGGTCAGGGGTCACGGTGCAGGACAACGCTTCCGGTGCAAACAAGCACAGGCACTTGGCTCGGGTTCCAAGCTCTTCTTAGAGCCGCCCAGGCCGCTGTTTCCCACACCAGGTAAGCCTTTGCTCGGGGCGAGTGGTGGCAGTGAGGGTTGCGCTCTGGAACGCTGCCCTTCCCCTCTGGCGGTGGGGTCCCATCCGCCCTGCTCATTAAGGAGGAACACTTGTTAGTGGCTTTGCAAGTGGGGGGAACAGAGGATCATCAGAAGCAGGTGGGTGGGCGCCCGCCGGCTCCCTCGTCTCGGGGGCTTTTTCCTTGCCTCAGGCACTTGTCGATGGTTCGCTTTTTCCCAAAGCAGCCCCAGGCCCCCTCCCCTCCACCTGCCTCCAGCCAGCGTTCCCTCCTGTCCTCGGGCAAGTGTGGCGAATGCTTCGGCTGCCTAATGCTGCCTCATGGTTCGCCAGGATAATACGCAGGGTTTCCGAATAATTAGGCGGCTGGTAACGAGGGCTTGACGGTTCCTGGGCAATTAGACGAATGGACACAAACAGTTTGTTTTTGAACCTGAGCTAATGACCTCAGGTGGGAACGCGGCAGCCCGGCGTTGGGGAAGGAGGAAAATAAATAACCCTGGGAACCTCCGAGAGAAGAAATCGCAGGGCGGCTCCTCCCACAGATCCGCCGCTGTAGCTGCCCGGCCAGATGGTCCCCGGCGTCGGCAATGAGAGGCTCCAGGCCCAGGGAGCGCGGCAGCGGGGGCAGCTCGCCTGGGTCGGCTTCGTTCTGAGCATCCCTGTCCGACCTGGAGCGAGTCCCTCACCCTGGCAGCTCCCAGATCTTCTTCTCTAACGTGGGGACGGGGGTGTCCCCTGAGCAGGGAGGGCTGCTGTGAGTGCCTGGCGCACAGCAAATGTGCAATCAAGGCCTGAGTCCAGGTCACGGGAGAGGGGAGGCTCCGTGTGGAAGCATCAGAAGCCAGGACATGCCTGGCCGGTGTGGCTCAGTAGTTGAGCGTCGACCTATGAACCAGGGGGTCATAGTTCGATTCCTGTTCAGGGCACACGCCATGGTTGTGGGCTCGGCCCCCAGGAGTGGGCGTGCAGGAGGCAGCTGATCCATGATTCTCTCTCTCATTGATGTTTCTACTTCTCTCTCCCGCTCCCTTCCTCTCAGAAATCAATAAAAATCCTATCTAATAAAAGAGTAATATGCAAATTGACCATCACTCCAACACACAAGATGGCTGCCCCCATGTGGTCAAAGATGGCTGTCCCCATGTGGACACAAGATGGCCACCACAAGATGGCCAGCAGGGGAGGGAAGTTGGGAGGGACCAGGCTTGCAAAGGAGGGCAGTTAGGGGTGACCAGGCCTTCAGGGGAGGGCAGTTGGGGGGGACCCAGGCCTGCAGGGGAGAGCAGTTGGGGGGGACTAGGCCTGCAGGGGAGGGCAGTTAGGGGTGACCTGGCCTGCAGGGGAGGGCAGTTAGGGGTGACCAGGCCTGCAGGGGAGGGCAGTTAGGGGAAAACAGGCTGGCAGGGGAGCAGTTAGGCATCAATCAGTCTGGCAGGGGAGTGGTTAGGGGGTGATCAGGCTGGCAGGCAGAAGCGATTAGGGGCAATCAGGAAGGCAGGCAGGTGAGCAGTTGGGAGCCAGCAGTCCTGGATTGTGAGAGGAATGTCTGACTGCCCATTTAGGCCCGATCCCACCGGGATCAGGCTTAAATGGGCAGTCGGACATCCCTCAAGGGGTCCCAGATTGGAGAGGGTGCAGGCTGGGCTGAGGGACAGCCCCCCCCCCATGCACAAATTTCGTGCACCGGGCCTCTAGTATAAATATAAAAAGAAGCCAGAGCATGGCCGAGGCCAGGCACGAGCAGTGAGGCCTCGCCCCCAGCAAAGGGGAATGGGCCCCTTCAGAGGTTCAGACAGCGGTGGCTGTTTAGAAAATGCCTCAGACACAGGAGAGAGAAAAAGAAACCCCGGCTGGCCCGAAGCTGAGGAGACTGGATCGCAGGGCTGCCGAGGCAGAGCGCTTTGTCTGGGGGAACCCGTCCCCTCCATGTGCCTCAGGCTCCCGTGTGCCCGGGGAGACCAGCCCCACCTCTCTGGCAGCCCTGGGAACAGACAGAGACCCGCAGGCAGGGGTCCAGCCACAGGCTGAATGCAGCAGGGTGGCCAGTGAGGGGCCAGCTGGTTGTCCCCGTGGGCCGTTCTCTTCCAGACAGGTGGCTCCGTGGTTGA
Source organism: Plecotus auritus (assembly GCF_963455305.1). Classification (NCBI taxonomy): domain Eukaryota; kingdom Metazoa; phylum Chordata; class Mammalia; order Chiroptera; family Vespertilionidae; genus Plecotus; species Plecotus auritus. Next base: position 7,155,586 of record NC_137770.1, on the reverse strand, counting down.
GCGTCGACCTATGAGCCAGGAGGTCATGGTTCCATTCCAGGTCAGGGCACATGCCCGGGTTGCGGGCTCGATCCCCAGTGGGAGACATGCAGCAGGCAGTCCATCAATGAGTGATTCTCTCTCATCACTGATGTTTCTCTCTTCCGCCCTCTTCCTTCCTCTCTGAAATCAATTTAAAAGTATTTTAAGAAATTAAGAAGACAGGAGGCAGGGTGGCCAGGCAGGGGATCCCAGGGCTGGCCAGTGGACACCTCTCTGGTCTGCTCGGGTCCCAGCTCACGCTGGGGGTACAGAGATCAACGACGCCCCGCCCCTGCCAGGCACCCTGTGGTCATTTAAAGTGATAGGCAACGCAAGTGAGATTTGCAAGGAGCGTGGGACGGCTGACCAGCTCTGCCTGGACGCAGGAGCTTCCTGTGGAGATCCCGCTGGGCTTGGACTGATGCATCCATGTGCCCGGCCCCTGGGGCCCAGCCTCAGGCTGGGGTGGAGATAAACACTCCTCTCTCCCAGGAGTAGCATGTGGGGTCCCAGACTCCCCATTTCCACTCAACTCCGAGAGAGAAAAAACCTTGTGGGCAGCAGCAGTGATGTGGGAAAGGCGATTTCTCTGCCTCCCAGTCCTTCGTGGCCGGGCTGCTGCCACCGCCTCCGCCCAGCCTTCTCCCTGTCCTCACACTCTCCCGCCTTCTCCGCCAGCCGGGAAACTCCCGGGAAGTTGGGTCCAGAGCACCCGTGGGCAAACTATGGCCCATTCAGCTGTTCTATCCGGCCCGCGGAGCCGAAAGACCGTACCCTTTTATGTAATGATGTTTACTTTGAATTTACATTAGTTCACACAAACACTCCATCCATGCTTTTGTTCCGGCCCTCCGGTCCAGTTTAAGAACCCATTGTGGCCCTCGAGTCAAAAAGTTTGCCCACCCCTGGTCCAGAGTCGCCAGCCCCTGGAGAAGCAAGGGAGCCTGATGGGCGTGGATGCTCAGCACCAAGGACAGAGACACGGGCTCCTCTGGGCCCCTGGAGCTGCCTGCACCCCTTTCCTCCACGCCCACATGGGCCTCTGGGCAGGCGCAGAGCCACTTTCTCACTACGCCGTGCCCCACCATCAGCAGGCCAGGCGCCACATTTTGCTGCAATCCATTCACACGTGCAGGACCGCTCTCGGGGACTTTCCCCCAGTGCCATTCTGGATCAGAAGCTCCTTCCAGGAAAGGGGGTTGTGACCCCCTGTGAGTGTGGGAGCAGGAGGTAGAGCCCACCAGGACCCTGGTCTCGGGGCCAGGGGGAGACGAGGGGCAGATGTTCCATCGACAGCAAGGAGCCCGGGGCTCCCCCGGGCCTCGAGTCCCAGGCGGATGCTGCCTGTCATCCCCCCATTAGAGGACAGAAGCCCAAAGGGCTCTGCTCGGGTCGGCCCCAGCGCCTCTCTGTCCCTGGGGACCGCCTCTCCCGCAGGAAGAGTGGGGCGACGCAGCGGAAGCCCTGAGTGAGGGCCATGCCGGAGGCAATTCCGTGCAAGAGGTCAAGGTCACTGCTGCCAACTCAAGGTCAGCCCGAGGAAGTGAGAGAGTGAGGCTGACACCCTGACGCACCAGATCAGTCTCCCCGAGTCAGACACGGGGTGCGTGAGCCTCTCTCAAGATAAACCAGCAGGAAACGGTGGGGCTCGGCGCTGAGCCCAGGTTCCGCTGAAAGCCTTGAGCCGCTGCTTGTAAGCAGGGCTTCCTCCAAGGATCACCAGCCGGAGACTTACCCAGAGAGGCCGATCCGAAGCTGCAGAAACCCTCCAAGTCTGCTGCTGCTGCTGCTGGGGCAGAGCTCGGAGGGGGCCCGGGGTGTGGAGGTTCCAGAGCTGCTCGGCTGAGCCTCCCAGGACAGAGGCCGTGACCCCAGGAAGCAACCACCGGCCTGGAAGTCAGAGGCCCTGGTGCTCACCTTCCTGTCACGCACCCTCACCCCAGGGGCCACCTGAGGACGTGGGCCTTGGGCTCATGACACCTGCCTGCCCGCAGCGGGGCAGCCAGACGGTGAAGGCTTACTGACCCTACACCCGCCCTGCCCACCCCTCGTGCCTCATGAGACAAAGCAGCCATGGCCTCGCAAGACACTCTCACGGCCACGCTTGCCTCCCACTTGGACACACTGCATGGCTCCCAGGAGCAGCCGCTAACTCTGTCACCTGCTGCGTGCCAGGCTCCGGGCTAGGCGTCAGGCTCCGTGGTGGGCACGGGGACCCCAGCGAGTCACCTGTCAGATGTCAGATGCCTCTATTTCACCATCAGTATCTAGTGACTCATCTGTCACTGGGTAGACGGTGGCTTCTCGATGTCCTAACTCCAGGGCCTGGCACCTCAGTGACCACCCAGCAGATGCCCCATCAGCCAAATGAATGAAGACCGTTAAGATGTTGTGAAAATTCTCCAAAGAACGGTGGGCATGGGAATTGTTGTTATCAACAGAAACAACCCTGGGTGTCCCAGCTATTGGCCCCGGTGTGAGAACCGGCAGTAGCAGGAAGGAGAGATGAGGGCCTGCCTGTGTCCCAGGTCATGAAGCAAAGGTCCCTGACAAGGATGAGAAGTGTAGTCCATAGAGTGTAAAGGGCAGTGGGGCTAGGAAAGAAGTCCTTTCAGCTGCGGGGTCCGGGATCCCTCGTGGTGGAGGGGACTTCAGCTCGGAGACGGGGTGCTGAGCGAAGGGTCAGGTGTGGGGAGGGCCCAGGGAACAGATGAGGGACCAGGACTGGTTGGTGGGACAGACCAGCAGGTCTGTGGGTCCCCCACCTCAGGGGACTCTGGTTCTCCTTTAACCTGCTGCTTCCCAGACCCCTCCAGAACCAGCATCTACAAGGCAGGGGTCCAGGAATCTTTATTCAACCCATTCCTACTCAGGATTCAGAGGCAGATGCAAAATGGACCTCTGGAGGGACCCACAGGTTCATAAAGGGATGCAGCGCGGGGGGGTGGCCGGCCGAGGACAGACAAACACTGAACGCTCATGTGATGGCACCAGGGAGCCACAGCGGGCTCCAAAGCAGTGGTTCCCAATCTTTTGTTGACCACGTCCCACCTAAGCATCCCTAAAATCCTGATGCCCCCCTCGACATAGAATTCTTATTATTCACAAAGTGAACTCCTATTTATGAGGAGGAAGCCTAAAAGGCCACTAACTTGGTCTAAACAAGCTTCCAGAGAACATGGCACCCATGACAGAGAAAAATAAAAGAACAAAACGACAGTTGAAGAAATTGTTTAAAAAAATAATATGAAGTGATATGAAAAAATAGTAAAGTTGCAAAACATGTAATAGAGAACTGGAATGCATAAATATGTCACAATATATATTTATATACTGCATAGGAGGCCCCTAGAACCGTAAGAAATGCCAAAAAAAAAATCACAGTTCATAACTCATTCTCGAATTGCCCCCCTTAAAAATCAAATTGCCCCCCTTGTGGGGCGTGTGCCCCAGGCTGGGAACCACTGCTCTAGAGTGAGGGGGGAATGGAGGGATCAATGCTGTGAGGGGGAATGGAGGGATCAATGCTGTGAGGGGGAATGAGGGATCAATGCTGTGAGGGGGGAATGGAGGGATCAATGCTGTGAGGAGGGAATGGTGGGATCAATGCTGTGAGGGGGGAATGGAGGGATCAATGCTGTGAGGGGGGAATGGAGGGATCAATGCTGTGAGGGGAATGGAGGGATCAATGCTGTGAGGAGGGAATGGAGGGATCAATGCTGTGAGGGGGAATGGAGGGATCAATGCTGTGAGGGGGGAATGGAGGGATCAATGCTGTGAGGGGGAATGGAGGGATCAATGCTGTGAGTGAGGGGGGAATGGAGGGATCAATGCTGTGAGGGGGGAATGGAGGGATCAATGCTGTGAGGGGGGAATGGAGGGATCAATGCTGTGAGTGAGGGGAATGGAGGGATCAATGCTGTGAGGGGGGAGTGGTTGGATCAATGCTGTGAGGGGGGAATGGAGGGATCAATGCTGTGAGGGGGGAATGGAGGGATCAATGCTGTGAGGGGGGAATGGAGGGATCAATGCTGTGAGGGGGGAATGGAGGGATCAATGCCGTGAGGGGGGAATGGAGGGATCAATGCTGTGAGGGGGAATGGAGGGATCAATGCTGTGAGGGGGGAATGGAGGGATCAATGCTGTGAGGGGGAATGGTGGGATCAATGCTGTGAGGGGGGAATGGAGGGATCAATGCTGTGAGGGGGGAATGGAGGGATCAATGCTGTGAGGGGGGAATGGAGGGATCAATGCTGTCAGTGGGGAATGGAGGGATCAATGCTGTGAGTGGGGAATGAGGGATCAATGCTGTGAGTGGGGAATGAGGGATCAATGCTGTGAGGGGGAATGGAGGGATCAATGCTGTGAGGGGAATGGAGGGATCAATGCTGTGAGGGGGGAATGGTGGGATCAATGCTGTCAGTGGGGAATGGAGGGATCAATGCTGTGAGTGGGGAATGAGGGATCAATGCTGTGAGGGGGAATGGAGGGATCAATGCTGTGAGGGGAATGGAGGGATCAATGCTGTGAGGGGAATGGAGGGATCAATGCTGTGAGGGGGGAATGAGGGATCCATGCTGTGAGGGGGGAATGGAGGGATCAATGCTGTGAGGGGGAATGGAGGGATCAATGCTGTGAGGGGAATGGAGGGATCAATGCTGTGAGGGGGGAATGGAGGGATCAATGCTGTGAGCGGGGAATGGAGGGATCAATGCTGTGAGGGGGGAATGGAGGGATCAATGCTGTGAGTGAGAGGGAATGGAGGGATCAATGCTGTGAGGGGGAATGGAGGGATCAATGCTGTGAGGGGGGAATGAGGGATCCATGCTGTGAGGGGGGAATGGAGGGATCAATGCTGTGAGGGGGGAATGGAGGGATCCATGCTGTGAGGGGGGAATGGTGGGATCAATGCTGTCAGTGGGGAATGGAGGGATCAATGCTGTGAGTGGGGAATGAGGGATCAATGCTGTGAGGGGGAATGGAGGGATCAATGCTGTGAGGGGAATGGAGGGATCAATGCTGTGAGGGGGGAATGAGGGATCCATGCTGTGAGGGGGGAATGGAGGGATCAATGCTGTGAGGGGGGAATGGAGGGATCAATGCTGTGAGGGGGGAATGGTGGGATCAATGCTGTGAGGGGGGAATGGAGGGATCAATGCTGTGAGGGGGGAATGGAGGGATCAATGCTGTGAGTGAGGGGAATGGAGGGATCAATGCTGTGAGGGGGAATGGAGGGATCAATGCTGTGAGGGGAATGGAGGGATCAATGCTGTGAGGGGGGAATGGAGGGATCAATGCTGTGAGCGGGGAATGGAGGGATCAATGCTGTGAGGGGGGAATGGAGGGATCAATGCTGTGAGGGGGGAATGGAGGGATCAATGCTGTGAGGGGGGAATGGAGGGATCAATGCTGTGAGTGAGGGGAATGGAGGGATCAATGCTGTGAGGGGGGAATGGAGGGATCAATGCTGTGAGGGGGGAATGGAGGGATCAATGCTGTGAGGGGGGAATGGTGGGATCAATGCTGTGAGGGGGGAATGGAGGGATCAATGCTGTGAGGGGGGAATGGAGGGATCAATGCTGTGAGTGAGGGGAATGGAGGGATCAATGCTGTGAGGGGGAATGGAGGGATCAATGCTGTGAGGGGAATGGAGGGATCAATGCTGTGAGGGGGGAATGGAGGGATCAATGCTGTGAGCGGGGAATGGAGGGATCAATGCTGTGAGGGGGGAATGGTGGGATCAATGCTGTGAGGGGGGAATGGAGGGATCAATGCTGTGAGTGAGAGGGAATGGAGGGATCAATGCTGTGAGGGGGAATGGAGGGATCAATGCTGTGAGTGAGAGGGAATGGAGGGATCAATGCTGTGAGGGGAATGGAGGGATCAATGCTGTGAGTGGGGAATGGAGGGATCAATGCTGTGAGGGGGGAGTGGTTGGATCAATGCTGTGAGGGGGAATGGAGGGATCAATGCTGTGAGGGGGAATGGAGGGATCAATGCTGTGAGGGGGAATGGAGGGATCAATGCTGTGAGGGGGGAATGGTGGGATCAATGCTGTGAGGGGGGAATGGAGGGATCAATGCTGTGAGGGGGGAATGGAGGGATCAATGCTGTGAGGGGGGAATGGAGGGATCAATGCTGTGAGGGGGGGATGGTGGGATCAATGCTGTGAGGGGGGAATGGAGGGATCAATGCTGTGAGGGGGAATGAAGGGATCAATGCTGTGAGGGGGGAATGGAGGGATCAATGCTGTGAGTGAGGGGAATGGAGGGATCAATGCTGTGAGTGAGGGGAATGGAGGGATCAATGCTGTGAGTGAGGGGAATGGAGGGATCAATGCTGTGAAGGGGGAGATGGAGGGATCAATGCTGTGAGGGGGGAATGGAGGGATCAATGCTGTGAGGGGGGAATGGAGGGATCAATGCTGTGAGGGGGGAGTGGTGGGATCAATGCTGTGAAGGGGGGGATGGAGGGATCAATGCTGTGAGGGGGGAATGGAGGGATCAATGCTGTGAGTGGGGAATGGAGGGATCAATGCTGTGAGGGGGGAATGGAGTGATCAATGCTGTGAGGGGGGAATGGAGGGATCAATGCTGTGAGGGGGGAATGGAGTGATCAATGCTGTGAGGGGGGAATGGTGGGATCAATGCTGTGAAGGGGGGGATGGAGGGATCAATGCTGTGAGGGGGGAATGTAGGGATCAATGCTGTGAGGGGGGAATGGAGGGATCAATGCTGTGAGGGGGAATGAAGGGATCAATGCTGTGAGGGGGAATGGAGGGATCAATGCTGTGAGGAGGGAATGGAGGGATTAATGCTGTGAGGGGGAATGGAGGGATCAATGCTGTGAGGGGGGAATGGTGGGATCAATGCTGTGAGGGGGGAATGGAGGGATCAATGCTGTGAGGGGGGAATGGAGGGATCAATGCTGTGAGGGGGGAATGGAGGGATCAATGCTGTGAGGGGGGAATGGAGGGATCAATGCTGTGAGGGGGGAATGGAGGGATTAATGCTGTGAGGGGGAATGGAGGGATCAATGCTGTGAGGGGAATGGAGGGATCAATGCTGTGAGTGAGGGGGGAATGGAGGGATCAATGCTGTGAGGGGGGAGTGGAGGGATCAATGCTGTGAGGGGAATGGAGGGATCAATGCTGTGAGTGAGGGGAATGGAGGGATCAATGCTGTGAGGGGAATGGAGGGATCAATGCTGTGAGGGGGGAATGGAGGGATCAATGCTGTGAGGGGAATGGAGGGATCAATGCTGTGAGTGAGGGGAATGGAGGGATCAATGCTGTGAGGGAGGAATGGTGGGATCAATGCTGTGAGGGGGGAATGGAGGGATCAATGCTGTGAGGGGGGAATGGAGGGATCAATGCTGTGAGGGAGGAATGGTGGGATCAATGCTGTGAGGGGGGAATGGTGGGATCAATGCTGTGAGGGGGAATGAGGGATCAATGCTGTGAGGGGGGAATGGAGGGATCAATGCTGTGAGGGGGGAATGGAGGGATCAATGCTGTGAGGGGGGAATGGAGGGATCAATGCTGTGAGGGGGGAATGGAGGGATCAATGCTGTGAGGGGGGAATGGAGGGATCAATGCTGTGAGGAGGGAGTGGAGGGATCAATGCTGTGAGGGGGGAATGGAGGGATCAATGCTGTGAGGAGGGAATGGTGGGATCAATGCTGTGAGTGGGGAATGGAGGGATCAATGCTGTGAGTGAGGGGAATGGAGGGATCAATGCTGTGAGTGAGGGGGGGATGGAGGAATCAATGCTGTGAGGGGGGAATGGAGGGATCAATGCTGTGAGGAGGGAATGGTGGGATCAATGCTGTGAGTGAGGGGAATGGAGGGATCAATGCTGTGAAGGGGGAATGGAGGGATCAATGCTGTGAGTGAGGGGAATGGAGGGATCAATGCTGTGAGGGGGGAATGGAGGGATCAATGCTGTGAGGGGGGAATGGAGGGATCAATGCTGTGAGGGGGGAATGGAGTGATCAATGCTGTGAGGGGGGAGTGGTTGGATCAATGCTGTGAGTGAGGGGAATGGAGGGATCAATGCTGTGAGGGGGGAATGGTGGGATCAATGCTGTGAGGGGGGAATGGAGGGATCAATGCTGTGAGGGGGGAATGGAGGGATCAATGCTGTGAGGGGGGAATGGAGGGATCAATGCTGTGAGTGGGGAATGGAGGGATCAATGCTGTGAGGGGGGAATGGAGGGATCAATGCTGTGAGGGGGGAATGGAGGGATCAATGCTGTGAGGGGGGAATGGAGGGATCAATGCTGTGAGGGGGGAATGGAGGGATCAATGCTGTGAGTGGGGAATGGAGGGATCAATGCTGTGAGTGAGGGGAATGGAGGGATCAATGCTGTGAGGGGGGAATGGAGTTATCAATGCTGTGAGGGGGGAGTGGTTGGATCAATGCTGTGAGTGAGGGGGAATGGAGGGATCAATGCTGTGAGTGAGGGGGAATGGAGGGATCAATGCTGTGAGGGGGGAATGGAGGGATCAATGCTGTGAGGGGGGAATGGAGGGATCAATGCTGTGAGGGGGAATGAGGGATCAATGCTGTGAGTGAGGGGGGAATGGTGGGATCAATGCTGTGAGGGGGGAGTGGTGGGATCAATGCTGTGAGGGGGGAGTGGAGGGATCAATGCTGTGAGTGAGGGGGGAATGGTGGGATCAATGCTGTGAGGGGGGAATGGTGGGATCAATGCTGTGAGGGGGGAATGGAGGGATCAATGCTGTGAGGGGGGAATGGAGGGATCAATGCTGTGAGGGGGGAATGGAGGGATCAATGCTGTGAGGGGGGAATGGAGGGATCAATGCTGTGTTGGGGAATGGAGGGATCAATGCTGTGAGGGGGAATGAGGGATCAATGCTGTGAGGGGGGAATGGAGGGATCAATGCTGTGAGGGGGAATGGAGGGATCAATGCTGTGAGGGGGGAATGGAGGGATCAATGCTGTGAGGGGGGAATGGAGGGATCAATGCTGTGAGGGGGGAATGGAGGGATCAATGCTGTGAGGGGGAATGGAGGGATCAATGCTGTGAGGGGGGAATGGTGGGATCAATGCTGTGAGTGGGGAATGGAGGGATCAATGCTCTGAGGGGGAATGGAGGGATCAATGCTGTGAGGGGGAATGGAGGGATCAATGCTGTGAGGGGGAATGGAGGGATCAATGCTGTGAGGGGGAATGAGGGATCAATGCTGTGAGGGGGAATGGAGGGATCAATGCTGTGAGGGGGAATGGAGGGATCAATGCTGTGAGGGGGAATGAGGGATCAATGCTGTGAGGAGGGAATGGAGGGATCAATGCTGTGAGGGGGGAATGGAGGGATCAATGCTGTGAGGGGGGAATGGAGGGATCAATGCTGTGAGTGGGGAATGGAGGGATCAATGCTGTGAGTGAGGGGAATGGAGGGATCAATGCTGTGAGTGAGGGGAATGGAGGGATCAATGCTGTGAAGGGGGGGATGGAGGGATCAATGCTGTGAGGGGGGAATGGAGGGATCAATGCTGTGTTGGGGGAATGGAGTGATCAATGCTGTGAGGGGGGAATGGAGGGATCAATGCTGTGAGGGGGGAATGGTGGGATCAATGCTGTGAGGGGGGAGTGGTGGGATCAATGCTGTGAAGGGGGGGATGGAGGGATCAATGCTGTGAGTGGGGAATGGAGGGATCAATGCTGTGAGGGGGGAATGGAGGGATAAATGCTGTGAGGGGGAATGGAGGGATCAATGCTGTGAGGGGGGAATGGAGGGATCAATGCTTTGAGGGGGAATGGAGGGATCAATGCTGTGAGGGGGGAATGGAGGGATCAATGCTGTGAGGGGGAATGGAGGGATCAATGCTGTGAGGGGGGAATGGAGGGATCAATGCTGTGAGGGGGAATGGAGGGATCAATGCTGTGAGGGGGAATGGAGGGATCAATGCTGTGAGTGAGGGGGAATGGTGGGATCAATGCTGTGAGGGGGGAGTGGTGGGATCAATGCTGTGAAGGGGGGGATGGAGGGATCAATGCTGTGAGTGGGGAATGGAGGGATCAATGCTGTGAGGGGGGAATGGAGGGATCAATGCTGTGAGGGGGAATGGAGGGATCAATGCTGTGAGGGGGGAATGGAGGGATCAATGCTGTGAGGGGGAATGGAGGGATCAATGCTGTGAGGGGGGAATGGAGGGATCAATGCTGTGAGGGGGAATGGAGGGATCAATGCTGTGAGGGGGGAATGGAGGGATCAATGCTGTGAGGGGGAATGGAGGGATCAATGCTGTGAGGGGGAATGGAGGGATCAATGCTGTGAGTGAGGGGGAATGGTGGGATCAATGCTGTGAGTGAGGGGGGATGGAGGGATCAATGCTGTGAGGGGGGAATGGAGGGATCAATGCTGTGAGGGGGGAATGGAGGGATCAATGCTGTGAGGGGGGAATGGAGGGATCAATGCTGTGAGGGGGGAATGGAGGGATCAATGCTGTGAGGGGGGAATGGAAGGATCAATGCTGTGAGGGGGGAATGGTGGGATCAATGCTGTGAGGGGGGAATGGTGGGATCAATGCTGTGAGGGGGGAATGGAGGGATCAATGCTGTGAGTGAGGGGGAATGGAGGGATCAATGCTGTGAGGGGGGAATGGAGGGATCAATGCTGTGAGGGGGGAATGGAGGGATCAATGCTGTGAGTGAGGGGGAATGGAGGGATCAATGCTGTGAGGGGGGAATGGAGGGATCAATGCTGTGAGGGGGGAATGGTGGGATCAATGCTGTGAGGGGGGAATGGAGGGATCAATGCTGTGAGGGGGGAATGGAGGGATCAATGCTGTGAGGGGGGAATGGAGGGATCAATGCTGTGAGTGAGGGTGAATGGAGGGATCAATGCTGTGAGTGAGGGGGAATGGAGGGATCAATGCTGTGAGGGGGGAATGGAGGGATCAATGCTGTGAGGGGGGAATGGTGGGATCAATGCTGTGAGGGGGGAATGGAGGGATCAATGCTGTGAGGGGGAATGGTGGGATCAATGCTGTGAGGGGGAATGGTGGGATCAATGCTGTGAGGGGGGAATGGAGGGATCAATGCTGTGAGGGGGAATGGTGGGATCAATGCTGTGAGGGGGGAATGGAGGGATCAATGCTGTGAGTGAGGGGGAATGGAGGGATCAATGCTGTGAGGGGGGAATGGAGGGATCAATGCTGTGAGGGGGGAATGGTGGGATCAATGCTGTGAGGGGGGAATGGAGGGATCAATGCTGTGAGGGGGGAATGGAGGGATCAATGCTGTGAGTGAGGGGGAATGGAGGGATCAATGCTGTGAGGGGGGAATGGAGGGATCAATGCTGTGAGGGGGGAATGGAGGGATCAATGCTGTGAGGGGGAATGGTGGGATCAATGCTGTGAGGGGGGAATGGAGGGATCAATGCTGTGAGTGAGGGGGAATGGAGGGATCAATGCTGTGAGGGGGGAATGGAGGGATCAATGCTGTGAGGGGGGAATGGAGGGATCAATGCTGTGAGTGAGGGGGAATGAGGGATCAATGCTGTGAGTGAGGGGGGAATGGTGGGATCAATGCTGTAAGGGGGGAATGGAGGGATCAATGCTGTGAGGGGGGAATGGTGGGATCAATGCTGTGAGGGGGGAATGGAGGGATCAATGCTGTGAGGGGGGAATGGAGGGATCAATGCTGTGAGTGAGGGGGAATGAGGGATCAATGCTGTGAGTGAGGGGGGAATGGTGGGATCAATGCTGTAAGGGGGGAATGGAGGGATCAATGCTGTGAGGGGGAATGAGGGATCAATGCTGTGAGGGGGAATGAGGGATCAATGCTGTGAGGGGGAATGAGGGATCAATGCTGTGAGGGGGAATGAGGGATCAATGCTGTGAGGGGGAATGAGGGATCAATGCTGTGAGGGGGGGAGTGGGTTCGAGGAGGGTAGAGAGACAGGAGACAAGAAGACCTCTGAGGACCTCTTGCCACCGTCCAGGCATAAAGCGCTGACAGGGCCCAGGCCGCAGGTGGGACTGAGAAGGACGATGCAGAATGGACAGGGCTCGGCAGCTGATTGGTGGCGTGAGGGATGGAGGGCGGGGCGGGGGGGGGGTCAAAGATGACTTATTCAAGGTGCCTTTGGTGTGTTTAATGTAAATATAAGCATAAGCACGCAGCCCCTTGTCGTCGTTAATGCTGATCTGGTTTGGAGAAACGGCCCCTAACGCTCCGCTCCCACAGAAGCACCAGGGCCGGGCCCGTGTTAGCAATGATGCGTTTTACAGCGCCTGAACTTTGCTTCCGTGGCGCAGGAGTCAGCTAGTCACGATGACCACATCGACAAGCTTGTCAATGAGTGAAAATAATTCTCTTTTTCTGCTGCATCACTAAACATCATTTCAGAATGTCATGGGCATAATATTCCCCGTCCATTGTCGTGGCCGAGCGGTGGGGAGAGCGACGTTAAAATATGGAGAGAGACAGCTGTGTCGTGGCATCTAAAGCACAGAGCACACGCACGCGCGCGCGCACACACACACACCCACACACACACACACCCCGCACCCTCGCCCCGAGACAGGCATGTGTCCCAGGGGGCACACAGCCCCTGACATCTTCTCTCAGAATCTTCCCCATTTGCAACTGAGAGGCCTCTGCCCTTGGAGTGTGAGAAAACTGATTTTAACACATCGCCCAGTTTTTTGTATTTTTGTGTGTGTCTGTTTATATATATATTTTTATTGATTTCAGAGAGGAAGGGAGAGGGAGAGAGAGATAGAAACATCAATAAGGAGAGAGAATCATGGACCAGCTGCCTCCTGCACGCCCCACACTGGGGATCGAGCCCAAAACCGAGGCATGTGCCCTGACCAGGAACCAAACCGTGACCTCCTGGTTCATAGGTCGATGCTCAGCCACTGAACCATGCCAGCTGGGCCACATTGCCGAGTTTGCACCTAAACACTCGTGTTCTCCCACAGAACAGAGAGATGGTGGGGCCTGGGAGGGGGCCCTGGAGATCAGGAGTCCAGCCTCCACATTAGAAACGCAGGGAGAACGAGGCTTACAGAGGCGGCCACACAGCCAAGCCAAGGTCTCAATCAAGGCTCTCAGCCCGGGAATCCAGCCGTAGCCCCGGGGCCTGGCCGAGCGCAGGGGGGCCGAGCACGGGGGGGGGGGGGGGGGGGGGCGGGGGCGGGGAGTGGTCTGCAGGCACAGGCCTGGCGGAGAGAAGTCAGAGACGCTTGTTCGGTAGGGACCATACAGGCAGGTGCAGTTCATTCGCCCAATCGCCGGACGGCTCGTCACGGAGCACTGACCATGGGCAGACCCCACTGTGAGCCGTGAACTTGGGAGACATGTCCCGTCCTCGGCCAAAGTGAACCCCCTCCTGCCGCCTCTGCCCGGGCTGGCGGGAGGAGGCACAAGCTTCCCAGGTGCCCGTGGGGGCCGTGGTGCTTGGGCGGGACACAGACCAGGAGCCGCAGCCATGCGGGTGGGTAGACAGCGCTCTTCTCCCCAAACTGGGACCCCAGCCTCGCACACCGACAGGAAGGCAGCCGCTCCGGGCCACGCCAGCGGGCCTTCCCCTTCCTTGTCCAGAGAAGCAATTGCCTTGTGGGAACAGGTGGCTTTCTTTCTTTTTTTTTTTTTTTTTTTAATATAGTTTATTGATTTTTCACAGAGAGGAAGGGAGAAAAGGAGAAAGGGAGAGGGATAGAGAGTTAGAAACATTGATGAGAGAAACATCGATCAGCTGCCTCCTGCAACACTCCCCACTGGGGATGTGCCCGCAACCAAGGTACATGCCCTTGACCGGAATCGAACCCGGGACCCTTCAGTCCACAGGCCGACGCTCTATCCACTGAGCCAAGCCGGTCGGGGCAAACAGGTGGCCCTCTTACCAGTGTTTCCTCTGAATCAGTAGTCGGCAAACTCATTAGTCAACAGAGCCAAATACCAACAGTACAACGATTGAAATCTCTTTTGAGAGCCAAATTTTTTAAACTTAAACTTCTTCTAACGCCACTTCTTCAAAATAGACTCGCCCAGGCCGTGGTATTTTGTGGAAGAGCCACACTCAAGGGGCCAAAGAGCTGCATGTGGCTCGCGAGCCGCAGTTTGCCGACCACTGGCTCTGAATGGTTGAAGGGGCTTTGGTGGTTGTCAAGGTGGATGACAAGGTGGATCTTGGGAGCAAACGTTCATTCGCGCTGGTTGTGGCCATGGCGGTGCCGCGTGGAGCAGGCAGCTGGGGAGGGGGCTGCTCTGGGCGACACTGGGGACGGGTTTCCGCCCCTCGTCCTCCTGGGCCCTGCCACTAATTGAAACTTACTGTCCCCTTAATGAGCTCTCTCTCCGGAGATTCGCCTGACCCCTTCGACTCTGAAGTGCCGCCTAATGGACTATTGAACGCCGGAGAGCCCGCACGGCTTTGTCCCGAGCCCCTATTAAGCACGCCGCCGTCCCCAATTAACCCCAGGTTGGAGCAACAGCGGCGAAGCGACTCCCCGGGCGGCTGCGGGAACCAGCGCTAAGTTGCTGGGAGGTGATTGCTCTCCCTCCCTGGAAAAGGCCAGCGCGGCCACTACCTGGGCAGTGGACGCCCGGCCCCTCGGTGGCCAAGAATCAGTGTCCATCTCAGGATGCCACCTGCGCATGCCACGTCGCTCAGGCCCGGGGCAGTCACCGGAGGGCGTGGCTCGCGGGCCAGCGTTCGCACAGCTCCCGGCTGCCTGGGAAACGGGTCCAGGATGGGAGTGGACACAAGCGAGAAAGGCCCGTCCCCAGGGGCGCCCAGGGGCAGATGCAAATAAGTGGGTGCCTCCCACTGGGCTGGGGTGCAGGTGCTTCCCCAGAACCTCCTGTTTCACCTGCGCGGCCGCTGAGATTCGTGCTCCTCTTCATCCAGCTGAAACGCAAAGCTGCTCACAGCCCCGCCCTGCCCGCTGGCCCGCTGGCTCCCCACGGCCCTCACGGAAAATCCAAGCTCCTTGGGGGAGAAAGCAAAGCCTCCGGCTCACCTCCGGCTCACCACCCCCCACGTACCGCCCATGTGCTCCTCACGTGCCCCCCACGTGCCTCCTCGGGCTCCATCTCAGGAAACACCTGTGGTTGTCACGTGCCCTCACACCCTGGCCTCGCTCAGCTGCACCTCCCTGCACGTTTCTGCGCCCACTCCTTCTCACGGCCCAGGTCTCTGCAGTTTAGCCCCCCTGGGAAGACTTCTCCCTCCAGCCCTCTGCTCCCCGGCGCAGCCCCGGCTGAGACGCAAGTGCCCTCCCCCCCTTCCCACCGCAGCGTCTGTAAACCGGTGATGTAGACCCACACCGCCTGTTTCGGTGTCTCTGTCCAAAGAACAGGGTTTCGCCCGGCCAGTGTGGCTCAGTGGTTGAGCATCGACCTATGAACCAGGAGGTCACATGCCCAGGTTGAGGGCTCAATCCCCAGTGTGGGGCGTGCAGGAGGCAGCCGATCCATGATTCTCTCTCATCATTGATGTTTCTCTCTCTCTCCCCCTCTCCCTTCCTCTCTGAAATTAAAAAATAGAACAGGGCCCTAACTGGTTTGGCTCAGTGGATAGAGCGTCGGCCTGCGAACTGAAGGGTCCCAGGTTCGATTCCGGTCAAGGGCATGTACCTTGGTTGCGGGCACATCCCCAGTTGGGGGTGTGCAGGAGGCAGCTGATCGATCGATGTTTCTCACTCTCTATCCCTCTCCCTTCCTCTCTGTAAAAAATCAATAAAATATATTTTAAAAAAAAAAATAGAACAGGGTTTCTCAACCTCGATTCTATCAGCATTTGGGCACTGGATTACCTGTTGCGAGGGGACTTCCTGTGCATGTGCGTGAAGCAACCACAGTGCCCCTCACGCCGCCGCCAGGCCCCGGTGGAACGCTCCTGGACTAGACAGTCGCTCTGGAGGCTGCGCCCAGTGAGGGTAGAGGGGCACAGGGCCAGAGCACGTAGGCAAGACCCTCGCCACCCTCCTCACCAGCTGCGTGCCCCCGAGCCAGCTGCTTCCCTCCCCAGCCTCAGTTTCCTCACCTGGGAAATGGGGACATGGCGTGCCGCTGGCACAGTTGCTCTGACTTGCCTGCTGTGCTGGTTGGAGTTGGCAGTTGACGCCCATCGCTCCCCATTGGCTGGCTGTGCTGCGCTACAGGCCTAGGAAACGTGGTGTCTGTTCGCCCCCTAGCCGCCACGGAGCCCGGCCGTGTCCCGGGTTCTTCTTCCCGTGCGCTGTCCCGTTCCACTCTCACCATTATGATTGTCTCTATCCTCTGGACAAGGACACTGAGGCCCATCGCCAGCTGACTCGCCCAGGACCTAAGTGTTCACCTTGGAGCTCAGACTGGAGCCCCGTCTTCCGGCTCTGAGATGCTGGGGTCTGTCTCCTCTTGGGGCCCAGCTCCATCCACCCTGCCGGGTGAGCCCTGTCCGGCCCCAGCCTCGGCCGCGGCTCCTGAGCTTCTCATTATGACGCTGCCGCCCCTCCCGCTGACCCAGAGCCCAGGGGGCTGAGTGCGGGACTGCCACCGCCCTGTCCCGAGACATCGGCACGCACCACACACGGAGTGAATTAACCAGGGAACACGCGACCAGCAGAAAGCGGCGAAGAACTGATGGGACCGACCTCCAGCCAGGACCCGGGCGCCACGGGCGGGCCCGGGAGAACCCTTGGTGCGCGGATGGTCTTTTTCTCTGCAGGGTCCCCAAGGGCTTTCTCTTTCTAACAAACACAGGTCCCACCGAGCGGGGACCGTCCCTCAGAGATGCTACGGGGCCTGTGTTTTTCAAGTGTGGCTCAAGCCCATCGACACAGAGGACCCAGGAGAGGCCGAGGCCCAGCCACAGGCCTGCCCGCGCTCACATCCCCGGGAGAGCCGTCCCATGGCCCATCCGGTCCGGGGTGTGGGGGAGCTTCGCCCACGTGCTCGGTCCCTCCGACTTCCTCCAATTCCTGCACGACCCCGTGTCCTCTGAGCCCCAAGCCTTGCCCCCTCCTGTTCCAGCTTCCTCCAGACACCCGTGCTGCACGACTCCCCCTGGATGCGCCCTCCTCCCTCCCGCTCTGCGAGGCTCCCAGCAGGCCCAGCCTCTCCCTGGCACCCGTCTCCTTCCTCTGCACACGGTGGATGGCGACCACCCTCGGCTCCCAGCTCAGCCCCTGCGGCCCCAGCTCCCCGGAGCCCAGGCGCTCAGGGGCACGCGTTTGGGCCGTGGAGTTCTGCTATGTGATCGGACACCCAACCCGCTGCTGATGGCTCTGCCTCTCTCGCCAGGGCTGCCCAGGGGCAGAGGGCCCCTCGGTCGTGACTCGAGAACCCGGACCCACACGGCATTTACAATCCTCACTGTCAACTGGCACGCCGCATTCTGGCGTCCTGGACACAGAACCAAGTCCCGGGGGACGCCCTGCAGGGGGCCATCTCGAGGTCTGTCCTCGCCCATCCTCTCCCCCAGGACAGACAGTGCGATGACAGTCCCTTTGTCCTTTCCCAGCCCCAGGAAGGGCAGGCGAGCTGGGAGGCAGAGAAGCCCGCACTCACCTGGCCTCAGTGCTCAACGCTTGGCCAGAGGAAAGCCGTGTGGACGGGAAAATATTGTGCAAAAGCCTCTCTTCCCACAGGAAACAAATGCAAACATCTCTTTAAGGGGAAAAGAAAATGCTGTTTCTTAAACACCCAGCCATACCCTGACGGCTTTGTGGATGCATTTTATTAAGATTTATCCCGCCTAATGATGGCTTACAGAATCACTATCTAAGTAGCACTATTTTAATAGTAGGGAGGTCGGAATATTTCTAACTCGAGCCAGTAAGAAGGCGTTCTTCAGTGGTGTGCGGGACTGAAGGTGTCATGTGGCAGCGTTCAATTAATGTCAGGCCGTGTGGGTTTCAATCTGGCTTGAAATTTATTTAAACAAATGAAGTAGAGACAAATGTTGGCTCTTTGGCCAGCCCGAGCTAAAAAATCCATTTTCTATCCCATGTATAATAAGGACTAATTTGAATGTAATTTATCTAAAGCACAATGTTTCCTAATTTTTGCATGCAACCATTACTTATCGTTTAAGTAATAGTTAGATCCATGGATCTGGGTGCACTTAATTGAAAATGCATGTTATTAAAACGCAAGACTTAATCCTTCAAAAATAA
>NC_137770.1:7014929-7132429 GCF_963455305.1 Plecotus auritus | reverse complement strand
ACCTCATGTTGACCTGGTTACGGTGTAAGACCCGTCTCCAAGCAGATTCTCAGGGACTAGAGAGCGTACCTTTGTGCGGGGCCACGATTCACCCATCACATTGGAACAGCAGCCGAGAGCGTTGCTCCAGCTTCTCACATCCCTCCACCGGGAAGCCTGGGTCCCTCCGGAAGCCGGTCACCCGGTCACTGAGGAGGTGGGAGGGGACAGAGGAGTCGAGGGTCAGGGTCGCATTTACTGAGTCACCGTGGTGAGCGGTCAAGCGCGTGGCCTCGCGGCCTGGGCCGGAGTCCCCAGCTTTGCTCTTTACTAACTCGGGGACTTGGTCCATTTCCTGAGACCCTCTAAGCCCCAGTGCCCGTCGCGTGGGGGGCTGTGAGGATTGAAGGAGAGGGTGCATCGGAGAGGCCCAGCCAATGACCCCACGAGAGACGCCCTCGACAAACAGTGCCTGTGCCTGCGCCCCCATGTTCTCTCACATTGCAGCTGCTTAATTCATGCGTGGGTGGTGAGTGGGAGAACCCCAGAATATATCCACATGAACCCCTTTTTACCAGCTCAGAAATGCCTGCTCACCTCCCTCACTGACGGATAACGAATGTGCCCGGGGAGCTGGGAAGCCCGCCCTTGTCCTTGTGGGTGACCCGGGCATGTTCCGATGAGAAGGCATCGTGGGGCGGGCTGCTGTAGGCCTGGTGAGTGTTTTCTGCGTTTTTATGAGGAAGAGCACTTCCGTGTGACGGTTCTGTCTGCAAGCTCACTATGAGCACGCGCTCACGGTTTCCCTGCTCCTGAGGAACCCGGCCCAACTGTGCGCTCAGATGTTGGTGTGGGGCTGACGCCGGAGCAGGGGCAGGAAGGAGCAGAGCCTTCCTCGGAGGTGAAGGAAACGGCCATGCACTCCTTGTTAGAACTGGAAAGCCGGGCTGGGCCGGACTGGGTAGGGCTCCTTCAGGGAGGAGAGAGCGAGCACCTGCATGGAGGAGAGAGAGCTTGGGGAGGGAGGAGAGAGAGCTCAGGGAGGAGAGAGAGCTCAGGGAGGAGAGAGAGCTCAGGGAGGAGAGAGAGCTCAGGGAGGGAGGAGAGAGAGCTCAGGGAGGAGAGAGAGCTCAGGGAGGGAGGAGAGAGAGCTCAGGGAGGAGAGAGAGCTCAGGGAGGAGAGAGAGCTCAGGGAGGAGAGAGAGCTCAGGGAGGGAGGAGAGAGCGCTCAGGGAGGAGAGAGAGCTCAGGGAGGAGAGAGAGCTCAGGGAGGAGAGAGAGCTCAGGGAGGAGAGAGCTCAGGGAGGAGAGAGAGCTCAGGGAGGAGAGAGAGCTCAGGGAGGAGAGAGAGCTCAGGGAGGGAGGAGAGAGCTCAGGGAGGGAGGAGAGAGAGCTCAGGGAGGAGAGAGCTCAGGGAGGAGAGAGAGCTCAGGGAGGAGAGAGCTCAGGGAGGAGAGAGCTCAGGGAGGAGAGAGAGCTCAGGGAGGAGAGAGCTCAGGGAGGAGAGAGAGCTCAGGGAGGAGAGAGCTCAGGGAGGAGAGAGCTCAGGGAGGAGAGAGCTCAGGGAGGAGAGAGAGCTCAGGGAGGGAGGAGAGAGAGCTCAGGGAGGAGAGAGCTCAGGGAGGAGAGAGAGCTCAGGGAGGGAGGAGAGAGAGCTCAGGGAGGAGAGAGCTCAGGGAGGAGAGAGAGCTCAGGGAGGAGAGAGCTCAGGGAGGAGAGAGAGCTCAGGGAGGGAGGAGAGAGAGCTCAGGGAGGAGAGAGAGCTCAGGGAGGGAGGAGAGAGAGCTCAGGGAGGGAGGAGAGAGAGCTCAGGGAGGAGAGAGCTCAGGGAGGAGAGAGAGCTCAGGGAGGAGAGAGAGCTCAGGGAGGAGAGAGAGCTCAGGGAGGAGAGAGAGCTCAGGGAGGGGAGAGAGCTCAGGGAGGAGAGAGAGCTCAGGGAGGAGAGAGAGCTCAGGGAGGGAGGAGAGAGCTCAGGGAGGGAGGAGAGAGAGCTCAGGGAGGAGAGAGCTCAGGGAGGAGAGAGAGCTCAGGGAGGAGAGAGCTCAGGGAGGAGAGAGAGCTCAGGGAGGGAGGAGAGAGAGCTCAGGGAGGAGAGAGAGCTCAGGGAGGAGAGAGAGCTCAGGGAGGAGAGAGAGCTCAGGGAGGGGAGAGAGCTCAGGGAGGAGAGAGAGCTCAGGGAGGAGAGAGCTCAGGGAGGGAGGAGAGAGCTCAGGGAGGGAGGAGAGAGAGCTCAGGGAGGAGAGAGAGCTCAGGGAGGAGAGAGAGCTCAGGGAGGAGAGAGAGCTCAGGGAGGAGAGAGAGCTCAGGGAGGAGAGAGCTCAGGGAGGAGAGAGAGCTCAGGGAGGGAGGAGAGAGAGCTCAGGGAGGGAGGAGAGAGCTCAGGGAGGAGAGAGCTCAGGGAGGGAGGAGAGAGAGCTCAGGGAGGAGAGAGCTCAGGGAGGGAGGAGAGAGAGCTCAGGGAGGAGAGAGAGCTCAGGGAGGAGAGAGCTCAGGGAAGAGAGAGAGCTCAGGGAGGAGAGAGAGCTCAGGGAGGGAGGAGAGAGAGCTCAGGGAGGAGAGAAGAGGGGCCTCTGACTGGCACCTCCTCTGCGGAGCCCACCACCTCTGACAGCATCCGCACTGCTCATGTCCATGCAACCCCCTCCCTGGCTGGAAGGGGACCACCTTTTGTCTTGCGCTCAGTGTCCCTGCAACCAGGGCTCCCGTAGAGTCCAGGCACCAGTGGGCACTGGGCAAGCACCTGTGGACTAAGCCAGTGCATCAGTGGAGGAAGGGGAGAAGGATGGGCATGAGTGAGCATGTGCTAGATGGGACCGTCACATGACAGTGTTCCACTGTCAGGGACACGCTTGGGGTTTGTATGTTATCCCCAATGCACAGATGGGGAGACTGAGGCACCAAGTGATAAAGAGGAGATCATGGCTCCGGCCGCTGCACCGTGGAGCCGTCTCCTGCACCCCACACCAGCACCCCAACAAAAGGCACAGTGTGTATGGGCGACCAGAACCCCATAAGTCACCCATCTGAACAGTCACCGCTGTGACAGCAAAGGAGCCATCAGACACCAAGCTGTTTTCAGAATGGAAAGGGGACCCAAGCTCTGGGAGGCAGTCCCTGGGGGGGACCCAAGTCCCTGGGGCTCGCTTTCCAAACAGCGGATGGGAGCCCGAACCACGGCCCCTCACCTGAACTTCCCCTTGGCCCGACTCTGTCTCCAGTGACGGCAGTGAGCCATCTGTCCTGGGCCCAGCCCGCAGGGGACTCGGGGGGGCAGATCTAATCTCCCCAACCCCCCAGCTTGGCCTTGCCATACAAATCCTCGGCTCTTCCTAAGAGACAATACTGGCCTTTATGCCCGGCCCCTCCAGATGGCTGGCCCGTCTGCCTGCCCTCTGAGACAGGGGAAGGGGCTGAAAGTGAGGGGAAGCCGACCGAAGCCCTGCGGACAGAGAGCCTCTCAATGGGGGGAGGGGGGAGCGATGACACCCAGGAGCCTTGGCCCCAAGGCCAACTTAGGGAACCACCGGAGAGGAACGTGGACCTGGGGGTGGACGGGCTCACACCCTGGCTCCCTCGCGCCCGCTGGGTGACCGTGGGCCGGTCACTCTACCTCTCTGCTCAGGGGTCTGACCTGTAGAGCTTCTTCCCGCGCAGTCACTGGGAAGACTGGATGCACTGGGATAACGGATGCAAATCGCCTCCATCGGACCCACATGAGCTTCTTCAGCAGCCGGCGCTGTGAGTGGCTACTCAGACTCAGCAACGTCTCCTCAGCCTCACTCTGCAGGGACGCCCTGCCCACCCCTCTCCTTTGCAAGATCCTCTCCCTGGAACTCACTCAGCGTCAGCTCCTCACAGGCTGAGAGAGGCCTTCGCGGTCACCTGATCTGCCCACCTGGCCGTCGGGGATGCCAGGGCCCAGACGGGGGAGAGGGAGGTCCAGGTCCCCCCATGAGGCATTGGCAGAACCAGGAGCAGAAACCAGACCCGAGCTCTCAGCTCCCCCAGCGCCACATTCTGCACCACTTACCGCTGTGCCACTGTGCGTAGGGATACCACCAAGAGCCCCAGGTGGGTGGCTCCAACAACCGGGTTCCGTTTCTCACGGTTCTAGAGGGCAGACGTCCAAGGTCAAAAGGTCGGCACCTTTGCTTTCTCCTGGGGCCTCTCTCCTTGGCTTGGAGACGGCCGCCTTCTCTCTCCGTCCCCACGTGGACTTTCCTCTGTGCACCCACATCCCTGGGGTCCCTTCCCCTTCCCTTAAGAACACCCATGGTATTGGATGAGGGCCCCACCCTAGGGCCTCACTGAACCCCAGTTGCCTCTCTAAAGGCCCAATCACCTCTGAAGTCCTGGGATCAGGAGTCCGGCATACGGGTCTGGAGGAGGGGACAGGATACAGCCCGTCCTCACCTGTTTGTGCCGGCTGTGAGAATGTGGTGGGGCCGAAACCGGTTTGGCTCAGTAAAGGGTCCCGGGTTCGATTCCGGTCAAGGGCATGTACCTTGGTTGCGGGCACATCCCCCGTTGGAGGTGTGCAGGAGGCAGCTGATCGATGTTTCTCTCTCATCGATGTTTCTGGCTCTCTATCCCTCTCCCTTCCTCTCTGTAAAAAATCAATAAAAATATGTTTAAAAAAAAAAAGAAGAATGTGGTGGGAAAGCCACACAGAAGCAGACCGGGGCGGAGAGCAGAGCGGCTCCGTGGGGTTAGGGAGGTGGAAGTCAAGCTGAGTCTGAAGGACACTGGGAAGTCTGCCCAGGGGGCGGGGTGGAGGCACCCCAGTTAGAGCATCCACGGCACGCTGCACATGGCCGAGACGGGAGTCTCCGGGCCCCACGTGCCGAAGCCATGGCAGACCGACCGCAGGTCCCGGCCGGACTCAACACCCACCGCTTCTGTGGGTGCATGACCCACCGTTGGGCAAATTCGTCCGCTCGGCGTTTGCGTGGAGCCTCCCGTGGTCCCCCCGGGGCGGCAGACTCATGTCCCTGGGCTGCCGTCCTGCCAAGCCCCTTCGCATTCTTGGTTAGAGCTGCCCCGGAGCCCATCTGGAAGCCAGGGACCGGTTATTTGGGGAGCAACGCATTGTGATCCCAAGCGCTAGGTCCCTCAGTGCAGCTAGCCACTGTGTTGCTAGATTTGGCTGCGAACCACTTGGACCCATCGCCACGGGTTAAACGCAGCCTGGGAGGGTGACGCTGGGCCCTGCAGTGTCATAAGCCCGTGCACCTCCCGTCCGTTGTTTCCCTCCTGCCGGGGGAGAGGAGCCACCATCCCCTCAGTCAGCGGCCAGGACCCTGGTTGGGCTACTGGGGCAGGGGACCTGGTGCCCAAAGGCCGAGAACCCTGGGGGGTCTGCGGATGACACCTGTCCTCCAGTCGGTGTGATTAAGCTGACCCCGTCCCCATCTGCATCTTGGGGTTCAGCCAACATTTCCACTCCCATCTAAAGGTGCTCGTTTTTGCCCGGCTGGTGTGGCTCAGTGGTTGAGGGTTGACCTATGAACCAGGAGGTCACAGTTCAATTCCCAGTCAGGGCAGATGCCCAGGTTGTGGGCTCCATCCCCAGTGTGGGGTGTGCAGGAGGCAGCCGATCAATGATTCTCTCTCATCATTGATGTCTCTCTCTCCCTTCCCCTCTGAAATCAATAAAAATATATTAAAAAATTTTAAAATAATAAACGTGCTCATGTTCCAGCCAGAGGCGTCTAGGACCCCAGGATTTGGATGGAGGGAGGTTAGAGGACTCTCGGGGGGTCTGCCTACTTTGATGGACAACATGCTTATGAAGATATAATATGGAATGTCCCCAAAAGGCTGATGAATTGAAAGCTCCCCCCTGTGCAGACCATGCTGGGAGGGTGGCAAGCCCTGTCCTTGCAAACCGTTGGCAAATCCTCTCCATGGGAGGGGCACGGCGGGGACCAGCTCATTTCTAGACCAGCGTACCAGATCCTTCTCCTTCCGGCTCCATGTTCGGGGGTTGGGGTTGCCTCTGCCCATGCTGGAGGGTGAGCCCCCAGCCCAGAACTATCACCTCCAGGGGGTGCTGTGGTTCTGTGATGCCCCCTGGGCCCTCAGAATGACATGCTGTGAATGATTGAAAACAAAACCCGGGACCGCACAGGCACAGGGGAGAGGGGCTGGCATTTCTGGTTGGGCATCACCGACGGGCGCCCTGGGGGGTCCGCGGGTCCTGCTCCCGAGGCGGCCAGGACACCGGCTGCCCTGCCTCCACAGAGGTGGCGAGCAGCATGACACCGTCACTCACGGGGACAAGTTCACTTCCCAGAATGCCGCAGGTCAACGGGGCAAGGTCAGCGATGGGTGTGGGTGGTACGCACCTGCACGTGCATAAAAACTGCCTAATTACTGGGAAGATCTGACAGTCTCTGAGCTGGGAGCCCTCTCCCTAACAATGGAATTGAACTGTCCTGTGTATTTGAATCCTGTGTTCATTTCATACTTAAGTAATGTGACTAATCATTGCTTTTTCCTTTGTCCTTGAATTTTCATGATGAAGAGTCGAAAGGTATAAATCCAACCATGAGGCTTGGAGGTATAGGGAGTATGTCCTTTGAATGAATTACATTTTGTTGACTTATGTCTATTTCACCCAGGTTTTGAAAGGAGCGGCGTGTCCCCCCCCCCCCCCCCCCCGCCTCTCCTTTGACTTCGCGTGACATCCAAACTCCAGCC
Source organism: Plecotus auritus (assembly GCF_963455305.1). Classification (NCBI taxonomy): domain Eukaryota; kingdom Metazoa; phylum Chordata; class Mammalia; order Chiroptera; family Vespertilionidae; genus Plecotus; species Plecotus auritus. Next base: position 7,125,748 of record NC_137770.1, on the reverse strand, counting down.
CCTTTTGGAGCGATGCGCTCCTTCCTTTAAAGTAACGCCCTCAGTTCTGTTTCCCACCTCAACGCCATTTGTTGAGAGTCTCACGTTCCAGACATTGGGCATCACGGGTTAAGTCTGCAGACAATTATTCTCCCGGTATTTCCGTGAGCTTTTTGGGAAAGGGCAATATATAGATAGTAAATTCTTTTTAAAATGTCGTTTATGAATGTAAATAGGGAGCAAACAGGAGGGATGCTAAGCCAGACTGATGGGATCAGGGAAGGCTTCCTGGAGGAAGTGAGACCGGACTCTTAAAAATCAGGAGGGCCCTAGCCGGTTTGGCTCAGTGGATAGAGCATCAGCCTGTGGACTGAAGGGTCCCGGGTTCGATTCCAGTCAAGGGCACGTACCTTGGTTGTGGGCTCAACCCTGGCCCTGGTCATGTGGCGGCAACCTCTCACAACCCGTCCATGTGCCTCGAGGGGCACGCCTCTGTCCCCAGCTGGGTTTGGCAGTGTCTAGAGCAGGGGTGGGCAAACTTTTTGACTCGAGGGCCACAATGGGTTTTTAAAGTGGACCGGAGGGCCGGAACAAAAGCATGGATGGAGTGTTTGTGTGAACCAATAGAAATTCAAAGTAAAGGAGCGGAGGGGAGAGCAAGAGAACCCTCTGCTGTTTCGGCTCCGCGGGCCGGATAGAACAGCCGAACGGGCCGGATCCGGCCCGCGGGCCGTAGTTTGCCCACGGCTGGTCTAGAGCACCTTCTTGAGCCTTCCTTCTTGTTGCCCTTGGGAAATGATCGTGAATCAGAGTCCTAAACCTGCACCATTTTTAGAAAATAGCCAATATGAGGGATAATACACAAGTCAGAGCACCAGAGGTTTCTAGGGAGACGGGTGGGAATGAGGCCGAGGGGCCCCAAGGCACTGGAAGAGGCCTGGTGACCGAGGGCTCAGAGGCCACAGGGAGGGACTCTCTGACCATCACAGGAAAGGTGGTAAATGCCGTCTGCCACCACGAGGGGCTGGGTCCTGCAATCCCATGTCCCCGTGGGCACACGTGTCATAGGCACACACACACTACTGGAGGAGCCTGGCATGGCTCGTGGGCCACACACACACACGCACACACACACCACGAGGGGGTGTTTTGCTAAATCCTGGGTGAAATTCTATGCACCCATTTTAAATGATGGCTGTGAAGACGTTGCCGGCGAGGGAGAAGGAAAGGTTCTTAATTTTTTTTGCCATGGGTTCTTTCTGTTTTTAATGAAACAAATAAAAACAGGATTCTTTCCTGCCCAGATTCCTTGAAGGCCCATGATCTCCAAACGTAAGACTTTTCACTACTTCCCTGGATTCTTACTGGTTTTTGAATCATGTACCATGTGCCGATAGCACCTATTCAAAAAATGCCTGTTTCCTAACAACTCGTTGGAAAAGATGCACGGCGAGGTACACACCTCGGACACTCACGCAAAGCCCACCAGGGCCACCCCGCATCAACAATGGCGGGTCCCCTGCACACCCAGGGCAGGGCTGCTCCCCGCCGGTCCCCCGGAGAATCCAGCAGCCCTGACCTGTCTGTGACCTTTCAGTTCTGCGTTTATCGGAGGGCAGTCAGTCACAGACATTTCCATGGTGGACGGACGTTGTCATCTGAACACACGCAGCTGAAAGGGCCTCTCTTGCCCTCTGCCCTCGGGCTCGGGCCTCCAGCGGTCGGGTCCTCGGCTCAGACGCCTGACGCCCTTCACCCGGGTCCCGGCCGCACTCACTGCTGGCACCTCAGCTGGCCAGCCAAAGGCCGGGGAAGCGAATCCCGACGCAAGACCGTGGGAAAGCGGGCCCTGGGCACTTACCAGGGGGACCCACGCACTCCTGGTGTCTTTCTCTAGCGCATCTCCGGGTGCCCCGGGCGGAAGACGGTGCTCGGAAGCTGAGCTGGAGCGCGGTCCTGAGGGTGGGAGAGAGCTAAGCCAAGGAGTGCCAATACCGGGGACCGCCAGGGAGTCAAACCCACTCACTGCTGTACAACTTTAAGACGAAACTGCAACTGCTAATACCTCCTAAATGGGAAATAGAAGAAAACCCCATCTGAAGGTTTTTTAAATCTACAAATTTTTTTAAAAAATATATTTTATTGATTTTTTAAAGAGAAGAAGGAAGAGGGATAGTCAGAAACATCGATGAGAGAGAAACATCGATCAGCTGCCTCTTGCACACCTCCTACTGGGGATGTGCCCGCAACCAAGTTACATGCCCTTGACCGGAATCGAACCTGGGACCCTTCAGTACGCAGGCTGACGCTCTATCCACTGAGCCAAACCGGTTTTGGCTCTACAAATTTTTTTGAAGCAGAAAAAGTATTCCTTTCAAAACAGGACTTTGGTAACGCTGGCGGGAGGGGGGCAGGGAGGCTTTAGATGGACTGGGCGGAGTCAGGGTGGCCAGAATCCCTGCCCGCTGGTTTCTCTCCCCCCTCCACTCCCAGGGCACTAGTGAGTCAACTCAACTCGCCCGGTACCCGTCTGATTTCTCCTGACAGCCTGCTTCACACATCACAAACATGGATCTTTGAAACTGGAACACAGACCCATCGTCCCCTTTGTGGGGGGGCGGGGGGGGGACTCGATGCTGAGGGTACCATCAGGACAAACTAATGTGCATGGTGGGGGAGGCCGTGCTGGTTTAGGGAGCGCCTCTGAAGGCAGGAGACAGCAGCCATGAGCACTGTCGCCAGGCCGCACCTGCCAGGGCCCACGTGCTGGCTCGTCTGCGGTTCCTTTTTACTGTCTGGCAAAACGTTTCACACACGAAACCCAGCAAGACTACAATTCCACCAGAAGGTGCCTCAGATGGCTTAGCTAATAATTTTGATCCACTGAAAGGGAGAAAAACATCATTTCAATGATTCACTTTTCAGAACCCGTCAATGTTAAGTAGGAATATTAAATGCCCCTTTCCTCCACCCTCCACCACCATCGACCAGACAACCCAACCCCGAAAGAACCTTCACAAAAAGGAAAAGGGGGCAGGGGTAGGCAGTGACATTTGTAAAAATATATTTTTATTGATTTCAGAGAGGAAGGGAGAGAGATAGAAACATCAATGATGAGAGGGAATCCTTGATTGGCTGCCTCCTGCACACCCACATTGGGGATCAAGCCCGAAACCCGGGCATGTGCCCTAACCGGGAATCGAACCGTGACCTGCTGGCCCGTAGGCGGACACTCAACCAGAGCCAGCCGGGCAGCAGTGGCATTTTTCAGTAAAAATCTCGTCGACCTTAGTTTCTGGCCCCTGGAAGTTGCATCCGGCTCACCGGCCACTTTGCTCGCGGAGAGCAAGACCCTTCAGAGCGAGGGGGAGGCCGCGTGGCCGCTGCAGAGGGAAGTGCAAGCCGCCATATATTGGCTTTTGTCTTAATAGCCTTTTAACCAACTTTGTTAATGGACTGAATGCAATTTAGATATGGAACTTGGCTAAAACGTAGCTTCAATTGGCTATTAAAATTTAAGAGCCAACTAAGATAGCTAATTACAAAAAAAAGCACCAGCGATAATGCTAACAGAATTAGTAATAGCAAATGACAGTCTGTCTCGCCTTATTCCCACGGGAGAGCCTCGCCGAGGAGAAGCCAACCAGACACTTGCTCGGGCCTAATTGCACTGCGGGGTACGCGCGGATCTGGCCGTGCACGGGCGACGGAGGAGTGTCAGGCTCGGAACAAAGCAACTGCCCCTCTCACTGCACCTGCTATGGCGATCCCGGGGCTGTGTCTTCACGCAGGTGCAGGGGACCATTCCCGCACCGCGGAACACTCCTGCAGTCCAGCGGGGACGGAGGGAGGAGGCACAGACCCTCCACAAAGCACGGCCGGAAAGGAAGAGCCTCCGCGCACAGAAGAACATTCTCCTCGAGGCGGTCGTGTCTAAAGACCAGTGATACCTGCTGGACAGCTGAGGCGGAGGGCCCGCTGCACTCTGGGCCTCGGCACGGACGCCCTCCTTGCCCCGCGCCTGGGAGCACGTGCCGTGTGCGGTGGCCGTGGGCATCGGAGGCGCTGCCGTCTTTAACATCCCCTCGTCAAGTGTTCCCTGCTGCGCCTGTAAATGTCAGTCCGGTTTTTGCACGGCTGCGCGCACAGATTAGAAACAGCAGGAGAGCGGGGAGTGCGCCGACAACACCAGGAAGGACACTTGTCTTCGTGGCACTGCTCAAGTGGTTCCTGGAACGCGGGGCCCCGCTGTTTTCTAATATTTACACACAACTGGAGTCAAGACTCCAAATGCAGTCTCCAGGCAGTGCTTCTTTTGTTAGGGGCTCTTCATTCAAATGGGGGGATCAACAACACCAGGAAAAAACACCATTTTTTAAGTTTCCTATTTCCCCCCAATTTTACTGCTAAAAGACCGACCAGGTATTGGGGCGGCTGCGGGCTGAGCTCGACCCCCTGCACACATTTCTGGGTGCATCTCGCGGCTCGCTGGGAGCAGCAGGGGCCGGGGATCCCTGGCCTCGCCCTGGGCTCTCCTGGCTGTGGCTTCTCTGACCTCCACAGGACAGAGCCCGGGAAACCACGTGATGGCACTGCGGCCACCTCTGCCTTCTGAACACTTTGACATATCAAAGGCTTACCCGCAACTGGAGCACCTGGGACAGACAGCTTCTGCCAAAAACATGGTTCGAAACTTTAAAGGGAGGAGGGGGGGAGGCCACTGTGACTATATGTGTATCTTCCAAAATGTCTGCATGATCCTTCTTTAAATTACAAGTGGTGGGATAAAGTACCTATTTTTACCCAAAGCCTTTACATAGGTGCCCAGGCTGTTGGACTAGAGCCCCAGGGGCTGCGGGGGAGGGCTGCTGAGAGGGCGCAGGTCCCACCTCTGCAGGTGCTGCCCAGGGAGGACGCGCAGTCCTTCTCCGGGGTGACTCGCGCAGGAACACCCACGTGTTCGGGGGGAGTTCATCACATAAATGAAGGCAGAGCTTTTATCTGGGGCGAGCAGGGGGGAGGAGAGGGGAACTAAAATGCCCAAAACACAACGGTCCTTCCTTAAGGATCTGGAATGAGCATTTCTCCATCCAGGAAAGTTCAAGAAATGACTGGCCCTCTCTCCTCTGCTCACCACTCTGTGCAGAGCTTCACAAGCGAGGGGCACAGAGCAACCTGTGCTCTGAAGAAACACACAAAACCCACAAAACTTGACTCACGCAACAGTTTGAACTAGGAAGTTTAAGTAGGCGTGAAACAGAACTCAAAAACAGCACAGCCAAGGGACAAGAGTTCGACTTTACGTTTGATGAGATTGTGTGTAAATTTTTCTTTCCTTTTGGTTTCTGTTAAGGCATATTAGGCAATAAATAAGAATAAGTTAAATGGCATTAACTAAATCAGTGCAGTGTGGGCATAAGAACAGACAGGTCAAGGAAACTGAACACGTAGTCCAGAAACAGACCCCGGTGTAAGAACAACAGACAACCCAAACCAGGGTGGGGAAGAGAATGTAACACATGCACTGAAACGACTAGTGAGCTATTTGGAAAAAAACCCATTGTGAGTCTTACCTCACGCATACACACACCAAAGTAAATTTCACACGGATAAAAATTTGGAAGTATTAAAACAAAAAACCTAGAAAAAGTTAACAGTAAATATTTCTGATTTCAAGATGGGAACATTTTAAAACAATGGCAGAATTCATCATGAAAAAGATCAATAGATTGATTAAGCCATACAAATCAAGCTTCATAAGAAAATATAGCAATAAAAAAAAAAACAACAGAAAAAGTCAGCAACATGACAAAGGGTTAAGATGATCACTATACAAACATACAGACACTCCAAAGAGAACAGAATGAGCAGATTACACACAAGAACTGCTCAGGTTCACCACCCAGTAAGAGAATTTGTTATCAAATTATGAAAACGAGTAATACTCGGGCTGACAGAAACGTGAGCTGAGCACGCTGGTGTACCGGGCAAGTAAGGGTCCGGGGGCGGATTTTTACAAGGCAATTTGATAACAGGCCTCACAACCTTCTTCCATCCTTCTAGTCTTTGGCAAAGTGGTTCCCTTCAGAAAACCTAAAGAAATCCTTGTACATGTGGGTAAAGATTTCTGCCCACTTTTACTGAAGAATATTGCTTATACTATTCCATACTGAAAACAACTTAAATGTCCAATATTAGGGAAATCACCATGAAGGTATAAATCCATAAGAAAAAAAACTACACTTACACTTATCTGTAATAACATGGAAATATTTAAAATTCGCTTTAAAAAGCAGAATATAAAGCTTTCTATCAAGCATGGTAATCATTTCAAGGTAAACACGCCTGAGCCGACTAGAAGACACTGCCACGTCCCCAGTGGTTGTCGGGGGTGGTATGGTAGTGGCATGGCTCATTTGTCTTCGCACAGTTTCTGTATGTTCTCAATTTTCTACAATGACCATGTTTTACTAATACTTCTTGATAACCAGACTAATAAAGGCCACTAAAAAGAGCAGTTTAAAGGATAAACAAGAGTACAATGCTCAACTGTATATACAGACACACACCAAATGCATTAATTTACTTCTATTTCCGCCACTGCTGTATCACTGCAGCTCAGGTGTCTATAGGCAGTGAACCTAGTAACTCAGAGGAAGCAGCGGGGCTGGTCTGTCTTAGAGATGACCCTGCAGAGCACCTAGACGCTAGAGACGACCCTGCAGAGCACCTGGACGCTAGAGATGACCCTGAGAGCACCTGGACGCTAGAGATGACCCTGAGAGCACCTGGACGCTAGAGATGACCCTGAGGGCACCTGGACGCTAGAGATGACCCTGAGAGCACCTGGACGCTAGAGATGACCCTGAGAGCACCTGGACGCTAGAGATGACCCTGAGAGCACCTGGACGCTAGAGATGACCCTGAGAGCACCTGGACGCTAGAGATGACTCTGAGAGCACCTGGATGCTAGAGATGACTCTGAGAGCACCTGGACGCTAGAGATGACCCTGAGAGCACCTGGACGCTAGAGATGACCCCACAGAGCACCTGGACGCTAGAGATGACCCCACAGAGCACCTGGACGCTAGAGATGACTCTGAGAGCACCTGGACGCTAGAGATGACCCTGAGACCACCCAGACGCTAGAGATGACCCTGAGAGCACCTGGACGCTAGAGATGACCGTGAGAGACGCTAGAGATGACCCTGAGAGCACCTGGACGCTAGAGATGACCCTGAGGGCACCTGGACGCTAGAGATGACCCTGAGAGCACCTGGACGCTAGAGATGACCCTGAGAGCACCTGGACGCTAGAGATGACTGTGAGAGCACCTGGACGCTAGAGATGACCCTGAGAGCACCTGGACGCTAGAGATGACTGTGAGACCACCCAGACGCTAGAGATGACCCTGAGAGCACCTGGACGCTAGAGATGACCCTGAGAGCACCTGGACGCTAGAGATGACCGTGAGAGACGCTAGAGATGACCCAGAGAGCACCTGGACGCTAGAGATGACCCTGAGAGCACCTGGACGCTAGAGATGACCCTGAGAGCACCTGGACGCTAGAGATGACCCTGAGAGCACCTGGACGCTAGAGATGACCCTGAGAGCACCTGGACACTCCCTTCCTGCAGGGCTCGGGCAGCTGCACAGGTTGCCTGGCTGCTGTCCAGCACCCGTGGCGCACGGCTCCAGTGTGTGAAGGCCAGGAGCCAGCACAGGTGTCGGTCCTCACAGACCTGAGAGAATGGCCACGCAGGTGACACACATCGGATATGGAAGTCGAACCGTGAAGGGTGAACAAAGAATGGCAAGCCCCACTGAGTGCGGGGACCGGAAAGGAAACAGAAACAATACACGATGCAAACAATAAACGCAGAACCGGAAAGGCAAAAACCACGAAAGCGTAGCTCCGATGACCGGGAGATTACCCCCTTTAACACGGGGTCACGGCCGGGAAAGGAACCAGCAGCAGGATCCGACTGGCTACTAGGGCTACTAGCTCTCCACTTCTGCAGCCCTGCCAACGGAGGAACATTCGAGAAAATGCCAGCGCTTGTAAAAACAATATGTGAGGAAATATTTGTTTTCTTAATATTTAACCAACAGGTTTTGCTATGTTTTTGTGTTTGGAAAAACAAAAAAGGCTAAGGCATATACACAAAAACACACCACACACATTTGATCCTATTTTAAGCATCAATGTGTTTGAAACAGAACTTGAGAGTTGATTTGATTTAAGTGTTACAAATAAACTTGGGACCATAGCACTGGCGAGGACGAAATCCAACATTCTCCAGAAAGCAGAAGTCTCTGCCCAGAGCCGAGTTCCCTCTTCGGGGAAGACACAGGCCCCACAACTCCGCGAGGCTTCTGAGACTAAGCTCACAAAGTCTGCCGTCTGTTCCACACTCGTCAGTGCCTGACCACGTCAGGGGCACCTGCTTCAGGGGCAGCTGCTTCAGGGGCAGCTGAATGTCCGCGTCAGAGAGTGCAAGTTCCAGTCTTTGTGTTGGTCCAGAGTTGTCACACTTGGTACAACCTGGACCATTTTTAGCTGAAGACATCCCATCCGCACTTAATATTTTCTTCCGGTCAAGGCCCTTTTAAAACACTGAAACCCTAAATGAGGCTTGTCCTAAGCAGTACAGAAAATCACCAGTTTAACATGCTACTTATATTTTGAATATGTATTAAAAATAAGTGCTTTAAAGACTTAAATAAAAGTGTGTCTCTACACCATCTGAAAACCCTGGACGTGACACAGCTGTTAACGTGTGCCGACATTTAGCGACGCCAATCCAGCCCCAGGTTCTCTAACAAAGCAAGTCTTGAAATTGTTCATAAATGTTTAAATTCCAAGTGTTTGTTTCCAGGGCAACTATAAAAAGTCCACATCTTAAATTTTCTAATCATCAAAACTCTCAACTGTTTGCTTTACTATACAAATATTATATGCTACAAAAAATGAAACTTTTAAGAAAAATAATCTGCGAATGAACAATTATAGAGATAGACACATTAAACAGACAGACAGACAGAAGCTCTAGAGATTTATTTCACAGGGTTTCCTTATGGAAGTGTCTACATATAAACTCTGAGCGCAGAGCCTGCCCATTTCCGTAATTCTTACATAACCTCGCTCGCAAGCGTGTGTCCTCGACCAGCCACACGTGCTCATGACCCACCTTTTCTCTCACTTCCTCCCCTTCTCCGTATCTCCTGCCTCACGCAGCAGGTGCTTACGTGCTTGTGGGACTGGACAAAATCGACAAAAACCAAACATACGGCCACAACAAACTGAGTCTGTATCAAGCAAAAAGAGCCCTTTATTTGACGTTTCGCATTTCCTTAAGAGGAAGAACTCGGTCAGAATTTCACCCTCTGGGAAATACACAACTGGAAAGTGCACGTCACAGCAGTTCTTCTAAGTCCCAGACCCCTCCCACGGCCGGGCCGCTTACAGAGTCCATGCAGCCTAACATTCTGAGACTTCATAACTTAGCCTTTAATGAACTGTACAAAGCATTTATTTCAATAAAAAACTGTTTTCAAAGACACAGGTATCTCCCTGTTACCCCCACCCACAAGACCCACATGAAAACACGCAAAATAGAAAATGAAGAAAAAGACGAATGACAGGAAGAAAAGAAAAACTGGCTCACAGCATGTGGTTTACTTCGAGACTCTCTTTCTCCTTTTCGAACCTTGAAGAGAAAACAAAGAAATTTAAAACAATAATCATTAACTTACAAAAGCAAAAGAACAGAAATATAAGTATTTCCATACATAGTTATTAATATTTTAAATTTTATTAACCATGCTGATTTGTGGAGATGAGATTCATACACAAAAGTGTAACTGTTAATGCCCCGAAAATGGCAAAAATATGCTAACGAAGTCTACCTCCCAGTTCCATCGGCTCTCCCACTGGCAAAACACAGCGACTTCCTGAAGTACATCTCCCAAACTGTACGCACAGTAGGAACAGAACCTCACGCACAGTACAGCAGAACGTAAGGACTCTTCTCCTGGGGGCACTGACGGGGCTGGGCACACTAAGAAAAGCAGGAAGGGTTAGTCTACAGGTGCTGCCTTTGGGGAAGGTTATTCACAGGTGCTGCCTTTGAGGGAAGGTTATTCACAGGTGCTGCCTTTGGGGAAGGTTATTCACAGGTGCTGCCTTTGGGGAAGGTTATTCACAGGTGCTGCCTTTGGGGAAGGTTATTCACAGGTGCTGCCTTTGGGGAAGGTTATTCACAGGTGCTGCCTTTGAGGGAAGGTCATTCACAGGTGCTGCCTTTGAGGGAAGGTTATTCACAGGTGCTGCCTTTGGGGAAGGTTATTCACAGGTGCTGCCTTTGAGGGAAGGTTATTCACAGGTGCTGCCTTTGAGGGAAGGTTATTCTACAGGTGCTGCCCGCTCTTCCGGCAGGAGAGCACGGGACCACTCCACAACAGGTCTCCACTAGGAACGAAACAGGGGCCACTGTGCAGCCTCTAGGACAGCATCACCTCTGACACCGGGCTAAGGGACTTACGACAGTTCCCACCCGACTGCTCCTGGTGCAATAAATAAATCAGCCATTCTTTATCGAGGGCAGGGAGTGCTGCCGCCCCAAGGGCTTTGTTCCCAGCCACCCCCACGCCACCTCCCACGCGAGCACGGCAGTCAGAGGGACTGGGTAAGGCTGAGCTCCATGCCCAGATGCCCAGTGCTGCGCTCTGCCAGGAAACGGCAATGGCCCCGGGTGGGGGCAGAGGTGGCTCACGATCAATCAATGCCCGCACCAAACAAGCAAGAGATCAATACTTCCTTCCTGAAATGGACAAAACACTGTGAACCTAGTCAAAGTGTCCATCACACATGACTAATAATGGATAGTGCCTAAAGGTTTTCTGATTACGGATTTATTTAGTCCCTTAACTGGAAGATCAGCAGTTTAAAAATTAGTGTTTTTTTTTATTTTTCCAAATTCTAGTTTCTAGTCAACTGCCACACACTAAATCAGCGACTTCCAACTGGTGGGCCGCAAGAATTTTAAAACATGCAGTACCTGACTATTTAGTCAGGGCACTGACCCCTTTTCCCTTTGATTGTCAAATAAAACAAATGACAACAGCCATCCGGTGTGAATAAGTCAAAATTATACCTATTCTTTGGTCAGATGATCAAAAATGTATTTTTGGTGTGCTGCAGAACTTCGGCGATCAGTTTAATGTGTGCTGTGAGATGAAAGCCAATTTCAAAGATATATGAATATCTTTTATTTTTCCTGCCACTCAAATACACAGCCTGTAACTCTGGTTAGTTTGAACTGGGTTTTGACTTCCATTTTTGTGAGGTAGCCTTCCTTTAAAAGCACTCTGGGATAGGTTTTTAGGGCTACAGTTCAAGAATTTCAACATTAACTTAGCATAGAACACGGAGAGTGCCGTGACCTCTGGGACGGGTGAAACGGGCTGTCCCCAGACCCAGGCCGCCGTCAGCACTGGCCCAGCAGCCCCCCCAGGCACCGCCTGCAGCCGCACACTAAGCACCCCGAAGCTCACAACCACAGCCACGCTCCAGCAGCGCTGTCCCACTAACGTCCTCGTTTGACATGTCACTCCTAAATTAAACCCCACTGCTGCTCACCCCCTTCTATCTAGGCTTAAAGGTCAATGCCATCACCACCTGGAATTTACTGTGTAATCAGTATATGCAACTTAGATACTTTGCTGCACAGATCAATTCAATAGTTTCCTAATAATCAATTCTGATTTCTGCCAAGTCAATTTCTCATCTCTTTAAAAAATATGCTCATTTTCATAATATGCTACTACTGGTAAAAGTTCTAATCACAAAACAAGTATGTGTGAGATTTAGTATTTGAAAAATAAAATATACAAGTTTGGGGATGCCCTCCTATGATTTTAATAATGAAGAAGGAAAAACAAATGGGAAATGTCCATGTATGTAGGGTGCCCTTAAAAAATACCTCTTTTTTTAGACTAGAATATAGATATTCAAGAGGTAAATAAATATAAATCATGCTTTCATCAAAGAATCCTCAAGAATGATCCAAAATGCAAGGCACTTCAAAACTAAAACTAAAAAGCACCCGTAAGACTACTGTTGTGTACTGACCATTCTAGGAACAGTAGGGACAAAGTACACTAGCCATAAATATCATGGTGGCATTAACTAATTGTTAGTCCAATTCTGAAATACTGGCATGATTTTGAAATGCCAGAATACACATGGTTTTTATAAGGCTTACCATTTTGTGGAGGAAAGAAATTACTTGCAGCAAATAACCAAATGTTCTCAATTGGTAAAAATTACGCCTTGCATAAAAATAAAAGGATTAGGGCCTCTGTTCTTCTTGAAAATCGCCTGTTACCCCCTCTCCTTTTTTGAGAAAACCCACACAATACACACTTTGAAAGCTTTCAGAATGTGTTCGTACACAATAGACCCCCAACTAGTCGAAATGAGTTTAGGTGTATCAAGAAAATTATACACGTTTTAAAATGGTCTAAATAGATATTAAAGGAAAGCTGCTCCCATTTTGCTAAGCACAGCATTCTGAAAGATCACACAGTGAGAAAAATCTCTCACCATATTGTAAACCATAAATTGTGTTTGAAAATAAAATTGTTAATGAAGAAACTGACATTTCTAAAGCTGCTGTTGGAGGTAACCATTCTTCAAACACATTTATGACACAAAATCTGAAAGCTCTAAAACAGTGTTCAGTGAATTGGATTACTTTTTTAAAAAATCAAATGTAATAATGTGCCTTCTTCGTTTCTTTAAACTGATGAATACAAATATATATACATTTTCCTGGGCATTTAGTTTTTTGTGTTTTTTGAGTGTTGTGTTTTTTTTTGTTTTGTTTTTTTTTTTTTTGCTAGAAGCAGTAATATTTCACCATCTCAGGCGATATTTCTTTCATTTTTGAATATTTAGACAGTAAAATACCTTAACTAGCCTTTTACTTTAGGAAAAAAAATGAATTCCAATGGGAAAATAGACAGCATTTAATTAAAGCAATTCCGAGTTTATGTGAATAAGGCAGAATCTGATTATTCTTTATCTGCTTTTTTATACCAAAAAGATAGCTGGATTGTTCTCCTTAAATTAGCAATGGGATTTACTCTCTTCTTTTGTCATTATTAAATAAACCCAAAAAATAACATATTTTCTCACAGTAAAAAAAGTATCAGTATAAGGACCTCTGATTAAAATTTTAGGTATAAAATCTTATTTATAATTATAGCCCAATTTAAAATCTTTTAGGTTATCAAAACAAACCCCTCCGATGCTCAGCCAGCAGAGCCCAGGCAACATGACTCCAGGCAGTGGAGAGAGGCCGAGATCCGGACCTAACGGGGTGTCAGCCTTACTAACACCGCAGGACCGCTCCAAACTAAAACTGCCGGTTTATAACCTGAGGGAGCTTTTAAGTAAGACTATTGCTCTATCTTTATAAATGCTGATTAACTTTACTCCCACTCACTGCCGGCTGCTGCTCACTTCGGGCTGAGACAGGCCTGGGTGTCCTGCTCCTCAGGGCTCCTCACTTCCCAACAACAACATGAACAAGGCGCGGGGAGGGAACGTGGAGAGCAGAGGGCGGCGGCAGAGGGGAGACGGGCACCCAGAGCGAGGGGACACTCACTCTCCAGACCCCCCGTGTTCTGTTGAGTAAATCCAGGTAGACTCCAGGATGCTCTCCCCAGAACACACAGTGAAGAAGAGGTGGGTGGAATGGGCAGAGATGGCCCTGCTGTCAGGTCACATCGCTGCCTCCGCAGCGGGCCCTGGACCAGGGCAGAGGGGAGGTGCAGCGCCCCGACCTGGCCCAACAGAGCCTGGCGCCTGGGTGAAACGTGACTAAAATCAGCCTTCCCACAGAAACCACGGGCAAGGCAACACTAACCCAAGGGGCCAGGAGAGCAGGGCACGGGGCCAGCACAGCGTTTCCCTTCCCAGGCCACCCACCTGCCTGCCCCTCCGAGGAAGCCCCGCCCCCCGCCCGGCATGCAGCGTGGCCTCTCACTCGGGTTGGCTCTGGACCCGCACAGTCTGTGAGGCACCCGGTGACTTTACGCCCTGCTTTCTGAAAAATGACGGTGCACGGCTTTAATCCTGGCACCCTAAGTTGTTGAGAGAGAAAGGCTGGCATTTTGTGGGAATGACCAGGCGGCGCAGGCAGGCGGAGCGGGGCGGCGGAGGGAAGCCAGGAGCTAAGGACTGACCCCCAGCACTGGACACGCGCTCCCTCCATCCCATGCTGGGGATGGAAAGAAAGGCCTGAGTCAGGAGTTCTGGTCTCTAAGGCCACCCCCTTCTCAACGACTCGGCCGTTTTTGTGTAATCCTCACCTGAGGAGATGCTTGATTTTTTAGCGAGAGGAAGGGAGAGAGAGAAACATCAGTTGTTTGCCTCCGTTTGTGCCCCCACCGAGGATCAAACCCACAACCTATGTGTGCCATGACTGGAAATCGGACCCGCAACCTTTAGGGGTACGGGACGACGCCCCAAGCAACAGAGCCACCCGGCCAGGCGCCACAACTCTGCCATTTGAACGCTCGGGGTCTTGGGCTCCATAGCTGCAGAATGCGAGACTCTCCTGGAGCCAGCTTCAAGGTCACGGTGAGCACAAAGCCCTGTGACACACTGCACGGATGGAAGACCTTCCCCTACCACACTGTATTATGAAGTGGAAATGTGATGACCTGAACAGCGGAGTCCTGTTAGCGGAAGGAAAGGAAACTTCGTTTACGCGTGGAGAGAGGTCGCAGCGAGACGGTCCACTTACGCGTCTGCATGGCTTCCTCCGTGTGCGCATCCGAGCACTCCATGCCTTCAGCACCTGCCTCTGTGCTCTTCTCAGCTTCCTTCTTCCGCTTCTGACATGTGAAAATTTAGAGAGAGAAAGATGTGGTCTGATGGTCAAAGAAGTAAGTACTCAAACGCACTGTATGTTGGGGTACATATGAACCCACACAGGTGTGCAGTCAAATGCACAAAACACATACACAGGAGCCCCCTTCTCTGAGGGCATAGGTTCCAGATCCTATACACAGTGGCTACATTTCCCCACAGATACACCCCTCTCCACTTACAGGGAGCACCTGACGGCTTCTCCTTGGCACATCCGAATTGCCGGCACCACCACTCTGGCGTTTTGGGGCCATTAGTAAAATAAGGGTGACCTGAGCGAGCACTGTGATACTGTGACAGCTGGTCTGATAACCCAGAGGGCCACGGGGTGACTAACGGGTGGTGGAAATGCTGGCCAACGGGATGGCTCACGCTTCGGGCAGGATGGCAATAGTTCATGCTACTCAGAGCGGAGGGCAAGTTAAAGCTTGTTTATTTCTGAATTTTCCCAGTTAATATTCTCAGGCCATGGCTGACTGCAGGTAAGTGAACCGAGGAAAGAGGAATATGGATGGGGGGCTACTATACAAAACTTCAAGGTAGTGGGGGCCTGAGGGAAGGGGGGCAAAGACAATTAGAGAGCCTTCAACTATTCAGTTAGCCTGAAAGGAGGGTCTGTCTGCTGTTACCCGCCTCTAACTTATGCTTCACACAGCTTGTTATGGAAAGCCGCATTTTCACCCCAGGACTGGGGCACAGAAACTCTCTTCAAGCCCAGTGTTTTAAAAACTTGGCATCACCCCGCTCTGAGGCCGATGATAGTTACTCTCCCATTTACAGTGTGTATCCGTGGGGGTATACTTTCTTCTGGAATGTTTTTATTAAAAGTTTAAAAGGGCCAAAAACCTTACTGTAAGGAAGGAGCTTAAAAGTACACAGGTCTGCCCTGACCGGTTTGGCTCAGTGGATGGAGCGTCAGCCTGCAGACTCAGGGGTCCCAGGTTCGATTCCGGTCAAGGGCATGTACCTTGGTTGCGAGCACATACCCAGTGGGGAATGTGCAGGAGGCAGCTGATCGATGTTTCTCTCTCATCGATGTTTCTGACTCTCTATACCTCTCCCTTCCTCTCTGTAAAAAATCAATAGCCAAAACCGGTTTGGCTCAGTGGATAGAGCGTCGGCCTGCGGACTCAAGGGTCCCGGGTTCGATTCCGGTCAAGGGCTTGTGCCTTGGTTGCGGGCACATCCCCGGTGGGGGGTGTGCAGGAGGCAGCTGATCGATGTTTCTCTCATCGATGTTTCTAACTCTCTATCCCTCTTCCTTCCTCTCTGTAAAAAATCAATAAAAAATATATTTAAAAAAAAAAATCAATAAAAATATTTAAAAAAAAAAAAAAGTACACAGTCTCCTACAGTCTCAGAAACAGCTGGTTTTCCCACCATTCTCTCAGGCCTTTCCTATTTCCTACTTATTTGTCCAGGTGAGTGGGACTTAGGAGAGTTAATGCTTCTATTCTGTCACCATCCATGCTTCCCACCTGTTCATTCAATTCCTTAGTATTATTTTCCAACACTACACTATTTTCTACCTAGTTCATTCCTGTGTAAAGTTTTAAAATCACCTAACATCTCTACATGTAAGTATAACTATAGAAGGACCTTAGAAATAATTTAAAACTTTGCATTTTGCATATAACTTTATCCCATGTAGTCTCAAATTTAAATGTGTTAAAATGCAAATTAAAACTCAAAGCTTCTCTAGGTTGCCTAAAATAAGTGTGTATCATGTAGGGAATCAAGTGATACTTTGCAAGTTTCACAGATTCACATCGCATCAGAATGTCCTCATTTATATTTCCTAACAATTAACATGAAGTTGAACCTCATCTGAGAACCTTCCTTGCTTCGGGCCATTGTGCGTGTGGCTATAAGAGTGTAATACCTGCTGACAGCACATTGTTCTTCCTGCTAATGGCAACCATGGCTCTGTTCCGAAGAGAGCTGTGCAGGGAAGCCCAACGCGGCTCAGACCACGTTATCTGAACCCTCCCAACGGCCAGCACTGCTATTCCCTCCGTGTTACAGTTAATCCTGCTGTTCCAAACGATGCTGACGGCGGCTGGGAGAGCGTAGGACTCAGAGATACCAGGCTCCTGGAGAAAAGGCTTCACAAATACAAACCTAAGGACTGCACTGAGCTTAGGAAACGGCAGAAGCAGCATGCGCTGAGCAGCTCTGTGGAAGGAGGGATCCCTACTCAAAAAGAGCTGCCCGAGTGGCTGCGACTTCCTACAACTGATGAGGGAAGGGGCAGTGCCTCCCATCCTCCCTTTCCAAAGTGTCGCTCCATGATTACCATCCCAGGCCTGCTGGGCGGAACAGATTGGTTCGATAATTACACACAATAACGGCAGTGGGCAGGTAACCCTCAGCTGGCACGGGCAGCTCCCCTGTGAGGGCTTCCATATGCAAACGGCCCTGATGGAGTGCATTAGGTGCCTCCTCCCTCCGGCGCGCAGGCCTGATTAACGCCGGCCAAGACTCCAAGGTTAGCATGTCAGCAGATTCGTGATGCATTAGGCAGGAATAAACACAGACACTTTTGTTCGTCCGTACCAAAACCAAGGAGGAATATTCCAGTACTATATTGCTTTCCACACAGGAGGAAATGCTTTCTGCAGTTTAGGAGGGCAGATTTCTACATGCTCATCATACAGGGAGCCATCCAATACATTCTCCCCAAGAACCCAGTGCATTCATCTTATTTTCAAGCTTATTTAATAAAAAGGAGCTTCCTTCATCTCCATGCAGGTAAATGACACGGGAATGAAAATCAGACAGTATTCGACCGACAAGAGAGACACCTGTGTCTTCAGCAGTGGTACCAGGTTAGGCCCTGACTTCCATTCACCTGCCTTCAGCTGGCATCTCCTGCCCAACTTTCCTGACAATGGATGCCATTTGGATAGGAAGAACCAATGGTCTACAGGATATGGTCTATTTTTTTTTTCCCAAAAACAAAAACCCTCAAGTTTAATAGTATCTAAGTACAAATTGCCAGTTAAAATCAGCCACAGGGATGCAAAGTACAGCATGGGGAATAAAGTCAGTAATACTGCAGTGACATGGATGGTGTCAGATAAAAACTGGACAGAAACCCTGCTTCATGCCATTGTTGATCAATTCTTACAGGTGTTACCATAAAGGCTATCTGCTAGGAACAGAGAGAGAAACATGTACTGAACTTATTACACCTGCCCCTTTCCAAAAGAGATTGGAGTCTGAGAAATAAAAAGAACATATATGTTTTTTTCTTATTTTTTTCCTAAACTTACTGGGGTAGTCATTTCACAATATATTTAAGCCAAAGCTTTATGCTGTACCCCTTAAACTTATACAGTGTTGGATGCCAGTTATATCTCAATAAGACTGGAAAGACTAAAAATAAAAAGTAAGGCATGAGCAAAGATTTTTATAAACGTAAATGCTGTCAGACAAAATCAGCTGAATTGCAGGAAGCAGTGTGTAATGAAGAGAGTCAAGTCACTTCAGTTCTGAAGCTTCACTGCGTAAGTCACATGACCTCAAGGCCCTTAGAAATCTAAAAATGGATTTTCAAGAAATGAGTAAGTTCCAAAACAAAACTACAGCTGGACATGGACTATCTGAATAATGTATCTGAAAAAAAACTTAAAAAATTATAACAAAAAGAGGAGTGCGAAAATCCGCTAATTATAAAGATTAATACTATAGTTTCTATAATTAGAGAATCCTATTTAGCTCTGAGCTTCCTGGCAACCAGAGCAAAGAATGCCATCCTGATTGCATGCCCCTTGCTAAAGAAGAAAGGGAATTCTAATTTCTCAAAAGAGAAGCTTTTCCTTCTATGGAGCCCCCAACTTTTTAGGCAGTGCAGCACTGCTTTTGCCAGTTTTAGACATGTGGCGTTTACAGTATATTTGGGAAAACTGTTCTAGGGCTTTAAAAAAAGGAGAAAAAGAAAAGTTAAAAAAAACTGGCCTGGTCCAATTTTTTCACTTTTATAAACAAAAAAGACAAAGGGCCAACACATTTAATAACTCATCTACATAGTTACATGGCTAGCAAGCAGCTTCATGATCGTACCTAATCCTAGCTTTTATTAATTTCTTTTTAATACCAAGAATAGCCCTGGGTCAGCCATGAAGACAAAAATAAAATAAAATATAAAATGAAGCAGTAAACTAATAAAGGAAATCTAACAGTTCAACTTGGTATTCATATCTTCCCCCTACGTGAAGCTTCAGGCATGTAGGGCATGATCCGACAGGACTTTTCCAGCCTTCTGAACTGCCCAAGGACACAGGGGAGAAGGCACAGATGTTAGCTCTGCAGCAGACTGACCTACTCAGCTGTAAAGTCAGCCAACCTGCAGAAACCAAATTTCTCCAGCTCACAGGTCCAAACAGCGATTTTCCAAGAAGGGGGAGGCACTGGACGAGTTCTCACTGCAGCAGAGATCTTTACTTCTCAATCAGCTAAATTTTAGGAAAAACACTCTAGAAGCGAGCTATAAATATAATGTAAAGAAATCTGTCCGGCACACGAGGATGCACGCTGTGTGTTTACCCATGTATGCAAACTTGTAAGTTACTGCCTCACTGAATTCCATCAGGCTTCCAGTCCATCCCTTCATTTCAAAGCCGAATGTAGCTGTGAGCACACTTGTTGACCACAAAACTGAGCAGACGCAATTAACACAAAACTTGCAGGGGAAAATGCCTATGTAGATGAAATATATAATTTTCGATTCCGCGATGAAATTAGAGACCTACTATTTGCCAAAAAGTCAAATTCATGATCCAATTTCAAAATTTCAATCTAGGAAGAATTATAAAAATCTTTTAATTTGCTGTTTCTCGTTTTAAAGAGATAATTTGTTTTAACCCTTTTCCTCAATGGTTTGGAATGTGCGATTCCCAAAGGAAGCTGCTGGAGCTTTCAGAGTTAACAAGAGTAAGACTGGTTACTGATGTAAAAACTATCTTTCTTCTGAAAGTAGTTTTCCTTTTCCATAGAAAAGCAGATGACACATTTTATTAAATGATTTCAAATTACAAAGAAAATCAATGTCAACAATTATCAGAAATAATCAATAAACCAAAAAGTTAATGCATACCTGTAAAATCTAAATATTACAGTGATATCAGGAGTTATTTACATGGCTGCATAATACTTCCCCATAAAGTTCACTATTTAACATTTTTCTCTTAGAAAGTAATCCCCTTATATGCACATACACCAGTTTATATAATGGCAATTCGGTAAAGAGCAAAATCATATTCAAATGGTAAACATATCAACAAACAAGAACTTTCAAATGGTAATTTTTCAAATACCAACTTTCAAATAATAAATACTTTGACACCAACAAATACGAAAAAACTGAGAAACAAGATCAACCCTAGGGGCTTACTTGAGGGGAAAAACACAACAACACAACTGTGAGCTGAGTGCCCCTACCAAAATCCTTCTGCCAGGTACCACTATCCCAAGCTAGAATCTCTTGAAAAAATTTAATCACTTGCTACTGTACAGAATCTATATATATAAAAGACTAAGTGACCATTACGACCGACCGACCTGTCAACCAGTCGCTATGATGTGTACTAACCACCAGGGGGCAGACGCTCAATGCAGGAGCTGCCCCCTGGTGGTCAGTGTGCTCCCACAGCCAACCTCCCCCAGCCGACCAACCTCCCACATCCCTCCCCCGCCAGCCCTGATCGGCCCCGATCGGGACTGGGCGAGATGGCCCCAATCAGCCCCGATTGCCGGCCAGGCTGAGGGACCCCACCTATGCACTAATTCATGCACTGGACCTCTAGTCTATATATATAAAAGCATAAGCAACCATTCAACCATTTGACCGGTAGCTATGACGTGCACTGACCACCAGGGGGCAGACACTCTGACTGGTAGGTTAGGTTACTGGCTGTGGGCTATCTTGCTGCTGGGGCCCTGTTGGCCCCGAGTCTGGTTCACCTGCACCCCGGACCCAGAGAGGAGGGAGGAGGGAGCCCGATTCCTTGCAGAATCAGCCATGGGTTAGCTTGCTGCAATATTAAAATATTTCTTCTAATTAATTTCCTTTCAATGTGCACGAATCTGTGCACTGGGCCACTGGTAAATAAATAAATATTCATTTTTTACAACCCTCTATATATTCTTCTTTATCATAAAGAGCTTACCTTGCCCTTAGATAATGGAGATAAATATTTAATTGCCAAAAATCTGTTATTATTTTCTTTCCTAAGCTACTCACTGGGTTACTCTACTGAATTTGCAATCACAATCTCAGGAAGTCAAAGGATAGTCAAAACCAGAATTCACCTTGGTTGTTGTTCTTGCTTTCAGAGCTCCGTTCTCCAAAGCCCCAAGTTCCAGTTTGCCATCATCCTTGCTTCCTATAGACTTTAGACCTTGCAAAAGAATGTCTTGTAAATTCTGATAAAGGGGTTTCTCGTCATAGTCCAGCAATTTCACTGTTTCCAGGTATTTAGCAATTTCATCTAAAAAAATAACACAATTATTCTGTAATTTTAAAATCACAAATACAATATATTTATCCCTTACTTTGAAGTAAATAACTTGTGTTACAGTAAAATTAGAATTAAAATGGATATTCTGTTAAACCATCTTTTTTCAATTACTTCTTCATTGAAAATTGTGCTTTTGAACTCAGAAAACGTCAGAATAAAAAATATTTTTGAGGTATGATGTAAAAAACATTTTTGAAATTGTGAGATAATAAGAAAAAAGATATACTTAAAATTTAAACGTTCACAAAAATAACTGCCATAGTTTTAAAGATATCAGAAACACACAGGGACCCAGAATATAGATTATGAAATAAAATGTGCTTAAGTACAATGAATATCATGGCCAACTTTTAAAATTTGGGTTCTTCATGTAAATGAGAAATAAAACAAACCAAAAAAAGGCTGAAGAAGCAAGGCCTGGTTTTCCCATGAGAGAGAAAAATCACCTTCTGAGTGACAGAAGGTTAACTGTACAGACGCAGAACCACAGCCGTAAAGAGAAACCTTACTAGGAGATCACCTCTCAGCACCGAGAACCCACCTCTAGGCCACTGCCTCATGCCTGCGTAGCCCCAGCCTCGCCCTTCCCCGACCTGCAGACTGGTGCACACACTGCCTCACACAGTAGCTCCTGGATGTGTAATTGTCATCTCAAATCCCAACAAATCTAAACCTAAACCCCTGACCTGCCCCTACACCTGCCCCCTGTAGTTTTCCCAGTCTGGGTGACTGAGACCTCCATCCTCCAGCTCCTCAAGCCAGCACTCTTCTTCCCACACCCACACCCACACCCAACCAATCAAGGGCTCCTGCCAGTGCTACATGCACACGCATACGCATCCACTCACTCAAATACTAGTACATATTAAGCATCCATTACAGAGCAGGTAAGATCCTAGATACTTGACATACATGAGTTAAAAAGAGATAAAACAAAACCCTCTTTTCAACTTCTTAATCTGATCGAGGGGATCTATAAACCTGAAGCATCATCACTGAGCTTGGTCAACTACTGAAAATGTCCCTCGGAGAGGAAAATGGCCAGGACGTCCTCTTTCACCACTTGTGTTCAGCACAATAGTCATGTCCGCTTTTAGCCAATACAGTAAGGCAAGAAATGAAAGGCACAGAGTTGAATGCCAGCTATAGAACAGTTTATTCACCAACATGACAGTGTATGTAATAGCCTAAGGAATCCATTTAAAAAAATACTAGAATAGGTAAACATAACAAGATCACAGAAGCAAGGTAAATATATAAAAATCTATTCTATTTCCGTATACTAGCAACAAGCAATTGGAAAATACTTTAAAATATATATCCCATAACATCGCATCAAAAGCATAAGACACAATGAAAGATGGGCAAGATTTGTTGCAGGGGAAAGTATAAAGCACACATGAGAGAAACAGACGAAATGGAATGGAGGATTTACTATACTGGTAGACTGGCAGCCTCAATGTTGTAACAATGCTGATGCCCCCCAATCAGTCCACAGTCAATGCAACTGCACTTCAAGTTCCAGCAAACTGGGGATGGAGGGTGTGCGTCAAAGTGACAAGGTGATTCTTAAATTTACATAGATATGCTAAAGATCAAGAATAGCAAAATAGCAAGGGCAAGTTTAAAGAACAGTGCTGGACGGCCTAAACTACCAGAGACCAAGACTTAAGATAAAGCTACAAGAACTAAGGCAGTATGGCCCAAGAAGAGGCTTTTCCCGACTTCCAGAGCTCACTCCCTAGCTCCTCCCTACAATGCTAATGGCACCTGGTCAGGGAGGCCATCCCTGCCCACCTATTTCAAACCCAACCCTCCTCGCTACTTCACTCCCCAGTTCTACGCTGTGCTCTTCTTTTCCATTGTACCAACCCCATATGACGCCGCAATGCACACGTTTCTTCACTGTGTGTCTCTTCCAAACAGAGCATGAGCTTCATGGGGACAGGGATATGGATGTTTTGTTCACTGGGTCTCTTTGGTGCTTAGAAGGGCCCCTGGCGCACAATAAAGTCTCAGTAAAGAAACAGCTGCGTGAATGAATGAAATTTGGCTCCCCTCCTGAGAGCAGTAACTGAATGAAGCTCAAGTATCCCTGTAGCCACTTCTTTTTTGATGGGAGCAGGCCCCATTCCAATGATTTCACTCTAAACTCTCACATAAGGAATATCCAATGGACATCATGACTTTCAGAAAACAAAACCCATGTGAATGCATAAGAAGTCTTTTCCTACCTGGCTTATTTTTCTCAGGAAAACATTTGTCCATCAAACCTGCGATATTTTCTCTGTATCTGTTAAAAATTAAAGAATGCGGCACTGTTTTAAGCTTGATGCCATAGAGAGTTATTAATATTTAATAACAGTAAATAGCACACTAAGCAGCACTGTGCTACACCCTAAATACCCTCATAGACATTCTTCTAAAACACACTGAACAAAAAACCATGAAACCGCCCGGGCCGGTGTGGCGCAGTGGATAGAGCTCTGGCCTGTGGACTGAAGGCTCCCAGGTTTGATTCTGGTCAAGGGCACATGCCCAGGCTGTGGGCTCGATCCCCAGAAGGAGGCATGCAGGAGGCAGTTGATCAATGATTCTCTCTCATCGGTGATGTTTCTCCCTCTCTCTCTCCCTCTCCCTTCTTCTCTGAAATCAATAAAAATATAGTTTAAAACAAAAACAAAAACAAAAACCTTACTATTAACAAGTACTTTCTTATTTCTATTTTAGTATCAGTTAAAGCTACAGTTCCAGTAAAGAAATTCTGACTGGAAAATATCTGCCTTATCATGAGCTTCCCAAAATAATATGTGAGTCTCCTTTACCTAATTTTGGAATCTCTAACATAGTTAGGATCTTTCAAATTATCCTCCCAAGGCAGGTGGCCACTGAGCCACTGGACCATGCAGTAACCGAGTATTTCCAGGTCGCCACGTCTTGATGGGGCTGTGAACACAAAAGAAGCAGATGAAGCACACTGAAATCATTTTTAAGGTGCAATTTCAATTATATATAAGCAATAAGGTAAAACAGTCAACTCCACAGTCTTGTTTCTCATAAAATTCTGCCTGCATTTAAAGAAAGTACTGAATATTAGATAGTACAAAGAAATAATTTACCCCCTGGCTAATAATTTATTTTAAAAAACCCAAATTGGCAAACTCCAGAGTTCCAAACCGAGACTATTAATCTAGGAAATAAAATATAAAATAATGCCACATTTAATATTTAAGATATTAAAAATGCTATGAGCTATTAAGAGGCCCGGAGAACTGGGGGGGTTAGCTCCCCCACAGAAGTGGGCGCAGAAAAAAGAAATGACAGCTGAAGAAAGAGACCAACTTATTAACAGGTGACAAAACACAAGTTTACCTGTTATGAAGTTGTAGCTGCATGAAAAACTTAGACTTTCAGGGGGAAAAACAACCAACATTCTGATTACGTTACAAGCAGCTGAAAAGAAACACTCGCTGCAGCTGACTGAGCCACTTCGCTGCTGAGACAGAGAGCACAGAGGCTGCTGCAGGCGTCCGCCTCCCCTTCCTCCCCGTCCCACTTCGCCTCCTCAACCTTCACTACTTAGTTACTTATGCAGAACTAGGAACCGTATAGGAATCCAGGTGAAATGCTAGCTGTGTATTTCTTGTTCACCCACTGCTGACATACCCACGCCATTGTGCGCGTCGATGCTGGTGAATTCAATAGTGCCATCATGACATCTTTTGGGGTCTTCCTTGTATTCTTTATGACTTCCGTCTGGGCAGTACCGATAAGCAAGGCCATAATCTACCAGGTACACCTATAAATTTGTAAGCGCACATTTAAGCCAGGAGACTGCACATACCCTCCTACAAAACCATACCACAGCACCCAGACAAGATAGGTCCTGCATGCAAACAACAGCAAAGGCTTACTTCTGAAAGACTCTTTACTTAAAGGAAAGTGTCAGATGACCATGCAACTACAGTACAGACAGTATCACCTGACTTCAATTACTTTCTGGATAAATATGTTATACTTCTCATTAATTTTCAACTGAGCAAGGATTATAAACCCCATACTTCTCCTTACAGTCTGAAAAAAAAACCTGAGCACAAAGCAAACCATCAGTACATGTCGAGATACAACTGCCACACTCTAGTATAATCCTGCTAACTTAGTTGATACATGATCCATTAATTGTCTTCATTCCTCTGCTTCTTCACTTGTAAAATAATCAAATATCAATTCACTTCATAAAAGTATTTCAGATTATGATTTAAAAAACTTTTAGATGGGGTTCTTATCTACACTTAAATATTATATATTAAAGGCAAGTCTTCAAAATTAAAGCTACATTTTAATGTTACATATACACACATCTGTGGACATGCACATGTGGGTCTGATTAGCATACAAATCTAATAACCTGGGCTTTCTCTCTGCCAGAGCCTCTATTACATTCCTGGTTCTGGGAACTGTCTCACAAATGTATGCAGCTGGTCACAAGAGGAAGTGAAGTAAAAATATGGGGATGGATCTAGCACATACATCTAATACTAGAAAAATAATCCCATCCAAAGCATATGCCCACAGAATTAAAGAGCTGCAAACAGACTTCCCTAGAAACAGAGGCAGCATGTTTTAGTCAACCGCAAACTGAAACAGGCTGTACTATTATTTATTATATTACATTAAGTCCAGTCTACTTCAATCAACAGAATCCTTATCGTTTGGGGTCTTAGCTTTGTTCTGTTTGTTTTTAAGCTAAAATAAGATGGCTGGCAATTCTGTGACTGCCTTTAAGATTTCTGCACGACCATGCTTTAGGATAGCAGCTTTCTTCTGTCTATGCACATAGATCTCTATGGCCACCATAAAGGAGATAGGGGGAGCAAATACATGAGTGATAGAAAAAGAAAGAGGAGCCTAAGTTACAAGGAAAAAATAAGCAAGAAGTTAAAGACAGGTTTGAGGAAAAGGAAAATGAAGAACGGACTACTGCCACGAACACATTTAAAACGTTTAAATAATCTTTTCTCAAACAAGATCAGGTTAGTAGAGAGGACATACAGAATGGAATAAGCACAGTAGCCCAACAGTGAAATGTCAAACTAAACCTTACTTACCAAAATCATAGGAACAGCTACAAGAAAATTGTATAGATCCCTTGACTCCAACTAAACTAACTCAAATAAAGGTAAAATAACATTAGCTTTTCTTCTTTCCTTAAAAAGTAAAAATTACAAAGGGAATGGAATAAACTAAAAAAAATACAAATTTAAATTTCAAAAACTAAGGGCATACAAATTTAGACAGCTATGATATTTCTGTAAAGCAACTGACTTGAATAATCACCATGCTAAAGACCAAATTTCTCAACAGAACACTTACATTTGATGGATTTCTTGAACAAAGGAAATAAAAACATGACAAAGCAGACAGGCAAACATAATTCACTGGTGCACTATATAATTTTAAGCTTCCTCCCCCAAACAGCTATTTGAAATTCATTTTGTATCACAAGCACTTCTTCTGAATATTATTTAGGGCAAAATAGCCAACTTGATAAAGTGCCAACAAACAGCACCAACCATGTAAAATGTTAACTAAAGAAGAGTGTCAAGAAAAAATATTATTATTACCATATCTACTTCAAAAAGTAAAACTTCTGCATGCGTTTGAAAGTTCAAAGCAGCCGTATTAGTTTTCCAACCACAGGTTTTAACAGAAGGTGAAGTTCTAAAACTACCTGGTCAGGATCCTTGCAGCTCAGAAGAAGATTTGAGGCCTTGATATCTCCGTGCACATACTCATGCTCGTGAATATATTCCAGAATATCCAGCTGAAAGCATCACACAGAAGAAGTTAATGCAGTACCCAATACCAGCCAGCAGAGGACCAAGCTTCAACACAACAGCTTCACTGGGTAAAAACAAGGAACATGTAGCTCACATACAATTCTTAAGCTTAGCTGCAAGACAGTTTTCCGAGAAAACCTTTTGGCATTTGCTTCGTATATTTTCTGAAGGTCACTCCCAAAGCGATCCATGATCATAAACCTGTAACTGGAGACAAACAAGGGAAGTCAATGGACAAACAGAGCCCTGGAAAACTGACTCTGCAGTGAGTGCTCCTGTGAGAGTGGTTTTTCCAGGCCACGTTTAGGAAGAAAGAAGAAAGAAAAGGAAAGATAAACATCTGAAACAGTTTCTTCTGACTGTAATTCTCAAGAGCCTCCTCTTCGCCTCATCTAGTAAGAGGAGCCACATGCCACGTAAGATCACGCCCACAGAGAATCCAACAGACCCATTCACAGTGCGGACAAAACCATCTGAGGGAGAAATCACTGTTTTTTGACAGTTAAAGTTAATGTATGTTTCTGGATATCAGCTTCCTTCCTGTGACAGCTTTTCTCAATTTTTAAGGCACATTTTAGCAATATTAGTACCATTCTATTTAAATCAAGATTGTCAAGAGATGCTGTATCAATAGCTAAATTCAGCCCGGCCGGTGTGGCTCAATGGTTGAGTGTCAACCCAAACACCAAGAGGTCGCTTGTTCGATTCCTGGTCAGGGCACATGCCCAGGTTGTAAGCTCAATCTCCAGTAGGAGACGCGCAGAAGGCAGCCAATCGATATTTCTCTCTCTCTCCAGAAAGATATTTCTTTCCTCTCTCTGAAATCAATAAAAACATATATTTTTTAATTTTTTTAATAGATAAATTCAATATGATTGTTTAAATCATGCAAAAGAACTATATATTACATACTCAAGAGACAAGACTTGAAGAAGAGAAAATATTCTGAAAAAATGTGAAGATTTTTGGTTTTGCCCTGGCCAGTGTTGCTCAGTGGTTTAAAGTGTCAGCCTTCGGAAAGAGGGGTCGTAGGTTCAATTACCAGTCAAGGGCATGTACCTGGGTTGCAGGTTCAATCCCCTGCCCCAGTCAGCACGGATGCAGGAGGCAACCAATAGATGTGTCTCTCTCACATCAATGTTTCTCTCTCTCAGTTTCTCCCCCTCCCTTCCACTCTTTCTAAAAATCAATGGAAAAATATCTCAGGTGAGTATTAACAACAACAAAAAAAGACAACAAGTCAAATAACAAATTTAGAATTCTACCCATTTTTGTACTAGAAGAGAATTAGAGATCATCTTTTGTGAACATGGTTAATAAGTAACTAATGTCTATGGAGGTAAAGTTATTTGACCAAAGTCATACAATTAGCCAGTGGCAAATGTAAGAGTTTCCAATGCCTTGAACTCTGAGATAATAAAGAGGGAAGAGTAAATTTGACTGCCTAATTCCCTTTGTACAACACGTTTTCAAAGACTGAGGGATGACCAAGGACACATGCACATGTTACAAAAATAAGTGATATGTATACAATTATTATAAAACTAGAGGCCCAGTGCACGAAATTCGAGCACTCGGGGGGGGGGGGGGGGTGGTCCCTCAGCCTGGCCTGCACCCTCTCGCAGTCCGGGAGCCCTCAGGCCTAAGCTGGCAGTCGGACATCCTTAGTGCTGCAGCGGAGGCGGGAGAGGCTCCCGCCACCGCCACTGTGCTCGCCAGCCATGAGCCCAGCTTCTGGCTGAGCGGTGCTCCCCCTGAGGGAGCGCACTGACCACCAGGAGGCAGCTCCTGCATTGAGCGTCTTCCCCCTGGTGGTCAGTGCACGTCATAGCGACCAGTCGTTCTGCAGTTCAGTCGATTTGCATATTAGCCTTTTATTATATAGGATAATATATGGATAATAATAACACAGCCTCTACGAACAGTCTGAAAGAGGGCTGAACCACAATTGCTTAATTCCTGGAAACTTGGATAAACAATGCAAATAATGGGAAAATATAAATCAGTATAAATAATTTAATAATGATCACAGATAACCTTTTTACATAATCCTGATACTGTTTTAAGCACTATATACATATTAATTCAAATCAGTTTCAAGGAAAATTAAAGAGTGCTGGCACACACAAAAAGGATTTCTGTATCTATACTTTTATAAGAACCAAAATGATTGTTTTTAAGAGATTCAACCTAAAAAGCAAATCAATACCTTAGAGGTGATTAATGCTCCATTTTAGGAGACACTTGCAGCCACTTCACGTGACGGAAGAGGCTGGGAGGCGAGAGAACTGCCAGTAAACGGCGCTCTAAGCAGTAAACCGCGTGTCTGGTTCCAGAGGCCTGTGCTTCACAGCACCCTCCAGTCCAAGCCGCGAGTTCTCTCCTGCAGCTCCTGTCAGCTACCTTAGTGCCAGCCCGTGACCCCACCCCCTCCCCATGCCTGATCACTTCACAGGAGCCACACACAAAGCCCTGTTTAACTGGCTCTCTGCCTTATCACACAGTAAGACTGTATAAGGCAAAATGTGCTATGACAGTGTGGGCAACTTTAAGAAAAAGCACCATTCCCAAACCAAAAGAAGAACTGGGAGGAAGGAAAAGAGGGAGAGAGGAAAAGAGAGAAGAAGAGGAAAAGGGAGGGAAGGAGGGAAATGATATGATGATTGCAACTAACATATTTTTTTTTAAATATTTTTACTGACTTCAGAGAGAGAGATAAAAACATCAATGATGGGAGAGAACAATTTATCGGCTGCTTCCTGCACGCCCCTACTGGGGATCGAGACCGCAACTCGGGCATGTGCCCTTGACTGGAATCGAACCTGGGACCCTTCAGTCTGAAGGCCGACACTCTATCCACTGAGCCGAACCAGCTAGGGCTCAACTAACATTTATTGAGCACATACTCTGTGCCAGAACCCCCTTACGAATTACGTTTCAATTTCATCTTCACAGTAACTCCATAAAGTACTATTATCCCATCTTAACTTAATCAATCCTTAATCTATACTATTTCTCCAGAAAATTCCATAAAAATATACTCTTGTTCCAGCAAAACCATACGTAACAAAATACAATCTATCATATTTTGGGGAAATCCTAAGAGGTGCATGTTTCCAGAATCAGAACCTCCAAGGAGACCTCCACTCCACCTTTTCCACCCGAGCCCAGGTCTGGCTCGGCATTCCATCCCCTCCCACACAGCCAAGTGCTTCCCCACGCCAATCAGTGACCGCCTTGCATGCCGGAAACTGGTTTCAGAAGGACCAGATGAAACTCTGACCAAGAAAACAGGACAGGAAGTCTGCCACCAGACTCCCAAGGGGTTTCCTGGCCAGGAAACTGAAGCTCACAGAAGCAATACCAATTTCTGCTGTGGGCACTGTCTGTATACGAAGCCTAGAAATGGGCCACCACCTGAGACCATGTGACGGGGAGCAGGGCAAGGATGAGAAGGACAAAAGGGCAAGAAAAAGGAACCTGGGCCCTTGATAGTTACGTAAGAGAGCTGAGTCAACGTTTCCTTTATTTGCAGATAAAGACATTCAAACCCCTTCCACACGAAATCTATTCTTAAAATCTCAGCTTCCAGCCTTCTTCCATGAAGTGCCATTCAAATATTTAAGAAGTATTGTTTATGCATCAAACTGCTGGAGATCTTCTCCGACTCTACTGTGCCAACAATACTTTCTACATTCTCTGAACTCCTAAGGCCCATAAGAGTCAGAATCACAGAATTTAGCACTTAACTGTTCTCACTGTTTCATACATGTTTCATTTCGTTTTTCTCACCAGCCAGAATCAAACCTCATAAAAAGCAAGCCTCTCTGTGGGCAGCTTACATATCTAACATGAAATACCAAATTAAAAGGGATCCGTTTTACATAAAGGACAGGAAGTTTTTGTTGGCTTGTTTATTTTTAAAGACAGAAAGATGCCAGGCACATGTGGCTCTGTTCCTACTTGTCATCTGGGTTCCAGGCAGCTGTGCCCACGCTGTACACGGGCCCCGGACGAGCGGTGCGCCTCTAACAGGGCTTGGCAATCTGCTGCTGTGGGAAGCAGAGGGCAGCCGCACCACCTTGCTGGCTCTGTCACGCACACTCCACACAGCCCAGGGGGAGGCCGAGCAGGTACGCTAAGTGCTCGGAGTGTAATTCTTGGCTAAACCAACTACGCAGTGAATGCTCAAAAAATAGAAGAGAAAAACAAAACGTGTATTTTTACCTTTTTCCATTTTTATCATGTAGACCAGACCCCCAATACTTAGGAACACCCAGGTACTTCAGTTTATGGGCATGAATCCATTTCCGAACTAAAAATCAAAACAGATGCTTGTGATTTCAATTCTGTTAGACATAAATAATCTTTTAAATCATTATGAGAAAAATGTACTTATATGCATAATAAAATTTCACTTTTATTTATTCATAAAGGAAACAGTATTTTATGACCCACACATAAAAAGTAATTCAAAACATTTTTATTAACCCACAATATCTTGTTATCCTGCCCTAAACATTGTCTTTACAATGAAAAATTTGCAGAAGACATTCTTAAAAAAATCAAACCACAGAGCTGTGGTTGCAATTCATATCCCTAATTATATAAATGTTTACTTGCTTCCACAAAAAGACTTCTTTTTTTATCCCAATCTAAAAGTTTAATGCCTCATCCTCAAAGCCCTCAACCAGGAAATAAAGCTCTGGGGAGAGATGGGAGGCTTCCCTGAGATTGCCAGGCCTGTTCCATCCTACCAGGAGGCTGCCTGGGGTCTCAGGTGGAGCGGAGGGGGTGGGATGAGAGGGGAGGGAAGGAGAAGAGAAAGGAGGGAGGGAGGACAGAGGAAGGAAGAGAGGGAAGGGTCTAGAGGAGCTAGAAGAGGCCCTGCTCCTTACCTCAATAATCTACTCTGTTTTATCAATTATGACACCCCAACCCCACCCCTGGTTATGTTCTCCAGAATTAAAATAAATAAATAAATAAATAAATATAAATATATATATATATGTGTGTGTGTGTGTGTGTGTGTGTGTGTGTGTGTGTGTGTGTATATATATATATATATATATCCATAAAGATTCAGAGATCCTTGAGCCATACTCATGGATTAGGGTTTCTTCTCAATGTTTAACATTTTCTAAATGATACATCATTACTAACTTTAGTCTATGTATCAGTACAGGTAAAATCTTACAATAAACTCATTAAGAGATCAGAATCCTTTCATACAAACCTCATGTAAGCAGAACATACGTATAAAGTAACAAAGAACCATACATGAGGTGCAATGCCCCAGTCTTAGCTTAAGCAAAACGGAACAAGCGGAGGTCAGGTAAGGTGCAAACGCAGGCACGGTGCTTCTTACTTTGCTCTGGTTTGGCGGCTCGCTGGTAGAACTTTAATTCAGTAAAAAGAGGTCCATTGGCACTGGGTTCCTTGAAACACAGGCAGCAGTTAGTCCCAGCAGTTGTCAAAATTACTGTTATTTTCAGCAAACTTTCAAAACAGACTATCAATTTTTCTTATCAAACAATGTAGTTTTGATACTTAAGTTTATAACTATATTTAAGATTAATTCAAACTCTTTAGAAATGTTTCAAATATTCTCAGAAGTCTATATTTCTCTCCAGTTCCAATTCTTTAAGTGATAAATTATACAAAATTAGACATATGGCTCAGTCTTTGCAAAAGTTTCAGAAAAATCTTTACATTTATTTTTATCTTATTTAGCTTTCTTTTAAGGAAAGATGAGCAACCATGTGAATTGTTTCACCGAGAGGCTACAACGTATTTCTGAGATTCAATACAATGTCAACAACGGACTTAAACCAATCAGTGGCAAAAATCCCATTCCTTTGGTGTTTCTCCGGACAATTACACGTAGTTTATCAGGACTGACAGAGCCGGCCTTCCCATGAAGAATACTCTGAAACTGTAGAGAACAAGTACCGGCCGTTTAACTGCAGCCTCTCCTTTCGGACACTGATTCCCACGCAGCAAACCAAAGGGCCCTGCCATTTACTCCCCACGGGACAATGGGAAGCCAGGAGGAGCTCTGGCCGGGTGGCTCAGTGGTTGGAGCGTCCTCCCCTGCACCGGAAGGTTTAGAGTTCAGTTCCTGGTCAGGTGCGGTTTGATCCCTGGTGGTGGTGCACACAGGAGGCAACTGGTCAATGTTTCTCTCTCACATTGGTGATTTTCCCTCTCTCTTTCTCTCCCTCTCTCCCTCCCCACCCCCCCTCTCTCTTCCCCTCTCTAAAATCAATAAAAACATATCCTCAAGGATATAAAAAAAAAAAAAAAAAAAAAAAAGTTGGCCCTGGCTGGTTTGCCTCAGTGGTTAGAGTGTTGGCCCTCAGAGGGTCTCGGGTTCGATTCCCGGTCAAGGGCATGTACCTTGGTTGCAGGTTCCCCAGCCCCAGTAGGAGCATGTGCTGGAGGTAACCAGTCGATGTTTCTCTCTCTTTCTCTCCCACTCCTCCCTCCCTTCCACTTTCTCTAGAAGTCAATGGAGAAAAAAATAGCCTCAGGTGAGGATTTTAAAAAATAATAAATAAATAAAACCACTCTAGACGCACAGTTCTAGTATCGCAGATTTCCTGTAATTCAGAAAAACAGGAATCCAAGTGAAAGTGCTTACAGAAAAACCGCTAAGCCAATCTGCAGTCAGGCAGGACCTAGCTAAGACTGAGCCGTCAGCAGCAAATAGGTGGCACACCGGACACTGGGATCAGGACCGGCAGAGAAGCTGGCCTGGGTGTTACTGGTCAGGACACTTTCTCAGCCCAGCCTGAGGAGAACGCCATCACCTCTAAGGAGCTGCATCTAACCATATACCCGGGTGAACGCCACATTCATCTCAGTACCTCAGGTGTCACCGGAACCTGTGGCTCATTTCCTAGCAGCAAAGGAAGCTGGACAGACACACGCATGTTTAGAGCTCATGGCTGAACACAGGCCTTCAGCAGGAGTAAGAGACTCAGTGCAGGAAACGAAGAAATGGAAATTCAAGGGGAAGCATTTTGGTAAAGTTACTCTCCAAAGGCGAACTTTTAGAATAGCTCATTAATATAATTCAGGTTTGAAAGGGGTTTTCCTAAGACAAATCTCAGCTTATTATTCATCAGTATAAAATTCTAATTCATTCAATTTCAACCTGTGTCATAATAACTTTAATTTCAGGCTTTCCTTCAGGCAATAACTTATTAAACTTCTAATAACGAGAATCCGCCTATGAAGTCAGGCTATTATAACAAAGGCCTCACTACCACGAAGGCTCTCTGAGCTCAGTCCACTTTTCTAACCCAGCAAGATTCCAAAACATCATAAAGGAGCTACTTTCTTGCACTGCACTCTAGCCAAAGCTTGCTGTTGCTGTTGAAGAAACCACCTAACTCACAACTAAAATTTTATTAACATATTTCAAATCTAAAATACTTTGCCAACTCTATAATAGCCAAGATTCAGGGAAAAAATCAGGGCTGACATTTTAACTAGAATATCACTAAACGTTTCTTTAAAGACTTTTAAGTGTCAAAATGAAGATGACAACAGAAAAAAATTAAAATGTGATATATTTCAATGGCACCATCTAAAAGCAACTGGCTGCCATTTAAAAATGAAGCTACATGAAATTTCTCCTTCCCACCAAAAAATTCTGATATATGAATTGGAAATTCAGGTCACTCCTCATAACATCAGTGAGGAACTTAAACATCAGTCTACAAAATTATTTCCATGAACTTCAAAACGCAGGCTTCTATCAGTTCATACTGGGAAGTGACCATAACATAAAGAACTTTTAGGACCCAAGGCCCAAAAGCCTGACCCTCACCACCAGTCCTCTCTCGCAAAGGGAAGTATAACTGAAAGAACTAATTATTATTAAATCTGTTCACAAGAAATCACAAGAGAGAATTTTCCCCCTTGGTTATCCAACTTATTATCAATTTTACCATTTACTTTCCTGAAATAAAAAGAGAGTGCCTCTCCCTTATCTTCAGTGGAAATACAAGTTTGCCACCTCTGACCCAGCACCATGACCCACGGCGGCTCCCATAGGTCAACAGGATTAAGGCTCTGAACCAGACACGCTCATTTGGTGGAAGAAAGAATCGATTTAGCATTTACCTAAACATCTATCTTGAACATGTATTTCTTAACTTCATTTCAAAGTTAACTGTAAACAGTTTGTGGGTTATCTCTTTAGAGCTCTTTCATAGAGCAGGTGTGCACGTTGGCAGCAATCAAATTTTGGACAAGTCTCCCACGTGAAGGTGGCAGCCCTCCCAGAAGCACAGGGTACCTGCATGCCCCCACTGAATGAAGGGATTCCCGCCCAGCCACAGCGGCTCAGTTGGTTGAGCACTGTCCTGTGCATCAAAAGGTGGCCACTTCGATCCCTGGTCAGGGCACATACAGAAGGCAAACAATTGATGTCTATGTCTCTCTCTCTCCCCACTTCCTTCCTCCCCTTCCTCCCTTCCTCTTTCCCTCCCTCCCTCTAAGCAAGTCCTTGGGTGAGGATTAAAGAAAAAGGATTCCCAAACAAAGATAAACATGAGCATGCACACATGGTTCCACTGGACATAATTGGGTGCTTTGTGCACCAGACTCTACCACTGGTTCTCAACCCTGATGCACAAAAGCCTCCTCTGGGAGCGTTACTCACCAGGCCCTGCATCCAGAGATTCAGATGGCACTGTACAAGTGGAGCTGAGAGCCACGGTCTGATATGCTTTTAAGTCTAATGTCCCATTAAAGAGCAATTTACCTTTGATTATTTTACCTCCCTTTTTTTTCTCTAAAAATAAAATTTTAGAAAATCTGAAAATGTTTTGATGTTTTCTTCACATACATAGCTATTTTATAAAACTTCTTCTGTACTATAATTTTGTATCTTGCCTTTTATTTAGTAACTAGAGGCCCAGTGCACAAAATTCATGCACAGGGGTGGGGTCCCTCAGCCCAGCCTGCACCCTCTCGCAATCCGGGACTGCTGGCCCCTAACTGCTTGCCTGCCTGCCTGCCTCATCACCCCTAACCGCTCACCTGCCTGCCTCATCGCCCCTAACTGCTTGCCTGCCTGCCTCGGCCCCCACCACCGCAGCTTCGTCCAGAAGGTCGTTGGGCTGTCCAGTCTAATTAGCATATTATGCTTTTATTATTATAGATTAATCATAAAATTTCCCCCAAAGAGTAGTATTTATTCTTTGAAAACATGATTTTTAATAGCCCTTAATGTTTTATATGGTAAATGTTCATAAGTAGTTCAGATTTTAATACTGAAAAGATCTGATACTCATCTTATATGCTTATATTTGATTAACCATTTGAACTTTTAATATTATAAAGTTCTGAGAACAAAAGAGTTACAGAATAGTGATGGAAAGAGTTCTGACATAGCATGTCAACACATAAAGGCAAATTATAAATGAGCCTATTCTAAAGGCACAGACAGGAAACGGAAGTGGGTGGCATGAAGACATTAAGAGGTGGTGAGAATCATGGCTAAAATGTTTTCAAAAGGATATTAAATAGGCATTTAAGGGCAGTTTAGAGAAAACGAAGTTGAAAACAAGGCCCTACCCATGAAATAACTGAAAATCTAGTTAGGGAGAACTAAAAACAATTAGTGGCATGAAAAAGATTAGCATGTGAAATTGTAAAATAAATGGAAATAGAATGAGTGGTATAGGAGTTTAAAGGAGTTCAGAAAAGATAGTTATCAGGGAACAAAGAAGCAAACAGCAGTTACTAAACTCTCCCTTGGAGAAGAAAAAGAAAGTCAGTAATTTTATTTTGTTTATGGCATTCTTTCTGGATCACAGTCAAACTACAACACTGAAAATGTTGCTGAAATATTAACTGCAAAGGAGAAATATTTATCACTCTCCTAATTACAAAGAAGAGTAATATAGGAAAAAGGAAATAGAACTACATTAGGAGACTGGAGAGGCAAAGCACGGAATCAGGTTTAATAACAAATGGTTATTTGTTAGAAATGTAAGGTAGTTTGCTACCTTAAGCAGTTAGGAAATACTTGGTACTACACATTTTTCTTAACTCTAGGTAAAAAAAGTAGTAAAAGTGAAGTTACAGTGAACCTCAACTAAAACACTTAGAATCGCCCATAATAAAGAAGAGTATCGTAATTCTAAAATAAAACGCAATGTAAGGAAGCCCGGGTACTAGAGAAGGAAGACACGACTCCCCTCGCCCCCCGTAAGTGATGGCGCTTCACACCTCCCTACCAAGAGCCGGAGATGACTGTGTAGATTGGCCAACTGCAAAGCCGTCGGGGCAACCATGTTTTCACCCTGCTTTCTTCTCACAATGGAAGCTTTTTAAAGATCCTAAGAAGAAACCCACCTGACCCCTAGATTTCCATGTTTTAATTAGTTGTACCAAAGACAAACGCAGTCAATGTTCTGCAATTCCATGCAAATGACCCAGTTTAACAGTAAGAACTTTCGTTCCACTGATACAGCAGCAAACCGATAATTTCAAAAGGAATTATTCTGCAAGTGAGAAAGAAGAAAAACCAAAAATGAAAAGGCGTGAAGAAAAGTGAATGGTGGGGGAGACATACCAAGGACACACATGAAAGTGACCGACTTCACTTGCACTTACAAACATGACGAAGTAGCTGGATCCAATTAGCCCTCCACTGTAAGCAAACATCAAAATTAGACAAATATAGGAAACGACTCTTTTCATACCTAAGACAGAACAGGCAGTCCAGACAGTGACTGCAACAGCTAGAAAGCAAAGTGAGCCACGACCGCCCAGCTTTCTCCAAGAGGCACCAGGAGGAAAAGGCAGAGACTGAAGACACAGCGGGGAAAGTGGGGAAACCAAAGTCACTGTTCCAGCAACCCTGACACCAAAGCCATACAAGATTAGGAAGTTCTTTAATTTAGAAATATCAGGGAAAAACTAAAGGCCAGTATCCCTCATGAACAAAGATGTGAAAGTCTTTCACAAACTATTAGCAGTCAATTCCAGCATTGTTAGAAAGCACGATACACCATAACCAAGTGGAGTGGATGTTAAAAATACAAAGTTAGTTCAACACTATCAATCAATATAATTACCACACATACACCTGACAAAGGACTTGTATCCAGACACCTCTCTTACTACTCAATTTAAAAAAGCAAAAAAACCTTGTTATTAAAAAATAAAGTGGGGATGGAGAAGTGTCAAAAGGGGTGTCAAAAGGAAAATGTATGATTGGCTAATATGCAATATGCACAATGAAAAAGTGCTCAAAATCAGTCACCAGAAAAAAAAGTGCTCAAACTGAAAATGAGACACTACTACACTCCCAACATCATGGCTAAATAACCAACCAACCAACCAACCCGAGGGCTCTAAGTGTGGAAAGGACGTGGGGCGCCCACAACTCACACATATGACTGTGATTGTGTAAAGGGACACAACCACTCTGAAAACCTGGCACTTTCTTGTAAATTTAAATATGCACCTTCCCTATGAACCAGCAAATCCACACGTAGGTAAAAACCTACATCCATAAAAACATCTGCACAAGAACATTTATAGACATTTACTCGTAACAGACAAACACTGGAAACAATCCCAACCTCTACCAACAGGAAACGCAAACTATGTCTATACGATACAATACTACTGAGCAGTGAGACTGAACAAGCAACTGATACACCAACAACATGGATGAACCTGTGAAACCTGTGCTAAGTCAGAGACAAGACAGTACACACCGCACACTACCATTTATATGATGTTCTAGAAGAGGAACAACTAATCCACAGTGGAAAAAACTCCAAAGATGCAGGAAGAAGGGGTTCAACCAGAAAAAGAAACAAGGAATCTTTTGGGGGTGATGAAAATACTCTATATTTTAATAGGGGTGGGAATTACAAAGGTATATATACTTGTCAACAGTATTTAAATTGTTCATTTAATATCTACGTATTTTCTTGTAAAAACTATACCTGAATTAAAATACGTTCAAAACCATCACTAAAACAATTCAGATCCAAAATAGTTCATTCATAAGGAATCATATATATTCCTTCTGAAAAGAGAGTAAAGTAAAACAAACCAAAACAAACAAACAAGCAAAAAACATGGGGTAATTCTAATTCTAGAATTCTGTAGCCTTTAGCAAAAAAAAAAAAAAAAGGAGGGATGGGAGACATATGTGGTAAGCTGCTCAAATAACAGATACTGTTATCTCCTCTATGTAACAAAAACATGTCCTATAATGTCTGAAAGAACTCTGAGAGAAGGGAGTTACAAATGTCAGTAAGAAAAAATAAAAGCATAATATATTGGTAACAAATAAAGAGCAGTTAAAATGTCTTTTAGTGCACCAGTATATAAATTGGCCTGGCTACTCAAGTATGCTT
Organism: Plecotus auritus; assembly: GCF_963455305.1. Classification (NCBI taxonomy): domain Eukaryota; kingdom Metazoa; phylum Chordata; class Mammalia; order Chiroptera; family Vespertilionidae; genus Plecotus; species Plecotus auritus. The sequence goes on along the minus strand of NC_137770.1, from coordinate 7,086,068 downwards.
ATGTCAGACAGAAGGTTATCAACCTTTACTCTCTATATTATAAAACCCTAATATGCAAATAGACCGAACGGCAGAACAACCAAACAACCAGTCACTACGACGTGTGCTGACCACCAGGGGGCACACACAGGACATGGTGGTCATCAACTGCAGCGGGATGGTGGAGCAGGTGAGCGGGGGCGCCAGACCAAAGTGGGGCACTGGTTTTTGTCATCAGGGCGAGCGTCTGGTGATTACTGAAAATTCTTTGCTGCCACGCACTGCAGTCCGCCCAGAGCTCGCACCTGCTGCTGGCACCGGAGCCGCCGCTCACACCCGCTGCCTGTGCCCATCCTGATTGCTCGGCACCATCAGCAGGTGCAAGTGCGGCTGCCAGCCCCAATCGCCCCTGAGGGCTTCTCCATGTCCCCCTGCTCCTGAGGGGCGATCAGGGCAGCAGCCACCACTCGCACCCGCTGACAGTGCCGGCCCCGCTCACACTCACTGCTGGTACAGGTCCCAATCACTCTGAACTGTTAGAGAGTGCAAGTGGGACTGGCGCCATCAGTGTGTGGGAGTGGTGGCGGCGGGACCAGGGCTGCCAGCAGACAAGGGACTGGGGACCATAGCAGGAGGGGCCAGGCAGGGGCACGGAGGATGGGCCAAGACCCACCGCTGTGCCCACTGCAGCCTCGTGGACCACAGTTCCTTTCAAGGTGCACGAATTCGTTCACTGGGCCCCTAATCTATATAATAAAAGCGTAATATGCAAATAAACCAAACGGCCGAACAGCAGAACAACCGTCCGGACGACCACACTATGACACGCCCTGGCGCCAGGCCAGCCAAGGCAGGTGCAATGCGATTGGTCAGGGGGCACAACCATTGCTCTATGATGGCCCCACAGAGGGAGGCTAGGCCACCAGCCAGTGGGGTAATCCATAGGGGGGGGGTGCCACAATTGCCCCAAAGAGGGAGGCCCAGGCCACCCTCTACAGGGCAATCGATTGGGGGGCTCCACAGAACCGGGGAACCGGGGGGGGGGGGGGGGGAGTGGCAGCAGACATAGGCAGCGCCAGGCCAAGGCAGGTGCGGGCAGGGGCTGGGGCTGCAAAGCCGGCAGTCAGGGGAAGGAAGGCCTATCCTTGCATGAATTTCATGCATCAGGCCTCTAGTTACAAAATACTTTCAATGTTCTCATAGCCAAAAGAAGGTTCAAAATGATCACAATTAAATAAATAGTTTAATTTACTAAAATAGAAGGGGAAGGGAAGAAAACTACACAGAAGTAATTGACCAAGTACTTCAGAAGCAAATGCAAGATAAAATACAATTAAATTGCATTAAGGTAGTATCGTCTTATAGGACATAAGTATAAAAAAGCATCTCATCTCCTGTAAATATAGCTGAAATTAAAAAAATGAGCGGAATATTTTCAGTCTACATCTGCATGCCTCTATGCTTTCACTCATTTTCCCCCAAATACTAGTGCCACTCTAATTTAAGACAGGAGACGGACTTTTTGAATTCCAATTATTTAAAACTATAAAACTACTTTTATATCTCATTAAATATTTATTAATATTATTAAAAATGTAATACCTTATGGTTTAATTAATTCTAGTTATCAAAGAGGATGTTTTGCAAAATAAACACAGTCCTACACTAAATCAACAAAAAAGAAAAAATATTTTCTTACCACTTTTACAACATAGGGTGCATCACTGCCCACCGATTTTGAAGAATTCTTATCAGCTGTTTGAAAAAGTGACATATGTAATATCAGAACAAGCAGCGGCATTGTGACACAGAGCCTATTACTTTTTATTAACACTTAGGTCTGTATTATAATTCCTTGATAGAATAAATTTCAGTTCCCAAATACACAGTGTTTCAGCATATCCATACAGTGTACATCATCAACTTTAAGACTATTTTTTTAATGTTTTAACATCTCTGAAATTGGAATATATCTTATAATGGCTGATATCTTCAATATGATCATCTGTTAAGTATGAAAAACTCTAAGTTAAACTTTTAATTTGAAAGTATGCATGGTCTTAGATATGCTAACATATGTTAAGAATTCCCAAGATAATAACCGATGCAATTTCTTACATTTAATAAAGCAAGTGGTTCGAGTGTCAGCCTGTGCACCAAAGGGTAGGATGCATGTTCAATTCCTGGTCAAAGGCACATACCTGGGCTGCAGGTTCAATCCCCATCCCGGGTTGGGGCGTATGTAGGAGGCAACCAATCGATGTATCTCTCTTACATCAATGTTTCTTTCTCTCTCTCTCTCTCTCTCTCTCCGCCCCCCCCCCCCCCGCCACTTCCCTCCTTCCCTACCGTCACTCTAAAAATCAATGGAAAAAATATCCTCGGTGAGGCTTCACAAAAATAAATGAATATACTATATATATAAACTAGAGGCCCGGTGCACAAAATTTGTGCACAGGGGGTTAAGGGGGGTCTCAGCCCAGCCTGCACCCTCTCCAATCCGGGACCCTTCAGGGGATGTCCGACTGCTGGTTTAGGTCCGACACTGGGGATCGGGCCTAAACCGGCAGTCGGACATCCCTCTCACAATCCGATACCAATGGCTCCTAACTGCTCACCTGCCTGCTTGCCTGATCGCCCCTAACTGACCCCCTGCTGGCCTGGTCACCCCCAACTACCCCCCCTGCCAGCCTGATCACCCCTAACTGCCCCCGCACCAGCCTGGTGGCCCCTTACTGTCCCCCTTGCCAACCTTGTTGTCCCCAAATGACCCCCCTCCCCCCACCAGCCTGGTCGCCCCTAACTGCCCCCCCGCCAGCCTGTTCACCCCTTACTGACCCCCATGCCGACCTGGTCGCACCCCTCGCCAGCCTGGTCACCCTTCACTGCCCCCCTCTGCTGGCCTGGTTGCCCCTCACTGCTCCCCCACCGGACTGGTCACCCCCCAAGTGCCCCCCCCCTGCGGGCCCAGTCGCCCCACGCAGCCTGCTGCTCAGTCATTTGGTCACCCCTCACTGACTCCCCTGCGGGCCTAATCGCCCCACACAGCCTGTTTGGTCGTCCATTAGGTTGCGATGGTCGCTTAGGCTTTTATATATATAGACTAGAGGCCCAGTGCATGAAATTCATGCACTCAGGGGGGTTCCCTCAGCCTGGCCTGTGCTCTCTCACAGTCTGGAAGCCCTCGGAGCAGGCCTAAGCTGTCAGTCGGACATCCTTAGTGCTGCAGCAGAAGCGAGAGAGGCTTCCGCCACCGCTACTGTGGTCGTCAGATGTGAGCCCAACTTCTGACTGAGCAGCGCTCCCCCTGTGGGAGCGCAATGATAACCAGGGGGCAGCTCCTGCATTGAGCGTCTGCCTCCTGGTGGTCAGTGCATGCCACAACAACCGATCGTCTGCCATTGGATCGATTTGCATATTAGCCTTTTATTATATAGGATTATGTTTGATGGTGATAAGTGCTATAGGGGAAAATTAAGCAGGAAAGGAAGGCAGGCAGTGTTGCAAGATAGTAAGAGAAACCTCACTGACAGGGTGTCCCTGGAGCAGTGGTCTGAACGCAGTGAGGGAATGAGCCATGGAGATGTCTGGGTGAAACCATTCCAGGCCCACCAGCACCTGGCCCTGATGTGGGAGCCCCTGACACGTCAGAGGAAAGGAGAGAGGCCAAAGTAGCCGGAGAAGAGTAAGTGAGTGGAAAGCAGCAGGAACACACACAAGGAGCTTGACTGGTGCCATAAAGCTGTCCCCCTGTGAATGAAAGCCACCGGGAGTTTGGAGAAGAGGACTGGCAGGGTCAGACTCTGCCTTGTAGAGAATTCTGCAGGATGCTTGTGGAGAATGCAGAGTAGAGGGCAAGGAGCTCAGTACTCTGGGTGAGGGATGGCGGTGCCTGAACCAGTGGCAGCAGACAAGGTGGTGAGAAGTGGTCAGACTGTGGACTATTTTCAAAGAAGAGCCAACAGGATTGAGAGATGGAGGTTAAGTGGAAGAAAGGAGGTAAGGATGACTCCTGGCTTTTGGCCTGAGCAACTGGAAAGAGGCAGCTGCTCCTTCCTAAGATGGAGAAAAGCGCAGGAGAAGCTGGGGCAGTGGGGTGTCTATAAAGTTTGAGATGCTTGTTAAATATCCAAGTTCAGATGTTAAACAGGCAGTGGATATACAGGGTAGGGTAAAAGTAGGTTTACACTGCTTGCATGGAAAATAATACAATAATTAATAAGTGATAATACAAGAATAAACTGTCTCACATACTCATTGTAAACCTACTTTTGCTCCACCCTGTACAAATCTTAGTTTCAGAAGAGTGATGCAAGTTAAAAATAAATGAGAGGCATCAACTGAAGACATCAACCGATTCACTCCAAGCCCACGAAGCCGGCAGCTCCCCAGGAAACGAGTGTAGAAAGAGAAGAAGAAATCCGAGGACTGAGCCCTAAGGCGTTCTCACATCAGCAGGTGAAGAGACAGGAGGGACAGGCAACATGAAACCAAGAAACTCCCAACCAGCTGGGAAGCAGCTAGAATACTTCAGTCTAAAGGAGAAACACCACGTCACAAAACTGCTAATGAGCAGAAGGAATAGCCAAGGAATGTACTTAAATACTGAATTAGTAATAAAGCGGTTAGCATACAAAATATCAAAATGAGGCTAGTATACTAATAATACTGTACAATTCAAATGAAGAAAAAGAGGAAAAGAAGCTCAAGAATTCATTCCAACAATATGTATTGCAAAATATGCCAGGTACTAAGAACACCATAAGGGCTGTCCCATCGTCAAGAAGCACATGTTTGCCCTAACCGGTTTGGCTCAGTGGATAGAGCATCGGCCTGAGGACTGAAGGGTCCCAGGTTCGATTCCGGTCAAGGGCATGTACCTGGGTTGCGGGCACATCCCCAGTAGGGGGCGTGCAGGAGGCAGCTGATGGATGTCTCTCTCATCGATGTTTCTAACTCTATATCCCTCTCTATTTCTCTCTGTAAAAAATCAATAAAATATATTTGAAAAGAAGCACGTTTAACCCTGGCTGGTGTGCTAACTGGTGAGAGCACCATCCCACACACAAAAGAATTGTGGGTGCAATTCCTGGGTCAAGGGCATGTACCTGGGTTGCAGGTTTGATCCCCAGTCCCGAGCAGGTGTGTTCAGAAGGCAACCAATCCATGTGTCTCTCTCACATTGATACTTGTTCCCCCACCCCCACTCTCTCTAAAAAAAAAAAAAAAAAAAATCAATGGAAAAAATATCCTCTGGTGAGGATTAACAAAACAAAACAACAAAAAGCGTGTTTATTCTGGAAGGAGGAAAAATAATTTCAACACAGCATGTGATGTACTATGAAAGGATGAACACAGGACACAGGGGGCCCATAAAGAGATAGCGCCTACCCTGCACTCAGCTTTGGAAAATCTGAACAAAATAAGCATCACATACAAAAACCAAGAGGCAGAAGGCAACATTATGGCTGCAGCAGAGCTTCTGAGGATAAAAGGGACGAAGAAAGTCACTTTGGAACCAGACGTATGAAGGGTCTTGTATGCCATTCTCAAAACTTTGTCACTTTATCCTAAGGGCACCAGGAAGACATTAAAACACATTTAAATGGAAGGTCATATGATCTGATTAGCAGTCTGGGTCACGTAAGCCCCAATGTGAACAAGGGGATTCAAGGGGACAAGAGTGAGCAGAGGATTCACTGCTACAGTGAGAATCCAGACCAGACATAAAAATGACCTCCGCTAATAAGGTAGTGGCAGCAAAGGTAGACAGAAATGAAGGGATCTGAGGAGTCCCTCAGGTAAAGCGACAGAACTAGAGGAGGCACCAGGGGTATTAGTGAAGGAACACTTGAGAATGTCTGCCTCCAGGGGTGTAATTCACGCAGATAATCCTCTCCTGTGGGACATCAGGTAGAGACCCCTTTGTAGGCCACTGGCTATGGGCCTGCACTGTCGGGTTCAAGTCCTAGGCTACCGAGAAAAGCTTTTGAGAAGAGGACTGGCAAGATCAGACTCTGATTTGGTAATCAACAGTAAAGAAAGTCAGAGAAGCCGAGAGACTGGAGGAGATCCCTCAGAGAAAATATGCAGAGGAAAGGTTAGCCACAGCCCTAGCCGCTTTGGCTCAGTGGATAGAGCGTTGGCTTGCAGACTGAAGGGTCCCGGGTTCAATTCCAGCCAAGGGCACATGCCTGGGTTGTGGGCTCTATCCCCAGTAGAGTGCGCAGGAGGCAGCCGATCAATGATTTTCTCTCATCATTGATGTTTCTCTCTCTCCCTCTCCCTTCGTCTCTGAAATCAATAAAAAAAAACATTAGAAAAAGAAAGGTGAGCCGAAGAAGGAAAGCTGGAGGATGATGACTAAGCACATCGAGAAGGAGGAGGAAGGCCAGAGGGGAAGGTACATTGTCACGAAGATGATGGAAGCAATTTCTATGTGTAAAAGATAAACAGTATCAAGTCCTGCAGAAAACACGCAAAGAAAATTCAAAAGCAACTTGTTTAACTCATGAGCAGAAACTGCTGATGATCTTCGGTATGGCAGTTATGGAGAGAGAAGCTGGAGGCAGCATTAAGGCAAACCCTTCTCCAGAGTGATCCATCCAGGCCTATAGCAGTGAAGTTTTGTCACAGAAATCTTTCAAACCATCCAATATGAAAAATACTTACTATTAAGTGGCACTTTCTGATGACAAACACAAATACAAACAAAATAGCTGGCACACATGCAAAAGCAAGTTCCGTATTTGCCAAAAATTACTAAAGCAAAGTAACTCATGCAAAGTTAAGAACCAGCTTGTTAAAGACAAGCTCCCGTTCCTACTATGGAATGTCCTAGCCCAGTGGTCGGCAAACCGCGGCTCGCGAGCCACATGCGGCTCTTTGGCCCCTTGAGTGTGGCTCTTCCACAAAATACCACGGCCTGGGCGAGTCTATTTTGAAGAAGTGGCGTTAGAAGAAGTTTAAGTTTAAAAAATTTAGCTCTCCAAAGAAATTTCAATCATTGTCCTGTTGATATTTGGCTCTGTTGACTAATGAGTTTGCCGACCACTGGGTTCGGCAAAGATGCATCTCTGGCAGGAGTGGAAGAGAAGATGGTTGACTTAGTCACAACAGAAAGAGTATAAAGTGTCTGTAATATTGTCATTAGTGAGCACCGTGGCTTTGGATTTTTAAGGATTCCGAAATTGATGTACATTTTTTTCCCCTACCTCCACCCAATTAGGATTTACTCCATCTGTTTTGGTTTAATTTGGCAATTTTCAGATCTTAACAGTTGTTTTTATTTTCTTCCTATACAACCCTAATAAGTTACAATTGTGGAATTAGGAGAATGATCTAGAAATTCATATTAGGCCTGATTTAATGTACTATTATTTAGCATATTTACCTTAAAATTTAGGGGGACCTACTGTGGAACCCTGAGATTCTGTAGGTTAACTATATTGTTGATTTAAAAAATATTTTACCTGACTCCTAAAGTTGTCTGCTTCACCAAGAATACTATAGTGATACAACACACTTCATGTTTGCTTTTGACATTTCTAACTTTTCTGTGTTCTTATTCCACCTCTAATCTCGATTCAGCTAGTCCAGTGGTCGGCAAACTCATTAGCCAACAGAGCCAAATATCAACAGTACAACGATAGAAATTTCTTTTGAGAGCCAAATTTTTTAAACTTAAACTTCTTCTAATGCCACTTCTTCAAAATAGACTCGCCCAGGCCGTGGTATTTTGTGGAAGAGCCACACTCAAGGGGCCAAAGAGCCGCATGTGGCTCGTGAGCCGCAGTTTGCCGACCACTGGCCTAACCATATATTATGTTGACTGTAGGTTATTAGAAACTTCCTGTAATAGCTCATAATTGAGAAACTATTCTGATATGAAAGCACATAAATCTCTGGCTGGACAACTCATTAGAAGCAGTCAGACACCTACCAAGATATATACAACCAAAGCCACCTTGGCCAATGGGCAATCCTAGTTTCCATTCCTTTTTTGCCAAGTCGGTGATTACCTCCCCAGCTGCAAATTGCTCTGCAAGACGTCTCTTTGCAGGGCCCTGTCTTCCAGCTTGAGCTGCTTTTACACGAGGCATTTTCACTAAAATATAAAACAAAGCAACAGTGAGAATTATAATCCCAGAAGGGTTCAAAACATTTCCCACTAAGGAAAGCTTCTGTGCATTACAAGTACTATTCAAATTCTTATGAACTCTTTCAGAACATCTGTCCTAATTTATAATCCTCTTGGATTATCTCTTAATTTTGGAGAGAAAACAATAAATAAAATGAGCTATCCATCCTGGCCAGTTTGGCTCAGTGGATAGAGCGTCAGCCTGCGGACCACAGGTTCCAGGGTTCAATTCCAGTCAAGGGCATGTACCTTTGGTTGCAGGCTCTTCCCCAGCCCTGACCCTGGACAGGGCTCGTGCAGGAGGCAACCAATTGATGTATTTCTCTCACATCAATATTTCTCTATCTTTCCCTCTCCCTAAGAACCAATGGGAAAATATCCTCAGGTGAGGATTAACCAAAAAGAAAAAGAAAAAAAAAAGATCTATGCAATTACTTTCACGAAAATATTTAGTTTAAAGTTCCAGTGATCTAATAATAACTAAAAATGCTACTAAACACACACAAAAATGCTCCATGAAGTTAAGGGGAAAGGTGCATCCAATTAGTATGCACACTTTATCATAATGCAGTAAGTTTATAAAGGTCAATACCAATGTGATAAGAGCACAGTACAGAGATTGAAAACACAAGACAATTAACACAAGGGGAAAGGGAACAATTTTTCTGTACTTAAAAAAAAATAAAGATCAAATGAAAGGTCGCACCACACACTTAACAAAATTCAACCCAGGATAACCAACACTAAGACACAACTTAATGAAATTACTGAACTTAATAGTAAAAGAAAATATTCTCTGAGACCCAGGCCAAAAAAAGGATATTTTATATGAAAAATAAAATCAGATTGTCATCACTGACAGCAACACTTTATGCCAGGGGGAAAAAGTAACGTATTTAAGACTTGAAGATAGAAAACATAAGCCAGAGATTTTATACTCAGTTAAATTTCAACTATAAAGACTTCAGTGCTATCAAAATGGAAAAAGGGAGTCAGAATCTACTAGAGAACAAGCATCACAAATCCAAAATGACTAACGTAAGAACTGACAGTGAGCAGTAAATAGATATTTACTTGTAGAACCAACAAAGGCAATAAAGGAAAAAATAGAATACATAATGGCTATATGTTCTGACAATTCAGATACAGCACAACTATGAAAAATCAAGAGAACATATGCAAAAAAGTAATTATCCAGTAATCATATTGTGGTGATACTTGCTTTTGTTAACTAAGGCTATTGTATGCACAAATGTGGAATAATGCAAATGAGTAATTATGTGATATTTGAATTCTATCATCCCCTTGGATCCTTCAAAAATGGTAGAAAGAATACAGATGAACAAAAATGGTTAAAATGCTGTGTATTTGGAAATATTCTTAATTCAGAAGGTATCTTTTACAAAAACCACACACACACACCCCTTTGTATTTCCTAACCCCATTCACAAAAAGCTTGAAAACAAATCCAGTAGCAATGAGCGCATCCCTGGTACATAAATTGCATTCTTGAAATACCAGTACCAATTCTTATTGAAAGAAACCAGGTTGAAGAAAGGACTGATTCCAGGTCTGGAGCTGTAAATACACAAGACAGACTTGGAACACCTGTAGTTTCTAGATGTCAAGGAAGCTTTCGAAAACTACTAGCATTATGTCAAATACGTCTAAGGAGTCAGCTTGAAAGACGTTCCCACTGACCAAAGATGGGCCCATCTGCGTCAATAAAGACACCACCACAGTGGCTGAAGACATATAAAATGGGTAAATCCAGGAGTTTATAACAGTAAGAAACTCTAAGCGGTCACCTCTAAAGAATAATAGAAAACCACTCAATTTTGAAAAGTGGTAAATATAAATTGCACCACCGGGTAACCCACAGACGATGAGTAATTTCTTCTCACAGAAAAATTTCAGCTAATAAATGACTAAGAATGGTTTAAGTTAACCCCATTCCTCCCTCTTAATGAATTAATGGATCTACACATTGAGCCTTGACAGCTACAAGCATCAAAATATAACAGATAACCAGGCATTATATGCCTCCTGATAAAAGAACACCCCACTACCCATGAAGCAATCTTGCCAAAAAATAAATAAAAAATAAATAAGCCCTGGATCTGATCAAGCCTACCAATTCACAAGCTCTGAAGAGAATAGAACAACATGATAAACTGTAACACAGAAAAGCAATCTGCACAACCCTAACTGTGGAAATGTTACAATACACAGAATCCCATTTCTTCACTAAAGGAAAAAAAGAAGAGATGCAGGGGGAAAAAAAAGAAAAACTACATTTTAAAAGGCTTAAAAATAACATGCAAAACAAAATTAAATCAGGCAAATCTAAGCTACCGTGTTTAGGGATGCACATTTGAGTGCTAAGACTATAAAGAAAAGGAAATGACTACCATAAAAGACAGAAGCTACATTGGAAAAGCCTGAGAAAGTTGTGAGGAGGATGAGGAACATGGCTGGCCAAGTTCTATTTCTTGATGTGGGTGGTAATTATAAAGTACCTTATAATTCATTGAGTCTATATTTGTTTGATAAGGTTTTCTGTATTGGTAGTTTATGGTTATAACATTAAAAAAATACTGTTCTTATAATCAACAATCACCAAGGGATCAAAACTAGAAATCTTTTCATATTCCATGAGCTTGTCCAATCACACAAACAAAAAAAGGAAGAAAGAAAAGACACATCCTCCCCAACCCCCCCCCCCCCCCACCCCACCAACAAGTAAAAGCTGTAATTCATTTCCTGTGAACTACGGGCAGCATTGTGCTTTTTAATTTAGAGGCACTTCTTATACATTATATTTTAAAAATTAGCCCTTTGTATTGCAAATAGTCTTCCCAAATTATTTGTCTTTCGATACTGCTAATTTTGAGCTTTTGGATTATACATCATCCTTAGACCTCACCCAGTCAAATTACTTGTTTCAAGTATCTCCCATGTTTTCTTTTATTTCTTATGATTTCATATTTTGCTAGTAAAATTCTGATCTGTTTACACTTACAATGGTGTAAGATATAAAGTAGGAATCCACCTTTTTCCGGATTATCCAGTCCCCCTCCCCTCTCAGGAGACCCACAGTGTTCAAGACCTTATACCAATGCAGGTAAACGAAGTACAAAGTTCACATGAAGTGGTTCAATGTAGGTCCTAAATTACCAGCATCTCTGCAAACAAAAAAGAAGAAAAATGTATTTACTAATGAGTATTTGAAACTAACTTGCTGCCTCGGTGAAAACCTCCCTGACAATTCGGTCCATTCACATGAACGGGAAGAAGTCATCGAGGTTTTTCCTGGTGCAGCCAAGCCGAGCAGAGGCAGCTGCAGACAGGCAGCCAGGAGGCCAGGAACCTTTAAACCAAGTGGCAGCTTTCGACAGCAACAGAACAGGAGTCAACAAGCTTCACTTTTTTCTTTTTGTTATTCTTTTTTTTTTCTTCTCTTTTTTCCTTAATATTTCATATTTCTCTCTTTCCTTTCTAAATCCTATTTCCTTTCTTTTTTCTGTTTTTATACTTTTTTTCCTGGTTTTCTTTTCCTAATCTTTTTTCTTCTTCTGTCCTTTCATACTTTTTCTTCTTTTATTCTTTTTTCTTTTGTCTTTTATTATTCTTTATTTCTTTTCCTTATTCCTTTTGTTGGCGGTGGTGGTGATGGTTTTTTGTGGTTTTTGTGTGTTTTTTTGTTTTACTTTGTCTTGTTTTGTTCTGTCAGCACCTGTACAACAACGTATTCGACGTGGTCAGAGTTGAGCCTCACAGTCAGCCACCCTGAGGTTCAATCCGACACACGAACAGGCCTACAGCAATCAAGACCCAATTACAACAGGAGGGCCCGCATAACCCACGCAAGGGACATTGCTAAGCATCCAGCTCTGGAGATCAAGAAGGCTGCAGCACTGGGTCCCACAGGACACCTACTACGTAAGGCCATCAAATGAAGAACAGGAATCATAGCAGAGCTACCTAATACATAGAAGCAAACAAAGAGGCACCCCAAATTGGGAAGCAAAGAAACAGGCCCCAAATGAAACACCAGAGCAATCTCCAGAAAAAGAGCTAAGTGAAATGGAGGCAAGCAATTTATCAGATAGCGAGTTCAAAGTCATAGTTTGGAACTGAGTAAGAATTATAAGAAACTTAGGAACACAACAGCATGAACAAGGAAACAGAAACCATGAATAAGAATACTGAAGAATACCATACCTAACATCTATAATAATAAAAGCTAATTGGACCGGACGACCTTCCAGATGAAGCCAGGGCTGCGAGGGAAGCCCGGATCCCGAGTGCCTGCCAGTGGCCAGAAGGAAGCCCAGGTCCCGGGTGCCAGAGGGAAGCCGGTGCCGGCAGAAGGGGGAAGGAAGGCCTACTCTTGCATGAATTTCGTGCATCAAGCCTCTAGTCAAGAATATGCTGGAAGGAATTAAAAGTAGACTGGATGAAGCAGAGTTTCGAATCAGTGATTTAGAAGACAAGGGAAAAAAAAAAACAATTTGAACAGCAAAAAGAAAAAAAACACTTGAAAATAATGAGGATACCGTAAGGAAACTTTGGGACAACATGACATCTGCATCATAGGGATAGCAGAAAGAAGAAAGTGAGCAAGAAATAAAGAAGCTGTTTTAAAAAATAATGACTGAAAATTTCCCTAACCTGGTGAAGTTGAAAAAGTCACACAAGTTCAGGAAGCACCGAGAGTCCCAATCAAGATGAACCCAAAGAGACCCAAACTAAGACACTTCATAATTAAAACAGCAAACATTAAAGACAAAGAAAGGCAGCAACAGAGACAGAACGTTATCCACAGGGACTCCCCAAGAGACTGTCAGCTGATTTCTGAACATAAACACGTCAAGCCAGAAGGGACTGGCATGAAGTATTCAAAGTAATGAAAAGCAAGGACTTGAATCCAGGACTACTCTATCCAGCAAGGCTATCATTTAAAATTGAGGGCAAAATAAAGAGCTTCCCAGACCAAAAAAAAAAAAAAAAGACTAAAGGAGTACATGACCACCAAATCAGCACTGCAAGAAATGTTCAAGGGAGCCCCTTTCCCACTATGCCTTGCAAGGGTCCCTCCTCACCCTCTAGTGACAAACCCTAACACTGCTGGGAAGGGGAAATGTTCGGAGCATCCAACTCCAGTGTCACAAACAGAACCAAAAGGTGAGTTCGCAGTGGAGAGGCATAACCTGAGAGTGTGCCCAGGACCGGTACACCTGACACAGGTACGTACACCCGAGCAGCAATCCCTGGAATCAGGACTCAGAACATTTCATCGCACCATAACGATGCCTCCGGCCCTTTCCTGCCAACACCATTCGGTCCTCTTCTTTCAGCTCACTGGCGAGGCCGCTCGGGTCGTGCACTGGCTTTGGAGAACGCCACTCTGCCGGCTTTATCTGAGATCTGTGTCAGACCCCAGTGCCCCTTTGCAGCATCCTCCCCGCCCCTATCTGACCCTCACTGTATCTGGCAGCCCCTCTTATTTTCTGGTTCAGGGTGACAGAAGTCTCCTTGTTTGAGAGAACAGGAAATCTGTGTTTCTCAATCTACTTGTTCCTTTTCAGGTGATTTCTGAAAAGAAGAAAGTAGAATTATTTGAAACCAGAAGTTCCTGCTCAAAAACTATGACATTTAACATAACCATAGCATTTGCGTCAGTAAGTCAGTGAATTCTCTAAAGAGTTTAAAATATTAATTTGAATTAAACAACTGCATTAGTACATTATAGGCTTCTTCTAATGATGAACCAATGACCTGCTTTAAGATTTCTATTAAACAATACATCAGAGAGCACAAACCTCAACCAAATTAAATTTTCCTGTGTAATTTCTGCCCACTTGGAGCAAAGAAAATCCACTATTATGGTAGCCAATCCAACAGAGATGTTGCAAAGAAAAAGTTTACCATCACATATAATCCACTACATAATCCGACCACCGCTTTTCCCACTGAAATGAAATTCAGATGCAAGTGAAAGGCACATCCACATGCAAATCAACACCGCCCTTTGCTGGAACCACTCACTGGTAAATTCCGTATTAGCATATTCACCAAAATCTAATTGTAAACAGAGTAATTATGGTGGTAAAGTTATTAAATACACAAAGCAAGCTTGGAACTATACATATTCAAATAGAAATTCAGTCGCAGATCAACTTTTATATCCGAAACAATGCCCTAATTAATAGTCAGCTCTGATAATAAAATGGTTCTTTTTCAGATAACGTTCCAAAAATATTCTGCTATGAATATTAAAACCAAGTTTTGTGAAGAGATTTTTAAATTTTCCCATAGCTATATTTATCACAATACGGTACTGTATTTAGACAACTGGCATTTTTCAAGTCCTGGATTCAAATTTGAAACCATTTCTTTTTCCAATCTTCTGCTGAAGAGATGTGTTTGAATGACACTTAATGAGCTCTACGAATCCCTCACAACCAAACTGGGAGATGACAATGCTGTATAAAGCTGATGACACACAGGATGCCTACTCATGCATTTTCCCTAAAATAGGTTTGCACCTAAGTTCCTCTGAGGGTCACAGATTTTCACGAAGTTTTCTTGAAAGTCAGAAGCTCCTCTGATGCCTTTAAACTATGTAGCCACCCTGACTCAAGGATACTTTGGCACCACCGGACTCTTCACCATTCCGTTAACATGGTACCAACATGGGCTTCTCTCCACTCGTCACGGTTTAAAGCTGTTTCTTGCCCTCCGCCATCTACATTTACTGAAATCTTTTCCGCACCCAAATCTCTCTCTTTCTCAGTCAGATATGACCTTTGGTTTCAGCACTGTTCTTACCTCTTACTGCATTTGATAATGTTCCCTGTTAATTTATAAGCTCCCTGAAAAGAGAACTACCTTACAATACATTGCACTTGGTAGGAATTCAAAAAACGTGTAAAATTAAACAGCAGAAAGTTACGTTTTTTTTCTTTGAGTACCTAAAGTCTAACTTTGGATGTAGCCACTCCTTTTAACCACTAAACAGAGAGTTACAGAATAAACTAAGAGGTTTTCTTTTATTCTTTTAACTTTACACAAGCTATGCTCTCCCCCCCGCCGCCCCCCCCCCCACCCCCGCCGCCAAAAACAACAACAAAAAACATGTCTTCGGTGCCAAGTAGAAACAATTGATATTAGTGACAGATGGTCCAGGAAACATGCTAATCATTTCTTACTCTAGATTTCCTCAGCTCTATCTTTATGGCAATTTAGTTCACCAGGAAATGAAATATTTGAACTCATTTATTCCAAAAGCACTTATAAAACACCTCTGAAATACGTGCCAAAACTGTGTGAGGGGCTGGAAATACAAATATGAATGAAATGCAACATTTGGACTCAGGAATCTACACTAGCTTCATACAGAAACACCATCACACCGCTATGATTTCATATTATGCTGTCAACCTCACACGAGGATCAATAAAAAGCCCTTCAGGTAAAGGATGTTTCTGAACCCTGGATGCAACTATTTGTTAAAGACCGTGAGCAGTTGCAGGGATCTACAAGATCAAACTCCGTTAGTTTCATGGTGGGGAAAAGTGCCTCTTCCAGTGATGGACGTTTGTAAGATATTAAGAGCTATGAAACTCCTGTTTGCTCTTTTTCAATCGGTGCCACAAAGTGCAGAGCAAACGTATAAACTCTATTACATGACTACCCATCACCTGAGACAGTGCTTCTCCGCCATGGCCATCCATCATAATCACCAGCGGGACGTGAAATAAGGTCCTACTCCCCAGGGCCCGGCGTCTGGGTGCTTTAGTGCTGCACAGGGGCTGAGGCGCAGACTGGACCACTCACTGATCTAGGTTCTGGTGCATCTGCCTTTCTCACTAAGTCCTCCACTCCAATGTAACGGCTGTTACCTACAGCTCTACTGCATTAGATAATTCTAATAAAAGCCGCCTCCAGTTCATTTTAGAAGTTGGTAAAATATATAAATTAGTGAATGAATGACACGAAGTAAAAAAAAATAATTGCCCTTTTCTCCTCCTACTGCAGCCCAAGCCGAAATCCTCATCTGTATTTCAAACTTATTTGGGATTAAGAAGTAATTACATAGTTTGGGGTAAATGGCTTCCTGCCAAACTACAGTAAGTTAAAGAATAAAATCAAACAGGAGGTAACCAGTCAACAAAGAACCTCAGCACCTATTTTGCTAAATTATATCAGGAACAATTTGAAAGCAATACATCTAAAGACAATTCTCTTACAAATGAGCCAGCTAGTCAGAAGTTGATCAATGCATTTGATTAGTGCTAAGAGATCATCTGAAAAATAAAATACTGAATCTTGAGTTTACATAGCCACTTCCGAATAATATAAAGGGTCTTCACATATTTACTTCATTTTGTCCACACAAAATGGCAGAACAATAAGTATATCCACAAGAATAGAAAATATACTTATTACCAACACCATCCTCCTATATAATAAAAGCTAAGAGGCAAATTGTCCCCTCGGGCAGTCGTTCGACCGAGAGACTGGGAGTTCGACCACTCGCTATGACGTGCGCTGACCACCAGAGGGTGGCAGGGAACATGGCAGGCGTGGGTGATGCAGCGCTGGCAGCAGCCGGCAGTGGAGGCACTGTGGGCCCCGATGGGACCCGATGAGAGCGGGACAGTGGAGCAGGTGAGCAGGCAGCGCCAGGTCAAGGCAGGTGCGAGCAGGGCCCGATCACCCCACAGGCAGCGACCAGCAGCGGTTGGGAGGGAGGGAGGGCGCCACCACCCGGCTCCCAGGCACTGAGGGAGCCGGACAGGGGGCCCGGCCCCAACTGATCACCCCGTAGACGGCGACCAGCTGCAGCGGCGGGGCCACCGCCCAGCTCCCAGGCGGCCCAGCCCTGATCAATCGCCCTACAGGCGGGATGGTGAAGCAGGTGAGGGGGCGGCACCAGGCCAAGGTGGGGTGCCAGGCAGGGCTGCGGGCACGAGCTGGGGCCCAATCTCCACAGGCCACCCCGAGGGACCCCACCCGTGCATGATTTCGTGCACCAGGCCTCTAGTTTAACATAAAACCTGAGACACTGGAAGGTGAACTGTGAGTTCCTGTTAGGGCCACCCAACCAGACCGCTGGTTTTGCTCAGAGAACCATGCCAATGAATAAAAGTATGAAAGACATTCATGTTATATGGTACCTTTCGTAACTTTAAAATAAGAGTAATACAACAAACCATAAGAATATAGAAGTGAACTTCCTGAAATAATGATCCCCTAAATCCATAAATTTATTCTGTAAAAACATTAAGCTAAGCTCAAACTATGATACAATCTTTGTAGCAATTGCCACACGAGTCATGTTTTCACACCTAAGCTGGAAAGAACTAGGTGAAGCTCTCACTTCTAACTCTGAAAAAGGAAGTATCTTCAGAGAAGAAAGATTTCTCCCTAGCCGTTATTATTTTCACTGCTATTAGGAAAGTGATCAATGTCATATTAAATTTTCTGGTATAGTGAATAAAATTTTTAAAATACAGTATCAAATGTACATCCTCAACTCTCATTCCTTTAAGTGATATCTGAAAGAGGAACCCTAACCACAGAACTGATTTTTAACAGAGAATACGCAGTGTGGTACCATTCAAACACAAGCCAGGTTCCTCACTGCCACCACTTCCCCAAACGGAAGGGTCCGTTCACTTCCCTTTCTGAGTTCTGATGCAGTGGGTGGGTGATCCATCCCTGGAGTCCTAACAGGTCTCCAGGAACCAACCATGAAGCAGACACTGCTTCATCGATGCCCCCCGATTTTAGAAACTAGGCACTTCCTGCTCTGCCTATGCAAAGCATCATACATGCCAGAGGGGAGCAGGTCTAACCATGTGGCCCTCCCCCAGAAGGCAGCTCTGAGCCATGGTGCACTCCCTCCCTGACGTGGTAAAGCCTCAAGGAAATGCCCGTGCCCCATTCTCTGCCAAGTTAAACATGCTTTCCCACAGGTTCAGGAGAGCAGCCTACTGCATCCGAAAGCTTTATCTAACCAAGAGGAGAGCTCACCACATTATCCTTTGACTTGAGTCTGTGAAAACACTCAAACATTTCTTCTTCTTGCAGATTGTGGGGAACCAGCCAACCTGCACCTAAAAAATTACTGCAATACTCACTCTTTCCTCATCAGATACGCTGGTGGTTGATGGTTAGAGGAAGCTGTACGCTGCGAAAGAAGAAATAAAATGCACCCACAAAAGAAACAGAGAGACAGACAGAGACAGAGAGAGACACACATGCAGACTTCAAAGGGAAGTGGCGCTGGTCTCCTCACAGGCCCTTAATGGAAAAAGCTGAAAAGAATGCTTCTTTACAGAAAGCAAACACTTCCTAAAATTACAAATCCTACACTATATTGTTAATGTTCTTACATAACATTTAGCATATTTTGACAGTTTTGTAAATGACAGATTTCCCATTAGTTCTCCCATTTGGGAGCAAAATTACCTACCAAACTTTTTTTGCAATTATTTCCCTGGGTGTTCACTATTAAGTCTATACGAGATAACTACTGAGAAACATTTCTCCTTATATATTCTTGCAGCAGGCTCAAATGGAGAATATTTCTAACTACTTAAAAGGAAATTAGGATTACCAAATAACCAAAGTATTATCAGAAGTGTACCGCGGTCATTAAAAAATCCTTGATGAAAACAAAAGAACTTTTCAGAATCTGAGACAAGTTTTTTCTAAGCAACACACAAAATAAAACACTCAAGACATAAGGAAAATTGCTAAATTTGACAAAATAAAAATTCTCCAGATAAAAAAATACTATAAACAAACTCAAAAATACAAAATATCTACAAAATATGACAAGAGGCTAATTTTCTTAGTAATGAAAAATCCTGCATTACAAGGAAAAACAAAAGAAAAATGAAATGTGACATGGAGAGGCAAACTCACAGAAAAAGAAATACAAATCGCTTTTAAAAAATTCTTATTGGAGTTTTTAAATATATAATAAAGTGGGCAAATGCTATAATAAACTCCCATGTACACATCACCTCGTTTCAACAATTAGTAATCAACACAAGGCCATCTGTTTCTTCTGTAAACCCCAGTCTACAACCAAACCCCAGACATCACATCATTTCATATGTAATGTAAACACTTCTAACAGGTACTGTAAAAAATGTAACCACCATATATCACTGTCACACCTATCAAAATTAATAATAATTCCTTAATATCTAATAAATATGTTCAAATCTTAATTGTCTCAAAAACTGTCTTCTTATAGTTGATTTTTAGTCACTGCATCTGGCTGATGTATCTTTGAATCTTTTTTTTTAATATATTTTTAAAATATATTTTTATTGATTTCAGAGAGGAAGGAAGAGGGAGAGATAGAAACATCAATGATGAGAGAGAATCATGGATCAGCTGCCTCCTGCACGCCCCACACTGGGGATTGAGCCAGCAACCCAGGCATGTGCCCTGACCAGGAATTGAACCACGACCTCCTGGTTCATAGGTCGACGCTCAACCCCTGAGCCATGCCGGCCGGGCACTCTGAACCTTTTTATTCAACAAATGCCACCTATCTCTTTTATTATCTCTTTTATTTTTTTCCCCTCCCCTAGTCATTTGTTCTGTAAAATTTCCTACATTTTGAGTTTTGCTGTGTTCCTATATCGTCACTTAACCTGTTCCCCTGTAAACTGTTGTTGTTGCTCAAATTGTCCTATCTCTGGTGGCATGCCCTTCAACCAAAGACCACCGAGAACACATGTGTAGTCACACGAGCTGGGAGAACAAACACCACAGGGACCAGTGGTACAGCTCAGTAAGAGAATCCACTATAGGATTTGGGCTAGTTGGGTAATTTGGGAGGATCTAGGGAAGGAAGGCTTTCTCTAAGCTGGATGCTGTCAGAAAGGGGGGTCATTTTATGTCCGGGTATCTCAAAAGACTTTTTCTAAGGGAAGGGAGACTAGAAGGAAGATGAAGCTGTAATTGATAAGGAAGCAGCAGTCACTCGTTTTAGCCAAGTATCTGGTGAGTGGCCCAGCGACCTTGTTTTCATCCGAGCTTTGTCTCACTGGATCATGCCCTCAGAGGAGCCTTGTCTGCAGTAGCTGGGGCGGTTTACATTCAACTGGAGAACAACATGGGCTATCATGGCCATGCTAGCTTCTGAACACCAGGGCTGCTCCTTTCTCTCTGCCTTTGACTCGGCAACAGAAGGCCTTCAAGTTGGCCATTGTGTCCTTGTGACATGACCCCAACAGTCTCAGGTATTCTCCTTGCTTTCTAGTACAAGATATTCCAGGCTCCTTCTGTACATATGGAATGGTCTCCAAGATAGAGTTAAATGAAAAAGTGCAAGAAAAGAACCCTGTGTAAAATATTTGTATCTATCCTATATAATAAAAGCGTAGTATGCAAATTGTCCCCTCGACCGGGAGTTGTCTGGGAGTTCAACCAGGGGGCAGGGCCGGCCGGGGGAGGGAGGGAGGCTCTGGCTGGCAGCCAGTAGCCACTAGGGTCCCTACCAGTGCATGAATTTTGTGCACTGGGCCTCTAGTATAAAATAAAGAGACCTATTATACATATGTATAAAAAAACCAACATTTTAATAAGGAGATAACCCAACTTGTTAGCAAATGAGAAGCCTTGACCTGTGTGGCTCAGCTGGTTGGGCATCGTCTGCAGACCAAAAAGTCGTGGGTTGATTCCTAGTCAGGGCACATGCCTGGGTTGTGGGTTCCATCCCTGGTGAGGGCTCATATGGTGCATTCTGCATGTACGGAGGCAGCCAATGGATGTTTCTCTCCCCGCCCCCCTTCCTCTCACTCTAAAATCAATTAAAGCATGTCACTGGGTGAGGATTTTTAAAAGGGGGGAGGGGAGATTTGACAAGCACTTCACAACATAGGATATCCAAATGGCTAACCGGTATATGAAGAGGTGCTCAAATCACTAGTTATCAGCGAAATGCCAATTGCAGCCACACTGAGATCTCCCACACACCCACAGAACGAAAGGCTGTAAAAATATCTAATGTTTAACCCACAGTACCAAGTGGAGGCAAGGCTGCAGAGGAGCTGGGACTCGCACACTTTGCTGGTAATAACTGTATGACCGCTCTGGAAAACTGTTTGGCAGCATCTATCTATTAAAGCTAACGATACACATACATGCCAGCAATTCCACTCTTAGCTAGAAACCCAGCTAAAATGAACACATGTGAACCCAAAGATATGAATGAGAATGATTCCAGCAGCATTATTCATAAGGGCTACAAATTAGAAACTATTTACTCACCTACAACAGAATGGATACGCTGTGGTATATAATTTGTGGTGATTTGTTTAATGGCCAGAAATTTTTTTGACACACCTCCCATAAAGACATGAGGTCTGTTTTCTACCCTTGAGTCCAGGCAGGCTTGTGTCTACTTCAACCCAGAGAGTCTAGGGGAGGTGATGTGATGTGACTTCTGAGAATCAGTCACCCTCAGGAAGCTTCCTCTGGAATCCCAGCCAATATGCTATGAAGAGCCCAGGCCTCATGGAGACTCGGCAACCAGGGCAGAGCCACCTTTAAAGCAACAACAGCTGGTGATAAGAGGTGAGTCTTATTCCCAAAACAGAAGAGAAAGCATGCGCACTGAAGAAATTATACCACCCTGCACAGGCAATGTCCAGTTTGAGCTCGGTGTCTCGATTACAAGGGCCCACAGTGAAAATGCGGGAGCTCATCTCCAAAGCTTGTGACTTCATCCAATACCAGAGACTGTGCTCGCCTGGCATTGCTTAAAACTCCTCTCCTCCCCTCAAGGGAATCTCTGCCTCTAGACACCGACACAACCTTCCTCTGGCCATGTGCGATCATCAACCCCGTGAGAGCCTTTTCATAGCAATATCTGAACGCTATCTAAACAGTCCACAGAGGACTCCACGTTGCAGAGAAGCAAAGCAAGTTTCAAGTGGAAGTTCTGTCTCCACTGACACGGTGTCTAAAATGTCACTAGTCCATGGCTGAAAAACTCCAGAGGTGGAGGTCCCTGTCATTGGAGATACTCCATTGTAGACTAGATAATGTGATACTATCTAGTATGTGGATTTCAAGAATGATGGAAAATGGGTTTTTTGAAAAAGATTACCTGGCCCAGGCAGTGTGGCTCCGTTGGGTGAGCGTCAGCCCATGCACCAGGAGGTCACCGGTTCGAGCCCCGGTCAGGACACATGCCCAGATTGCGGGCTGAATTCCCAGTAGGGGGCTGTGCAGGAGGCAGTGGACCAACGATTCTCTCTCATCACTGATGTTTCTCTCTCTCTCTCCCTCTCCTTTCCTCTCTTTGAAATCAATAAAAATGCATTTTTTAAAAAGATTATCTGTTTCAGATAACTCTCCAGAGAAAAACAGGGATGTTAAAATGATGATGATAAACATTTATTGAACACTGACTGTGGGCCAGATATTTTATCAAGTGACTAGTGTACATATTTCACAGTTAATTCTCACAACTACCCTATAAAACAGGTATTGTTTTGCCTTGATTTGCTGGTAAAATTAGGTTGCCCTAATGTCACCTATCAGTCAATACCTGAACTCAGATCTACCTAACTCCAATTACATACATCACTGTCCAAACGATAAACATTAAATGGCTGACAAAGCTGTGCACTCTAGACAACAAACAAAGCCACCCATGTTCTCGAAGTAGTGGGACAATGTCTGCACAGGTCTGTACTCACTGCAAACCTAGCTGGCTAGGAGAAAGGGCGAAAGGTTATGTAAAGTAGTCCTGTGATGAAGGAGAGAGAAATTATCCTGATTGTCCCCAACTGCCTCCTCCTGTAAGAGCCCAGAAGCTCTTGCACACCATGGACGCTCAGTCAGAAGCTGAGATTAATGACGACATCCCTTTATCCATAGGCGTGAAAGCTCAGGATGGACAGACGTTTGAACGGCCCCGACTGGGAATCCTGCCCTTAACAAATACACTAGATGCAGATACATGGTTTCTTGGCTGCCTACACTCACGCCCATCTGTCAGGATGGCACTGTGCCCGCTCACATGTTGGTCAAACTGTCACTAGGGCATAGGTGCCAAGCAATGGTAGTTTAAGTGGGCAGCTTGCATAGCACTGTAAGAGCGTGCGCTTCTGCAGGAAAAAAAATAAAATTCTCTGGTCATACTGAAGGGTTACAACCATAAGTGAAATATTCTTGGTCGATTTTATCATTTCAGTGAAAAAAAGATCTAGATTGGTAGAAAAGAAGCAGATGAAGGAAATTAAATCAAACAGAAAAAACATGTCGTAGTAATCTCTTATGCAATAAAATCCTTTGCTCAACAAGTCATCAGTAATTTTTTTAAATGGGATAATACACTTTTCCATGCTCTAAATTAAAAAGTAGAAATGTATTGATATTTAGTAGTCATCTGACATTAAATAAGTTCTACTTTTTAAATAACAGAAGTCTAATCTATATCCAAAATAGTCGTTTAATTACACAAAAGCAAGCAGAAACCAAATGAAATTCCCACAGATAAAAAGAAAAAGAGTATCATTTGCTTGGGAAAAGAATCAAGCAGCGGCATGGGTGCTAAGAATAAGAAACTGAGTATTTTCAGTCACAATAAATTAGGACGAGAGGGCTGTCGCCTGTCGCATCCCCCTGCTGTAATGTTCCTAACCTGTGTCTAGGTTCCCTCTCTGCCTTTAGAGACTGTTTAGATCACTGGCATGCAGTGCCTAACGTCCTGGTGCCTGCAAATGCTTCCCTAAGACTAAAACCCGAGGCTGCTGTTTGAGCCATTTGTCCTTACTCAGTCCTCGGTGGTTCTGAGGAACAGCTGGCCATCATCATTCTCTGCATAGTTCTTCATAGACAGGATCAGAACACACTGATTAAATAACCCCCAAGTCCCCTCTTTGCCATCATACATAAGAGTGATTCCATTAACATTTCCTCTTTGGAGCAATTTATCAACCCTGTTTTCAGTTGCTCACCTCTTGGACCCTTATTAGGCCTGGTAAGAAATGTCATCCACGTCAACAAGCCAAAAAAAAAAAAAAAACTTCCTTTCTTCCCACATGTACAACTTACTAAAAGTAGAATTAATATGAAGGAGTTTGAAAGTTCAGCAGAGTCCTCAGTACCCATCATCAGGGCTAGGCAAGGGGCTCTGAGACATGCATGACACCAAACACAATCCACATATACTTTCGTGCTGCAAAGACACTGTGAAAGAATGAAGACCAGCCACAGACTAAGAGAATATGTTTACAAATCGTACATCTGGCAAAGGCCTTGTATTCAGAAACATGGACACTCTAAATGCAACAATACGGAAATAGACAATCCAGTTACAAAACATGCAAAAGAAATGAACAGACAAGTCACCAAATAAGATACTGATGGCAAATAAGCACATGAAGAGATAGATATTCAACATCATTAGCCATTAAGGAAATAAAATTTAAGCCATGATGAGATACCACACACCTATTATAATGGATAACAAAAAATATCGCCAACACCAAATGCTGCCAAAGATTCAAGGAAACTGGGTGTCACATCTACACTAATAAAAGAGAAATATGTAAATTGACTGTACCTCTGCAACGCCCACCAGCCAATCAGGAGGGAATATGCAAATAAGCAGGACAAAGATGGTGGCAGCCCCGCCTCCAAGCCGCTGCAGGGGATGGGGGAGGAGGCAGAGGGAGCTACAGGAGCAGCACTCCGGCCGGAATGAAGCGAACACTGCAGACTCCAGCCGGAGCGAAGGCAGAAGGCGGAGCGAAGGCAGAAGGCGGCGGCCAGAGCAAAGGCCTGGGTCCCAGGTGCCAGAGGAAAACTGGTGCCAGCAGCCAGGTGAAGGAAGGCCTACTGCACAAATCTTCGTGCAACGGGCCTCTAGTACAGTGATAATAGGACTGGGAAAGTCTGGTAGCTTCTTAATAAGTTAAACATACACCTATGTCTTCCAGACAGTCTATGAAGACTAAAAGTTTAAGAGCAGGTTCTAACCCTTAGTTAGCACTGTGAAATGTGGTCACAATGCAGTTATACATAGTACCATCAAACAATGACATTTGTTCAGCTGTTACTTGGAAAAACCATTTGAGAAAAGTAATTAGCCTGAAATAAAGCTATAGTTATCTTAGATTTCTACCTTCATGATTTTTTTAAATTTTAGACATAATTGTCAATTAGACAGATAACAGGATATCTTTTGAGTTCTTGAAACCAGGAGCTAGGTCTAGAGCAAACTTATCCACCCCACATGCAAACAGCAGCAAGCCCGCCAGTCTGCAAAGAGAAAATAACATAAGTACACGGGAAGAAATTATAAGAGAGTGGGATGGTGCAGCCCTAGTCCCAGTTCTCATTTAGTCCCTTGTGGGACCAACTACATTGTTCCAGATATTGAGCTTCACAAGATAAATGTGTCCTTCCAACCCAGGGGTCCTCAAACTATGGCCCGCGGGCCACATGTGGCCAGCCGAGGACATTTATCCGGCCCACTGGGTGCCGCTGCCTGTCCTGCTTAGCAGCCGACTTGTCCCAGGCCCGCAGTGCACATAGAAATTTGTTCATAGTTTTTTTTTTTTAACTATAGTCCGGCCCTCCAACGGTCTGAGGGACAGTGAACTGGCCCCGTTTAAAAAGTTTGAGGACCCCTGATGTATACATTTGCTTAAAAAGTATATGACAGAACACTCCCAAATCTCAAAGTAATAACCTTGTAATTATATGACTTCCATCTAGTATATCTTCCCACTTGATGTACATGGCTTACTGATAAACATTTCAGTATGGGTTTAATATTCATCCTAAATATTTGCCAATGTGCACAGTGTCTTAATTTTCAAATCCTAGAGTACTGGTTCCCTTCCTATGGGCCAAAGACCCGTGGACAGATAGGACTTACTGCCAAGAATCATCAAAATCCACGTACCGACATGAAGACTACATAAATAATATGACTCACAATGCATTTTTCCCAGCTGACAACGTTGATGCTATGGCTAGTAAAATTCTTAGTAAGTTTAGTGAAGAATATTACCAAAAGTCGTTTCTTGTCATTAGCATTTATTTATTAGTGAATATTAAAACTCTAACTCCTATTAGGGAGGAAGGCACACCTCATCTCTCTCTAGAGAGTTTTTTGTTGTTGTTTTTTTAGAGTGTTGTCCATGTCACCCAGACCAAGAATAGAACGTGCTTATGTCTGAGTGCAAAGATTCGCAACAACACTGGGAGAGATGGACAGGAGTAATTGGAAAAGTGCATAACATTACTTCAAAACAGCAAAACACATCTTTGTTACCCCACCTAGCTAGGTGTTTTGTCGAGATTCTATCACCTTTCTAAATTAATCTTACATCCTTATTAACAAGTCCATAGTTGCTATACTTTTATCGATAGTATAAGTTTTCAAGTGTATCCTACACATTTATTGACTTCTTGTGCGCTGAATGCCAGATAACTTACGCAGAAAAGAATGATGTCTATTAATTTAAAACGAAGAAAACTTGCTTCAACAAAATACTGCAATAGCAAGAATAGACTGCACCTAGCAATTCCTGACACACAGCAGGCACGTGCTATATGGTGAACAAATGAGTCCATTTCCACTCACTGAAAAATAACCTCAGCAAGTAAAATATCCGACCAGTCTGAAAAATATTTTCCAGTCCTCTTCAGTTACCAATCCATTCTCTAGACCCATCCAGATTAGTTTTCCTGGAAGCCACACACACACAATTTAATTCCTATTAAGTTTACTGCCTGATATATGGAGGTATCAGCATTGGAACTTTTGTATAAGTTCAGGAGTCATCCTTCACTTGATATAAGGTAAAATGTAAAGCTTTGCCTCATTTTCAATAAGGCTTATTCTTCAAGCCAAAATTCTATTCATCGTAAATTATATCTTAGTAGGGGTGGCTTTAAGGGGGGAAAAATATAGCTGTCAAAATAAAAATCTTGTTTTTTCTTTTCTAGACGTCTGGGACATTCACTTATATATTATTATTTCACATTAGTTCTTTAAAAAAAAAAAAAAAAGCTGGCCTCTTCAAGAAATTTAATTTTAGGAGCTGTCAACATTTTGGATGCATTACTGTTATTTTTAAAATACACACTTGCACCCAGGAATAAAACTTAGCGTAAGCTTTTCATATAACCATCACCGCTTCCTGGGCACGTACTACCTTACTATATGCCAGGTTCTACGCTTGACACATGACTCCATTATCCCATTTGTTGAACAAATATCCTGTCTTCGTTTTTGCAGCACTGAACAGAAGAAGCCATTACACTCTCCACAGGATATGACTAGTACTAGATACCAGTACGGAAGTTGACAGTCATGCTTAACACAGGTTCGCTGTTAGGAAATTCGAGTTGCTTGCTGCATTGACACATCGTGGTCAGCAATGCAGAGATGCAGAGCGAAGACCACCTGTGGGAGCTTGGGCAGAGGGTCACGGCTGCGTCAGTGACGTCCCCTTCTTGGGTAGCAGATGAACAGAACCTCACCTACCGAAATGCAATGCCGATTACTCCCTGCCATTCCAAACAGCACCAGCATAATCTGAACAAAAGGATTCTATCAAGAACCCTTGCTTCCCTCCGAAAACGGCGTGAAAACGGTAGGCTGGACGCTCCCCCAAAAGTATCCTGCTCGGCATGTCATACAAAGGAAGGTGCCTGTATTCAGAACTCTTAACGAGTGCCGCTCCCCAATTTATTTATTTTTTTTACTCTTACACATTTCAGACTCAACAGATGGGCAGTCCCAGTTTTTAAAAAGGAGAAAGGAAAATAATTAGAGATGCTCGTCCGCGGCTCCCTAAAAGCACCGCCGCCACCACCACCCCCATAGCAAAACTGGTCTTTCCAAGCTGTTCCCCCAAACATGGAAGGTGGGGAGGGAAGTACAAAGCAAGACAAAAATGGTTGGCTTGATAGAGAAGTTAGAAAAATAGGTGGCCTCCACAGGTACCTAGTTAGTCTGTCTCTGTCTGTCTGTCTCTCTCTCTCTCTCTCCCCCCCCCCCCCCCAGAGACTCCGGTGCTGTTTGTGGGAGCTAATTAACTAAATCACCTAAGAGTTTTGAGACCAGGGCCAAAACCTATTTCGACGGTAGGAAAAGCTGCTTGTTACCCTTGAACACAGAGCAGGGTGCCGCCCCGCGGGCTTGGGAGACGAAGCCCAGAGCGCTGCCCGAGGGTTACGCAAAGCCCTGGGGAACCTCCCCCCACCTCCCCACCCCCACTCCCCCGGGCTCCACGGCCTGGCCGCAGCCCAGCAGGGCAAGCTCGCAGCAGCCAGGGACAGGCAGGCGAGGGCGGCCCTGGACGCTGTGCTCAGGGGCCCGGACCCCTGGTCCCTGCTCAGGTGCCAAGTCCAGCGTCACGGCCTCCGGGCTGCCCCTACCTCTCCCATCACCCGGGCCCCACAATGGCCAGGCCTCGCTCTAAAAGGAGCTTTTCAGCACCAGCAAAACATCAGGTTGGTTGGTAGGTGGTTGCTTCTATCGTGTTTACCCTCCAGAATGTCTGCTCCGTGACAGCAGAGGGACCTCGTCGGGCCAGGCTGGCACGGACCCCATCTCTCAGGCCCGGCCCGGCCGCGCCAACACGCCGTCCAGAACGTGCAACTAAGCCTGGGGGCCAGGGTGGGGGCCGGCCTGGCCACTGCAGGGAGCCCGGGCCGCCTCGGGGCCTGAGGGAGACCCGGCTGAAGGGGATGCCCGCGTCGCGCCGCCCGCAGCCCCCGGCGCCGCCAGAGGACACGGCCACCCCGCGCCAGCCCAGCCCCCGGCAACCCCCGGCAGCCCCCTGCGTGGCCCCCGCTCGGCGCTCGCAGCACCCCTACCCCGAGCCGCAGAAACGTCTCCTCCTTCCCAATATGAACTTCCCGCCGCTTTCGACTACTCGCAACTCCGCTGCGGCGCCGGCCCCGGCGCACTTTGCAGTATGGGGCCTTCCCATTGGCTCGGCGGCAAGCGGGAGAGGCGGGGCGAGCGGGGACGTCGCGGAGTGGGGCGGAGCCTGCGTCGGCCCCGCGGCCTCTCCTGATGCTGGAAGCCGTGGGCCCGCGCTCCCACTGCATGCTGGGAAATGGAGTCTTTCACAGCCGGAGCTGGATCTCCGTCCACCTGCCCCCGTGGGTTTCTGGGAAATGTGGTTTATAAGCTCTGAGTCAGTCCTGCTCGGTGCCTTAGGAAGCCGAAATAGGGATTGCCAATATTCGCAGTGGCTTTGATTTATTCCGTAAGTGTTGGCACAGGGTGAGCTGTGAAAGTAGTCCTATGGTTCCATGGGCTGAGTGTCTCCTCTGCCTATTGGGACTGGCGCTTTCCCACTTCTGGGGCACCTTACAGGGGTGCTTGTGCCACAGCAGCTTGCTTCAGTGTACCAGGGCCTGCCTCTGGAAGAAAACAGGGGAGCGGGTGGTTCAAATCCTAGCTCTTCCACTTTGTAGCTTTGCGACCTAAGTTACTTCACCCTGAGAAGTCTCAGTTTCCTGGTCCTGTTAGGATTGAATAAGATCCAGGGGTCCTCAAACTTTTTAAACAGGGGCCAGTTCACTGTCCCTCAGACCGTTGGAGGGCCGGACTATAGTTTTTTTAAAAAAAAACTATGAACAAATTCCTATGCGCACTGCAGGCCCGGGACGCGTCAGCTGCTAAGCAGGACAGGCAGCGGCACCCCGCGGGCCGGATACATGTCCTCGGCGGGCCGCAGTTTGAGGACCCCTGATACACAGTGCTCTGTACATAGTAGGTGACCAGTAGCAGACAATATTATATTATTCTGTCCAGTCATTGCCATGTGTCTAAATGCTACCTGTCTTTCAAATCCTCAGCGTCCACCTAACCTTTTCTAGTATTTTGTGTGTAATTCTCTTATGCCACAGTTAGCTTTGTACTTTGAATCAGTCATCTAAGACTGCGCCCCCCAAGAGTCTGTAAGCTGATTGTGGACTGGGACTCTGTTATAAAAATCACCAAAGCCATAGGCAGAGGGAGACTGACAATGAAGCTGATGAAGCGCAGAGCCCAGAGCCTCATCAGCACGGGTCCTTCTGAGGCCCTGGGTCCTTTTACACCTTAACAATGTGGTTACATGTTGTTGGGGTGGGTTGGGTAGATGGTTGGTTGGTTGGTTAACTTTTGTATTTGCCATGTAAGATATTTTTGTATGCTTTTCTTAAAGAAGACCTCCAAAATTATGGGAGCTTTAGTCCCCACAAAACCTGAAACACTGGGTCCATTGCACAGTGCAGCGTTGTGCATGATGACTCATGTCTGCCCCTCCAGGTCCCCTCACCTGCTCCAGATACTTCTCCAGCCTGCCCTCCGCCCCACAAGGTGAGCTGGACAAACCTCTTCAAGGTTCCTATGACCCCTGGCTTCTGTTGGCTTGGGCCGGTGGGGAGCCACCCCCCTCCAGAGGATTGGACAGAAAGAAAGAGGTTTCTGGGGGGGAGATATTCCCCTGGGTCCTCAGTAAGGTCGCCTCCAGTTGGCTGGGTCCCTTCACGGAAGGCCACTGCTCCCTGGCTCTCCTGTGGGCTTGCAGTGAGTGACAGCCCAGCCCGCCCTTTGTGCCTCAGATCTTCAGCTGAAAAACCACAGGCTGCTGCTGAAACTCCAGTTCCTGTTCCATTCCTGTGGTTTCACCCCGCATCTTTGCAAGTAATCTCATTGCAAGTAAACCTCCTGAAATTACCCTCTTTCAAATGTGTCCTCTTGCCCTGACCGGTTTGGCCCAGTGGATGGAGCGTCGGTCTGCGGACTGAAAGGTCCCAGGTTCGATTCCGGTCAAGGGCATGTACCTTGGTTGCGGGCACATCCCCAGTAGTAGGTGTGCAGGAGGCAGCTGATGGATGTTTCTCTCTCATCGATGTTTCTAGCTCTCTATCCCTCTCCCTTCCTCTCTGTAAAAAATCAATAAAATATATTTTTAAAAAAAATGTGTCCTCTGCTTCCTGTGGAGACCCTGACAGAAACACATGCACAAGGTAAGCCCTTGATGAACATCTGTCAGCCAAGGGGACTTGAGAGTCACACGTCTGATCGGCGTGGACTTCCCCAGCAGACTCTGTGGCCAGAATCCATTGAGAGGAGGACATTCTACCGTACACATATGCGGGCCCACATGCACACTCACACACACATACTAAGAAGCCCTGGAACAGAACTTATCTGGCACATGGTGGCCATGCTCCCTTCACCTCACCACACGTGGGCAGAGAACTGTCCCTGCTTCCACACTGGGTTGACAGTTGGCTGGCCTCAAAGCACCATTAAATCAGCAACCGTGCATGGCGTGTTCCAAGGTAAGAGGGGGATGTATTTAATCTGGAGCTCATGGCTCCCTCACCCTCAGTCAGATGACTCACTGTTAAACGCTGCTTAAATCACCCAGGTTCCAAGACAGCTGCCAACAGCTCCAGTACCAGCCGCATCTTACCCGTGCAGAGCACGGCAGGACACCAGTGCAAGCTGTGAGGATACAGCTCGGGGACATGGGAGATCCTCAGTGAATTGTGATGAGTTGGTAGCTTGGTGTCAAGATCAGTGTCGTGCAGAAGGTTGACCAGTGAGAACTGGCTGTGGCTGGGCCTTAGACGTTCAGAATGGAGCTAGGAAGGGCAGGTTCATGAAAATAGTCCTGCCATGTATTCAAAACCACCTCTACATTCCACCCCAATGCTCACTGAGCACCTACTGTGAGCCAGGGATTGGGCTAACTGCTGTGGACTCTGGGATTCTAGTTAACCTAATGTTTAAGGAGGCCTACTATGTGTTAAGTACTGTGCTTTTTCGCAAGTCTTAAAGAGAAAAAAACCTCAAAGGGTTTAAGTGATCCCAGGCCCCCTGAATCTACTTCCAAGTTTTGTTTGTACCGCCCCTTTATGCACAGCTTCAGTACATGAGGAGACTTCTTATAAAGAAACAATGTCAGCCTGGCCGGCGTGGCTCAGTGGTTGAGCGTCAACCTATGAACCAGGAGGTCACGGTTCGATTCCCGGTCAAGGCACGTGCCCGGGTTGCGGGCTCAGTCCCCAGTGTGGGGCGTGCAGGAGGCAGCCAGTCAATGATTCTCTCTCATCATGGATGTTTCTGTCTCTCTCCCTCTCCCGGAAATCAATAAAAACATATATTAAAAAATAATAATAATCATTTCAGTGCTGTGATAGAGATTTGGAAATACTGGCATAGGCAGGTCATGGGTTTCCTGGCAAGCAGATCATCATGGATAAAACAGGGGAACCCACTCATGGGTTAAACCCAAGGAATAAAAGTTTCCAGCCGCCCAGCAAGGGCAGACCAGCTAAGTCTATACATGTGGTCAGTATTGATTTGCTCTTTTTTATTTCCAGAAGCCCCTCCCACCCTCATAACCCTATCACTAGGCGCAGAAAGGCCACAATAGTACAGGGAAGTTGGGAAAGGGAGAGGAGGTTGGGATAGACATGGCGGAAACTAAGTCTGTGAAGTTCAAACAAACCTGATAGCCACTAGCAAAACAACTCTGCCCTGGCAGGCTGCCCAGCGGATGCTGGCTCCACCCGGGCGTCAGTGCACGAGTCCTCGGCCTTATTGCTTTCATCTGTGGAATGGGAGCGATCATCCTGGCCCAACCAGTTCTCTGCCTGCCCAGGTGGTGGGAGGTAGGCGAGGTAATGTGTGAGAAGAACTTTGATCTTCCTGGGACAAAGCTGCTAGGGCCTCATTACTCAGTGCTGTAACCTAACAACAACCCAGGAAAATATGAGCTCCTGGGAGAAGGGGAGAGGGAGAGGGAGGAGGGGAGAGGGAGGGGGAGGAGAGGCAGAATGTCTCCGGGGTCTTCTGAGGACCCTGCCCCTGGTTCCCGCTCCTCCATCCCCTTTTGACGCCTCATCTCATCCCAGGTGTCCAGCGCCCTTGATTCCATTTCGGGAACGACATTTGAGCATCTCCCATGCGCCAGTCACGGTGTCCTAAACAGATGCACAGTCCAGTCGGAGAGGCCGACGTGCCCTCCAATGCTATAACGACGCATTTTCTTGAGCACCTATACGTGCTGGGAAAACCACCTCATGTAACCCTGAGAGCCTCCGTGTCCAAGTGAGACAAAGCCCCTGAGAAATGAACTGATTTGCTCAAGGTCACACTGCGGTGACCAACAGAGCTGCCTGACTCCGCATCACCCCGATATCAGCCGCAGCTGCTGACGCTGGAAAAGGCAAGGCGGTAAGAGCTGGCTGTGGGCACAACTTTATGCAGTGAGGGTGCAGGGAAGTGGGCCCAGGGTCCTGCCAGGCTTCGCAGGCACGGGGACACTGACCAGCTGACCTGCTGAACTAATCCAGCGGCTCCCACCATCCTAGCAATAGGTTCTTGTAGATTTAACACCCTAATAATTGATGATTATAGACTACTAGAGGCCCGGTGCACGAAATTCAGCCCAGCCTGCACCTTCTCCAGTCAGGGACTTCTGCCTGCCTGATTGCTCTTAACTGCCTCTGCCTGCCAGCCTGATCCCCCTAACTGCTCTCCCCTGCCAGCCTGATCCCCCTAACTGCTCTCTCCTGCCAGCCTGATCCCCCTAACTGCTCTCCCCTGCCAGCCTGATGGCCCCTAACTGCCTCTGCCTTGGCCCCCACCACCGTGGCTTTGTCCGGAAGATGCCCGATCTAATTAGCATATTACCCCTTTATTAGTATAGATGGATTCTGAGGTCAGAAGTGGACGAATGGGGTTTTAACATTTTCGGAAACATTCAAACGGGGGTTTAACGTTTCCTCCTCCTCCTTTTCTTCATCCTGATAATGATGACATCGATGGGACAAGGGTGACGATGACAGCTTCTATTTTTTTACATTTTATTAAGCATTTCCCAGGAATTGCGCTAAAAGATTTTACAAACAGCATTTCAAGAAATCTTCCCAAGGACACTTGTGTCCCCTCCCCACTGCAGCGATAAGGAAAAAGAAGCTCGGAGAAGGGAAGTACCTGGCTCAAAGTCACACAGCTGGTAAGTGATACAGTTTGGGTTTCAGCCTACGTTGCCACAGACTCTCAGACCAAACATCTAGCCCCTCTCTGTGCAGTGCAGGGCCGTTCACGCCTCCTTTGGCGTGTTCACGTCTCCCGAGCTGGTGTTCCGGGGGCCACGGTTATTTGTCTTCCCCGAGTTTGAGGAGATTAATGGGAGGGGAAACTGTAATGTGTGCACCTCCAAGAGTGACTGGGTCACCTCACAGATCTGGGTGCTGCGGAAAGTCCGGCCCGAGGGGGTGTGAGCTGCCTGTGGATGGGCTGCTCCTGCCCGTTCATCAAGACGCAGGGGTCCTCAAACTTTTTAAACAGGGGGCCAGTTCGCTGTCCCTCAGACCGTTGGAGGGCCGGACTATAGTTTTAAAAAAAAAAAACAACTATGAACAAATTCCTATGCGCACTGCGGGCCCGGGACAAGTCGGCTGCTAAGCAGGACAGGCAGCGGCACCCGGCGGGCCAGATACATATCCTCAGCGGGCCACATGTGGCCCGTGGGCCTTAGTTTGAGGACCCCTGGAAGAGTCTTGGCGGAGATGCTACTGACACGCAGCACACATCCTACCCGCCTGCTCTCCCTTCCTCCTGTGAGGCCACGGAGCTAAGACCTGCAGTTCCCAGACACCCACACCCTCGTGCCTAAGGCTCTAGACCAGCCGTGGACAAACTACGGCCCGCGGGCCGGATCCGGCCCGTTCGGCTGTACTATCCGGCCCGCGGAGCCGAAAGAGCGGAGGGTTCTCTTGCTCTCCCCTCCGCTCCTTTACTTTGAATTTATATTAGTTCACACAAACACTCCATCCATGCTTTTGTTCCGGCCCTCCGGTCCAGTTTAAGAACCCATTGTGGCCCTCGAGTCAAAAAGTTTGCCCACCCCTGCTCTAGATGCAAAATGGGTTCCGTCCGTTAGATCCCGGAGGGAGACGTGAAGGGCAGAACGCCGTGTCATGGTCAGGGAGCCGGGGGATGTTCCTGCAGCTGCGTTCCCGGGCCTGGTGGTCAGAAGCCAGCTGTGCTGGTGGCAGCAGCGGCGCCCCGATCCCTGGGCGCAGGGACAGTTGGGAGTTTGTGTCGGACAGAATTTAACCTCGCTCCCAAAAAGCTCTGGCCTTTGTCCTCGGTTTCTCGGAGGGGATCTCTTGGGCCTTGGAATGCCATGCCTAATCGGAGTACCTTTTTGGCCTGGGAGCCTCGAGTCCTCACCAGGGTGTAGGGCAGGGGCTGGCTGTGCCATCGGCGCTGGGAGCTTGGCATCACGCAGCATCAGTCAGCCCCTGCAGGGACTAGAGACTGAGGTCAGCCCACGGGCACTCGGTCACACCCTGGTGACGAAGCCCCAGTCAAAACTCGGGACCCTGAGGCTTGGGTGCCCGGCTGGCGCTACTCCACATGTATGGCACATGTGGATGCTGGGAGCCTGATGCGTGTGGATCCACACGTATGGCACATGTGGATGCTGGGACCCCGATGCGTGTGGATCCACACGTATGGCACATGTGGATGCTGGGACCCCGATGCGTGTGGATCCACACGTATGGCACATGTGGATGCTGGGACCCTGATGCGGCTGTAACTCCCCGGGGAGGGGACAACAGAGGCTCGGCGTCTGGACTCCTCGGGCCTCCGCCGCGTCTGCTCGTGGCCTGTTTTAACCTGTGTCCTTCCCCCACCATCAACGACACCCACGCGTGTAACAGCTCTCAGCGGGGTCTGTGAGTCTTTCTCGGGAATGATCAAAACCAAGGGGGGCCGGGGGGCTTCCCCCAAACTCACGATTGGTGTCAGAGTGAGGGTGATGGACTGTGCTCCCTGCATCTGGACCGTTCACTGGAACTCCCACTGTGTCCCCAAACTCTCTAGTCCCAGTGGCAGCCTCCTCCTTCTCGTCCTTTTCCTTTCTTTCTTTCTTTTTTATATATATTTATTGATTTCAGAGAGAAAGGGAGAGGGAGAGAGAGAGAGAGAGACATCAGTGAAGAGAGAGAATCATTGATCGGCTGCCTCCTGCACGCCCCACCCTGGGAATCGAGCCCACAACCCCGGCACGTGCCCAACTGGGAATCAAACCGTGACCTCTTGGTTCATGGGTTGATGCTCAACCCCTGCGCCACGCCGGCCAGGCTTTCTTGCCCTTTCGCACGGTGGCACAGCTGGTGGCTTCCCTAGCGACGAGGTTCTGCAGTGCCCCCTGGCGGCTCCTGCCAGCCCAGCCCAGCCCAGCCCAGCCCCGTGGCCACGTTGTACGCATTTGACGCCCTGTACCAGCATTAAACCCCTCGGTGCTCAGCATCCCCAGGATGGTTCTTATGTCCTGTGTCCAAGTCACCAATACGGAAGAGGCACTGCCCCTGATACAGGACGCCGCTCCTCAATCCTAACACGCAAGCTTTTCGCCTGTTAATGTCTCTAAACTTCAGCGATGCCTTGCCATCAGTGCCGGCTGTAATTAGCAGGGGTTTCGTTTCTCCTTTATTGATAACACACAAAATAAGGGGGCGTCTTACAAGGAACAGGCTCGGATCTGGTGACATTCCAAGACACCTGGCGCTTGCTGTGTGAGAGCTTCTCTTCGGGCTGCCTCTCCTGTGGGCTCCACGCCCTACATGGAACAGTGGCTGCAACTCCCCCACTCCCGAGGGCCTAGACCTGCCCTCCTCCTCCCCCTCCAGGCGCGTAGGGATGGGACAGGAGCTTGGGTTTTACAAATGAGACTGACCTGAGGCTGAAACCTCCTTCTGCCACTTGATGGCTGTGCAACCTTATAGAAACCATTCGCCTCTCTGAGCCTCCCTCCTCAGCTGGACAGGTTTGCAGCTTTGGGGATTCAATGCAATAGCATGGGGGAGAGTTCTTGGCCCCGAATAGACACCCGGGGGGGAGGGGTGTTGTTTCCTCCTCCCCCTTCCGCTCGCCCCTCACCCATGTGCCTCCCTCTGAACACCCTGAGGCCCACCCCTCACGTCACTCGGGCTGCAGGAGCCAAGCTGCAGACAGCTGTCATCATTCACTGTCAGTGGCAGCCACAGACTCAGGTCAAATACATGTACGTGTTCACATCCAGCTGCCAAGTTGCAAATGAGGAAAGGAAGGCAAGCTCTTCCAAAAACAAAAGCAAATTGTTGCTTTTATTTTTGCCACCATCCAACTCCTGTTATGTTTTGATTTCGGGGCCGCTCCAAGATGCTGGGACAAAAGGCACTATATATAAGCATTATTATGAGACTCAAAGGGGCTCTGCGCACAACAAAATCCTTTCATCACAAGAGAATTGGAGAGACTTGTTGCCAAATATAGTCACTGCATGGAAAAGGCATTTTCCTTTTTTGAACACATCATCCCCATCACCACCACCTGCTTTAACGAAACTCATCGCCTATCAATCTATAGAAAAATATTTTTAAACTAGAGGCCCGGTGAATGAAATTCATACGCTCGGGGGGAGGGGGTCCCTCAGCCTGGCCTGTGCCCTCCCGCAGTCTGGGAGCCCTCAGGGGATGTCCGACTGACGGCTTAGGCCCGTTCCCTGTCAGTCGGACATCCTTAGCGCTGCCGCGGAGGCGGGAGAGGCTCCCGCCACGGCTGCTGCTCTCGCCAGCCGTGAGCCCGGCTCAGGGCTTCTGGCGGAGCGGCGCTCCCGCTGTGGGAGCACACTGATCACCAGGGGGCAGCTCCTGCGTTGAGCGTCTGCCCCCTGGTGGTCAGTGCGGATCATAGCGACCGGTCATTTTGCCGTTCGGTCGATTTGCATATTAGCCTTTTATTATATAGACTAGAGGCTCGACGCATGAAATTCGTGCAAGAGTAGGCCTTCCTTTCCCCGGCTGCCAGCACCAGCTTCCTTCTGGCACCTGGGACCCGGACTTCCCTCACAGCCCTGGCTTCGTCCAGAAGGTCATCCGGAAGGATGTCCGGTCTAATTAGCATATTACACTTTTATTATTATAGAACATAGTCATAATAATAGACATATTTTATCAGCTGCCATGTGCCAGGCGCGGTCGGAACCACTTTCTGTCTAGCATCTCACTCGGTTTCCCCAGCAATTCTTCGAGGTATGCCCCACTGTCAGCCCGTTACAGGAGAGCACATTGAGTCTTTGAGAACTTTGGCAACCTGCCCAAAGTCATAAGCTAACAAGTGGTGGAGCAGGGATTGAACTCAGCCGTACGATTCCAGGGATTATGCTCCGCCTCTGTGTCAACGGGAATATGGGATTAAACAACGGGAAGTCGCACGTGGACCCTGATCTTCAGAAATCTGGGACCTGGTCATTGAGACCAGTGTTCCGCTCAGGCGCAGTGAGGCAGAGTCCGCGGAGACGGTGTGCAGGGGCCATGGTTTGTTTGTAAAGTACTTTCTACCCCCTCCTGCTCCCCGCCAATTTCTCTGTGACCTGGAGCTTCTCCCCAGGTCAGGCCACAAGGAGGACTCCAGCGGTAAGCCTCCAAGGAGGGATGCCCCAAGGGTGTGAAGCAGAGAGCAAGGATGGAAAGTCTCCATTTTCAAATTTTAAAATACGCCTTTGAAACTCAGGGCAGTAGGAATGTAATTCAGAGAAGATTTGTGACTCAGAAGCCTGGGCTCTTGAGCATGGGACGCCAAGGTCTGGAAGGAAAAGCAGAGGTTCCAGCAGACAGAGCTCCATCCGAGACAGGGAGGGGGAAGGAAGAGGGAAGCCAGAGGGAAGGCGCCCAGGTTGTCTGAGAGGCCCTGTGTGTATCCTGCCCCCTCCCCCCACCCAACCCCAGGTGGTGGTGGTGATAGAGCCCTGTTCGGGGCCCACCTTGTCCCCAGGCTCTGGGCTGCTTGCTCTGCTCCCAGGTGTCATGGGCTGAATTGTGTCCCCACCCCACCAAGTTCAAAGTTCACATGTTGAAGTCCTGACCCCCAGTGTCTCAGAATGTGACTGTATTGCAGACAGGGACATTACGGAGGGGGTTACGTCAGAACGAGGCTGTGGGGTGGACCTGAACCCAGTGGGGCTGGCGTCCTCCTGCCAAGAGGACACTAGGACACAGCCACAGGCAGAGGGAAGATGATGAGGACACAGGGAGGAAGGCCCCAGAAGAAACCAGTCTCCCAACGCCTTGACCTTGGACGTCCAGAGAAAAGGGATGTCTGCGCGTTAAGCCACCCAGTCTGTGGTGTTTTGGGGTGGCAGCCCCAGCACGCGAATACACACGGTGACCAGCAGGTGGAGCCACAGAGAAGGGTGGCTCCGGTGCGAGCCAACCCCCAGCCCCCGAGTCTGCGCCTTGGTGCTCCTCTCCACCCATTGCTGCTGGGCACCAGGCCAAGGGCCCTTTCTTCTGTCACTCAGTTCAGAAGGCACCTCCTCTGAGGCCACAAGTGTGAACCGAGGGAGAGACGTTGGCGCAAATGTGCCTTAACATGTTTTTTGGTTTGAAATGTTATTGATTGGTTGATTGATTGATTTCAGAGAGGAAGGGAGAGGGAGAGAGAGAGAGAAACATCAATGATGAGAGAGAATCATGGATCGGCTGCCTCCTGCACACCCCCCACTAGGGATTGAGCTTGCAACCCGGGCATATGCCCTGACTGGGAATCGAACCCGGGACCCTTCAGTCTGCAGGCCAAGGCTCTATCCACTGAGCCAAACCGGCTAGTGGATAACTGGATGGACAGAATTCCTAAAAGCAGCCAAGGGGACGGGAATGGAAATGTGTGGCACTTCTGCGACAGGAGGGCTTGGGAGGCGACTGATGTATGTCACCCTCGCCATCCACCCTGACAGGCAGGCGTGGCCATGACCTAACAATGAGCAACAGGTATTCCCCTGCGCTCACGGCCGGTCCGTGACAGGACGGGCTTCCTGCCCAGGACTGTCTGACCCGGAGCCATGCCCACGCCACCCTGCCTGTGACACTCGACAAGTGGACATCCCCTCCCCCACCCCCTGTCTTTTTCTGCCTCGCTGTCTCTGTCTAACACCCTGAGAGGGAACGACTCGTCAGCAAGTTGGTAAAGCATCCTCGATTCAGGCAAACAAGCCGTGTGCTTGGCCCCTAACAGGTGTGACTTGATGGCAGAACATTGGTGACCATCAATGAAAGGAACCCAGGCTGCAATCCGCCAGCACGTTTGAATTCCTCAGGATTCGCACCTCACACCGGGGAGCTGAGCTCAGCCAATATTTCCATCAGCGAACGCCTGCGACGGTGGCGTAACGCGTGATTTACCGAAGGGACTGTTTATCTTCGGGAATTAAAATAGAAACCAAAGGCCCACTGGTGAACCTGATCATGCTTGCTCCTGGCTCTCACTGCCCCCACGATAAGGCCTCGGGGTCTTCACGCCGCGCAGCTTCAAGTGGCGTTAGGACGCATGGCACAGCCCCTCGACCTGCCCACGGGGGTCACTTGGCGCTCGGCCGTTTGCTGTCGGACAATGGTTTGCTGAGCATGTGCTTTGCCCCAGGCACCGTGCTGGGGTCTCAGGGTGAGGATGGACCTGCCGAGATTGCCGTCTCTCAGGAGGCCACGCTCGGCTGCAGCAGGTGGACGCAAAGCCAACGCGACAGTTACAGGATGGGATGGTTGGCTACATTGTGGGAGACGATGGCTGTCTCCAGCCTCAAGCTCCCATGGGAAATTCCTTCCCACACCCCGGGAGGGTTATTAGACATGAATTTCAGCTCTTCCCCCAACCTTTCCTCCCAATAAGTGACTTGTCTGATGGAACACTGGGAAACAGAACTCAGCATGGGGCTCTCTCTCTCTCTCTCTCTCTCTCTCTCTCCCATCTGCCTGCCTGTTTCCACCTCCCAGCGTAAGAAAGCGAGGGTCAGTCCTGCCTTCCTGACTCCGGCCTGGGAGCACTAACCACTCCGTTAAGGCTCACAGGTGTGGGGCGGAGACCCCCATGCATCTGGCTGTATAGGCCTTGCTCAGGGCAGTCAAGTCCAGACCTGGAACCACAGGCTCAGGAAGCCCTGTGGGCCACAGGGGAAGCCACGTTCTCCGATGCAGCTTTCTCGATGACCGAGTTGACATGTGGATATGCATCGACTTGATTCTATGTCTATATTTTGATTTATTTCAAAACTCCCAGGGAAGATGAAGTGTTAGTTCCTTGGTTTCCTAAAGCCCTTGAGCTGTGACAGAGGGAAGCAGGAGGAGATGAAGGAGCAAAAAAAAGGGGGGGGGGGGAGAGAGGCCCAACCTAACGAGTCGGTGGGTAAGGCTGGGCCCTCGAGTGGAGTTCTGAAGGGTGAGAGGACCCGAGTCGAGCGGACAAGGGGGGGAAGGGCATTCCTGGCGGGGGAAAGGCACCCGCAAAGACACGGAGTATGAAAGCGGCTTGTGCTTTTGAGAAATTGTAAACAGCTCCCCCACCTCGTGGCCGGCACCTTCTCCAGCGGAGGCCCCCGCTCCACCTCCTCGTCTCCATCTATGCCTTTGCTTCTTCAGTTCCTCTTCCACCTCTCCGCTCGCCATCAGCCTTCCTCCTGCCACCCAGAGCATGCTTGCTCTGCCCCCAGTGGCCACTCGCTACTGATTACCACGACCACCCCTCTTTTTTAAAAAAATTGATTTCACAGAGGAAGGGAGAGGGAGAGAGAGAAACAGCCGTGATGAGAGGGGATCCTTGCTTGGCTGCCTCCTGCACACCCCCCACTGGGGATCGAGCCCGCAACCCAAGCATGTGCCCTGACCTCCTGGCTCATAGGTCGACGCTCAACCACGGAGCCACGCCGGCCTGGCTTGACCACCATTCCTACCCTGCAGCCTCTTCACCCCCGTTGCCCATTGCCTTGTCCCCCGGCACGTTCCCCCTGGCCCTGTGACCATGCTGCCCTGGTCCTTCCCTCTTCTGAGGGGCCTTTCGCGGGCACTTCACCTCCGGTTCCAACCGCTGCATCTTCGCGGCCCTGTTCTCTGTTCAAATCTACAGATTGCGGGGGACGGGGGGGGGGGGGGGGGGGAAACGTGGGGACCGCCGCATAGAGCTGGCTTGTGAGAAATGAGAACGGGTTATGCGGGAGAATGGACGAACTCCCCTAAGGAGCGAGTGCGGATTTAGAAAAGAAGCCAGGGGTTGCCGTGGCGATGGCAGAGTAGCTTTCATCACACTGTCCTCCCACTGGACAGCAGCCAAGGGCAGGCAGGGACCCGAGGGGGTTTGGCCTTGAACGAAGGAGCCACCCGGAGGGAGATCCACGTCATTCTGACGTTCCCTCTCAGGACGCTCCTGGAATCACGTGCCACCCGGTGGCCCGAACTCCAGCAGAACATTCAGTCTCAGCCTGAGGGTCCGAAGGATGAGTGCCAACAGCCAGAGCCATTGGAACTTGCGGAGATGGGATCCCAGAAAGGGGGGAGCTACAGGGGCAGCCCTAACACCCCCATCTAAGACCCCTGAAAGCCTTGGCTGATGAATGAGTTGCACCTGCACGAGGGAGGCCTCAAGCTGCCCAAGACCTAACAAGAGGAGGGCCAAAAGGGCAGGCGGAGACCGCAGCTGCCCCCCTTGCCCCCGCATCCCCGCAGGGGAGACCGGCTTGGAGGCTGAGCCCTAGCAACCTAGCAGAGCTTCATCAACATTTCGGGCTGTCCCTGAACCCCCCCCCCCCCAAAAGACCAAGACTTAGGAGGAAAGGCTACGTCCAAGGACGAGGGAACCAGGAGACAGGCACAGCCACAGCAGGAGCTGGTCTTAGGTGCACAGCTAGTGGGCGGCAGGCCTGGCTTTAGCCCGCAGGGCTCTGGCCCCAGAGCCCATGCTCTCAGCCACGCACCCAAGCAGTGCTCTCCACACCTGCCCTTTTCTGCTTAAAGCTCTCATCCCGAGTCCAACATCCAATGGCATCGCCCATTCAGCTGCCGGCCTCCTGCATGGAAGATCCATAACAGCGGAGGGCTTGACCAGGGCCGGGCACACAGTCCAATAACATTTGTTGAGTAAAGAAATGAATGGTT
Organism: Plecotus auritus; assembly: GCF_963455305.1. Classification (NCBI taxonomy): domain Eukaryota; kingdom Metazoa; phylum Chordata; class Mammalia; order Chiroptera; family Vespertilionidae; genus Plecotus; species Plecotus auritus. Next base: position 7,042,948 of record NC_137770.1, on the reverse strand, counting down.
TGGGATGGCTAACTCACCAAGGCCTATGGGTGTATAATGACCTTTTAATATATTTTTATTAGTAAAGACGTATGATTAAACATGCATTCCTGCTGTATAATTTCACCTCCACCCCCCACCCCCCACCCACACTTTATGACCTGGAGTGAAGTAAATCACCAATAAATGCTCTGGTTTGTGGCCGGGTTTATTTGTGTGTATCTGTTACTGATTTTTTTTTAATCCTCACTCAAGGATATTTTTCCATTGAGTTTTAGAGAGAGGGAAAGACAGAGAGAAACACTGATGTGAGAGAAACACATCGATTGGTTGCCTCCTGCACATGCCCCCACCAGGGCCCAAGCCGGGGAGGAGCCTGCAACCGAGGTACATGCCCTTGACCTGACTCGAACCCGGGACCCTTGGGTCCGCAGGCCGATGCTCTATCCGCCGAGCCCAACGGGCCAGGGCTGTTACTATTTTTAAGCGGGATCAGGAATTTCTAAGTGCAATGTGAATGACTCAGTGTTTTGATGAATCAGCTCAGTAGGGATAATTTCCACGGGTAATCAGACCTGACATAAAGATAGGGTTCACGCTGAGAATGAATGGGGGGGAGGGGGCATGAGGGAGAGAGGAAGACAGAGATAAGACCTTTTTGTAGTCAGAAAGGCAATTGGCGTCCACACTACAGAACTTACTAAGTTGCTGCTTTATCATAAACTTGGGTCGGCAGCTGTTTTCGTTTCCCGCGGCTGCCACGACCAATTACGGCAAACGTGGTGACTTAAAAGAACAGAAACGTCTTCTCTCACAGATCTGAAGGCCAGAGTCCGAAATCAAAGTGCCAGCAGGACCGGCTCCCTGCGGAGGCTCCAGGGGGGTCCTCCCCGGCCTCTTCCAGCTCCTGGGGTCCCGCTCCTGGCTGCCTCGCTCCAGCCTCCGCCTCCGCCTCCGCAGGGCCTTCTTCCTGCGGGCATCCAATCTCCCGCTCTCGCCCTAACCGGTTTGGCTCAGTGGATAGAGCACCAACCCGCGGACTGAAGGGTTCTGGGTTCAATTCTGGTCAGGGGCATATAACCCAGTTGCACGCTCGATCCCCGGCCTTGGTTGGGTTTGTAGGTTCGATCCTGGGCCCTGGCTGGGGCATGTGTGGGAGGCAACCAATAAGTATGTCTCTCTCACATCGATGTTTCTCAGTCTCTCCCTTCCACTCTCTCTCTCAAAAAAAAAAAAAAGCACCTGCCTCTCTTGTCTTTTTTTTTTAAATATATTTTATTGATTTTTTACAGAGAAGAAGGGAGAGGGACAGAGAGTTAGAAACATCCATGAGAGAGAAACATCGATCAGCTGCCTCTTGCACACCCCCCACTGGGGATGTGCCCACAACCAAGGTACATGCCCTTGACCGGAATCAAACCCAGGACCCTTCAGTCCGCAGGCCGACGCTCTATCCACTGAGCCACACCGGTTTCGGCTCTCTTGTCTTTTTTAAGGGCACCAACTATAGGATCTAGGGCTCACCCTACATCCAGAAGGATCTCATCTCAAAATCCTTAACTTGATTCCATCTACAAAGAGACCTTATTTCCAGAGAAGTTCACAGTGCCAGGTGCAGGGCCGAGTCTTGGCCATATCTCTTTGGAGACACAACGTAACAGCAGCCATGGCCCGTGTGGCTGCCATCACCCCCTTTGACGGAATGAGAAGAGCAGGCCGCGCTGACCACCTCTCACTGCCCCAGGTGCTGCCCGGATGTCTCCTGCTGCGGCCTGTCCTTCCTAACCTGGAGCCCGCTCCGGCCCCAGCACAGCCTTCCTGCAAGGTCCCCCCTCTCGGAGAAGGACACTGAAAAGATGGCAGCAGCCGCACAAGGTCACACACAGGGAGGAGTCGAGGCTGAGCCCAGGTGGGAGCCGAGGCCATCCCACACGCCGGAAACACTCCCACACGCCGGAAACACTCCCACACGCCGGAAACACTCCCACACGCCGGAAACACTCCCACACGCCGGAGAGCCCACACTGTGTTCTTTAAACTCGTTTGTTGAAATACAAACGCTTCCTGAGGGTTCCAAGGAAACGCATTTCATAGACCTGTGTCTTAGTTCATCTTCTTCTGGACATCAGAGATCCCGGGGGGAATGGGGGGGTGCCTGTGGGGAGAGAGGCAATAAAGGGGAGCTTTGATACGAGGGCAGATTTACAGATTGAGAAACTGATGCCCAGAGAGGTTAAGTGACTTGGCCAAGAGCGCTCAGCAAACGGGGCGCATCGAATCAGAAATCTGCACAGGGACACTTGGAAGGCATCAGCCGGCCTGAACTACCCCAAACTGGCTGTGCAAAGGGCTGCTGCTGGCGGAAGCAAGTCGAATCAGCAAAGCCCTGGTCAGGCACCGCCAAGGGGCTCCCCTGGGTCGGTCCCTCCCAGGAGGCCCCCCTCACTGCGCAGTTCAAATAAGAGAGTTAAGGAGCACGGAGCTGAGGGAAAGAGACCGAGCTGTGGCAGGAGGCCTGCCACCAAAGACTCAGGTGACCTTGAGCAAGTCCCTTCTCCCCTCTGAACCCCAGTCTCCTTTCACTTCTTCTTTTTTAAATCCTCACCGGAGGATATGTTCTTCATTGATTCTAGACGCAGGGGTGGGCAAACTTTTTGACTCGAGGGCCACAATGGGTTCTTAAACTGGACCGGAGGGCTGGAACAAAAGCATGGATGGAGTGTTTGTGTAAACTAATATAAATTCAAAGTAAAGGAGCAGAGGGGAGAGCAAGAGAACCCTCCGCTCTTTCGGCTCCGCGGACCGTATAGAACAGCCGAACGGGCCAAATCTGGCCCGCGGGCCGTAGTTTGCCCACGGCTGTTCTAGAGAGAGAGGAAGGGAGAGCGAGTGAGACAGAAACCTCAATGTAAGAAAAAACATCGATATGAGAAACATTGATCAGTTGCCTCATGAACACGCCCGGACCAGGGATCGAACCTGAAACCTTGGTATGTGGCCTGACTGGAATTGAACCCCAGACCTTTCAGTACATGGGACGATACTCTAACCACTGGACCACACCTGTCCAGGGCTCCTTTAACTTTGAAGCAAAAAAATAAAAATAAAAAAGTTGTACTTTATAATCTCAAAGTGCCTGTAGCTCTAAGCATTTATTACTCAGAAGCTCCTGCAGTTTGGGCAAGCCATAGGGCCGGCTAGAGCCAGTTCAAACCCAAAGGGTACCGCGGCTTCCTCTGCCTGCACCCTTCCCCCGCCCTCTCTCAGCAGCTCCCACTTTTCCGTGGGAACCGCCCCCCAACTTTCACTCTATAGCTGGATGGGCTCACCCTACTCCCGCCTCTGCCCTAGAGCGGGCATGGGACCCAGGCCTGGCCAATCGGTGTGGTTTGCACCCTGAAACTGGGGATTGGTTCAGGGATAGACGTGTCACCCGATCGGAGCCAATGGGATTCGATCCAGAGGCTTTTGTGAAAGGTACCGGGAGAAAGAAGTTCTTGTGCTGGAGTTGCTGAGCCATGAAAATGGGAACCAATGGGCCAAAGGGAGGGAAGCATGAAGGGGAGAGCCTGGCTGCCCGCGGTATCAGGAGGTGGTAACACCGCCGAGCCCCTGGGTGCACCCTTACCTGAACCCGGAACGCTTCTGAACTGTTTAGTTACAGGAGATATGATAGTCCTTCCTCCCCTCCCCCGCTTTTCTTTTGCTTAAGCCACTTTCAGTTCTCACTTGCGCTAAACAGTCCCTGGTTGATTCAAAAGCCCTCATTTTAAGGATGAGGAAATGGAAACCCGGAGTGGAAAATAGCCTTTTCATAGAATCTGACAGCGGAAAGCACTTGAGAGCCCATCAAGTTCAATTCCCACTATTTACAGATAAAGAAACTGGTGTCCAGAATAAGACGGAACTTGTTACGTGTACACAACACACACACACACACACACACACACACACACACACACACACACACACACTGCAGTATCCGTCGCCTTATTACAATGCTGAGAAACTCTATTTATCATCAAACATTTCATACATCCTATTACACGTGAGAGAATTATTATCTAGCCTGGTGCCGTGAAATGCTTTTTCCCATAATGGAATTTCACTCTGGAAGTGTATTTTGGTATTAAAAGGTTCCACTTTAGAATGTCGATGGTTCAATCTGTGATCTAAAAGGCACTTAAATGCTTTGAACAAGAGGCATAAAAAGCTTTTATTGCAAAAGCCTTGCTGGATCTACCCACTCTGCCATTGATCCTTTTCCCCAGAAGGCTGCCTTGGGAGCAGCCGACGCAGCGGCCAACCCCAGGGCCAGGCTGGACCTCCAGCCAGCGAGGCAGGCACATTTCACAGGTCTGCGCTTCTGCTGTGCCCATTGGCAGATACCGAAACCATCCTGGATGGTATGCAAGAAAGACAGCTAAGCCCTAGTCGGTTTGGCTCAGTGGATAGAGTGTTGGCCGGCGGACTGAAGGGTCCTGGGTTCGATTCTGGTCAAGGGCATGTACTTAGGTTGTAGGCTCGATCCCTGGCCCTGGTCAGGGCTCATGTGGAAGGCAACCTCTCACATCCATGTTATTCTCGCTCCCTCTCTCTTCCTCTCTGAAATCAATAAAAATATATACACTAATAAAAGAGAAAGATTCAAATTGACGGTACCTTCGTGATGCCCACCAGCCAATCAGGAGTGAGTATGCAAATTAACCCAACAAAGCTGGCCAGTTAATTTGCATACACAGGTGCTGAGGAGCCGGGGGCAGGATGTTTGTGTTGTCACCATGGCGACGACGCAGGCGTTCCACACCGCCCCAGCCGCTCCGAGCCTCTGGGCAGCATGGGAAGACGGAAAGGCGGCTCTGGCCAGAGCAAAGGTGGTGCGGCAGCCAGGGGAAGGAAGGCCCATTCTTGCACGAATCTTTGTGCATCGGGCCTCTAGTATTAAAATAAAAACAAAACTAAAAGAGTTTTTTTAAAGGAAAAAAGACAGCTGAGCCACCCAGAAGTGGAGCTGAATTGTGACCCCCTCATTACTGCAGTGCGATACTTCATCTATTCAGGTCCCACTGAGGGACGTGGGGTAGTGGGTGGAACCCCCACTTAGAGCTCAGCCCACTGACCCTCATTTTACCCTGGACCAGCCATTCACTTCTCAAACCTCCTCTTCCTCACTGTAAAGGCCATTGGAAAACGCCACTGAGTCATTCTGGTCACTCATGTTGTGTGTGGACCACCCCTGCCTCCAGCTCAATTCCACGTGACCTTCCAGCTCAGTCACCTGCTACGGAAAAGAGGATGTGATTGGCCCCTCTGGGTCATTGGCCCACCCTTTGCCGATAGCTGAGGACCAAGGATATTTGGTTCACTGTCTGCCTAATCAATGGGCGCTAACAGCAGGAGTAACCCCTGAGAAGAGTGGCGGGCAGAGCAACAATGACAAGGAAAATAAACATAACGTTTCCCAATGGCCCTGCCAGCACCCCCGAATGACATCAGTGTGGGAAGCATGGCATCCGTACTTCCTGTGAGGAGGCTTTGAGTGAGCTTTAAAGGTTAAAGATGGCAGCACATTGTCAAGCTTCTGATCAAGAGGTGGTGCTCTCTCCCCTTCCCCGGGTCTGGGACTCGCCTCGGTGACTGCTTGGCCAATAGCCTGGGGAGAAGGGACACTGTGTGAATGCCACATCTAGGAAACAGGGCCCTTGGCGTTTCCGCCCAGACCTGGAACACCCACTCTGGAGGGGAGCCACCTGCCCAGGTCCCCTAGGAGCACCTCGCTGTACGGAAGCCCGAGCTGGCCACACGGGGAGTGTGTACGGAGGGCCAGAAGCCCACAGCCCCAGCTGTTCCAGCCGCCCGGCCCAGTCATCAGACACGTGAGTGCAAACGCCATCATGGACCATCCAGCCCGGCTAACACAGCGTGGGCAAGAAGCACGGACCGGGGCCAGCAGCCGGATCCAGGCGCCAGCAATGCGGCCACGGCTGGGCTGCTCGGCCATCTCCAGGTCAAACCATCAGAGCTTCGGCCACGCCACCGGGGAGCAGAGACTGGCTGCCTCGTGTCCCTGCCCCAATGCCCACCCCACAAAACTGTGCATGGAGTTAAATGGCTGCTGCCGTGTGTCACTAAGGGGTTTCGGACACAGCAAGACATAAACAGAACAGTGGACAATCTCAAAGCATCAAATCTAGTAACAGAAATGTCCCATGAAGATAAGAAGTAGTGTACGCACGCACACACACACTCTCACACGCACACACACATGCACGCACGCACACACATGCACACACACTTCTCAGGCACATCCATTGCATCGTTCATTCCCGCCCTGTCTCCTGCCCCAGCATGTGTCACGTCCCAGCCACAGTCCTGACAACATAGGGCCCATGGCCCATGCGGGAAAGAACACGGCATAAATATGGGGAACATCATCAGTAGGTGGGTTTCATTAACGAATGAGAATTTAACGCCATTCCAGGCGCCAAGCAATAGCGCCATGTCAGTCGGTGTTTTGTTCTCACTGCAAAGCCATCGCTACGACCGCCTGCTCATGTTCCTGGGCCCCATCCGAGACCGCGCTCCCACGCCAGCAAACCCTCCCTCCGAGGAAGGTGTGTGGGGCGATCCCAAGCCGTTCCTCTCCTCCCACGGCCCCCCCCCAACATCCACCCAGAATAGCCCAAGACAAAGCTCAGCCTTACCTGGGTCTCCGGAGTCAAGGGGCAGAGCTGACGCACGCCTTGGGGCGGGGAGGCCATGCTGCAGGGGAGAGAAGGACAGTCCGGGAGGCCCGGAGCAGCTGGCGAGGCCACTCGGAGGCCCGGCCTGCGCTGGAGCGAGCCCCGCTCACATGCCGCCTCTGCAGCTGGGAGTCTCTGCCGCAGCAGCGCTGCTTCTGTCGCAGGGGCATTGTGAGGCCACAGGGAGGCAGTGACCTGCACGCTCTGGGGAAGGGGCCTGGAGACCAGCCGAAGGGCTGTGAGCAGTTGAGTTGTGTGTCCCCGAAATTCATGTGTTAAAGTCCTAACGCCCAGGAAACCTCGAAAGGTGGCCTTTTTAGTAACAGGGTCACCGTAGGTGTCGTTTGTCAAGGGAGGTCATACTGGAGTGGGGTGGACCCCTAATCCAGTGTGACCAGTGTCCTTATAAAGAGGGACATCTGGGCCTCGGCTGGTTTGGCTCAGTGAATAGAGCCTCTGCCCGCGGACTGAAGGGTCCCGGGTTCGATTCCGGTCAAGGGCATGTACCTTGGTTGCAGGCTCCCCGGCCCTGGTCGGAATGCGTGCAGGAGGCAACCAATTGATGTGTCTCTTTCGCATGGATGTTTCTCTCTGTCTCTCTCTCCCGCCCACCCTCTCTAACCACCAACGGAAAAATATCCTCGAGTAAGGATTAACTAACTAACTATCTAACTAACTAACTAACTAACTAACTAACTAAATAAATAAATAAATAAATAGAGAGGGGCATCTGGGCACAGGCACATGAAGAGCGGAGTGAGGCTGTCACAGCCGAGGAACCACCAGAGCCAGGAGCCAGGCTGGGACAGACCTTCCCGGAGCTTTCAGGGGGCGCGGGCCCTGTGACACCTTGACCTCTGACCTGCGCCCCAGAGCTGGGAGAGCACACAGTCCTGCCGGCTAAGCCACTCGGCTAGTGGCCCCAGGAAAATACACGGGTCATTCGTCTCACATACATGCGCTGGGCCTCAGACACAGACGAGTAAGAGCCGGTCCTTCCCGGCACTCGGGGCCTTCTGGAGAGGAAACTCCTACAAGCAACGCGCTGGCCTCACAATAAAGGCCGAGCAAAGGCGCGAGGTGAGGCCCCCAAAAGCCCGGGCCCGGGAGGCTCTGAGAGTGGCTCTGAGTCGGGATGACTCCCAGGGCCGCGAGGGACACGCTCCTCCTGAGCTGAGCGCCGTCACGGGTCCCCTGGAGGCCTCTGGCACTCCACACGTGCTCCCATCTCAAGATGAGATCCTTCTCCTCTAGGGGTTCTAGTTAGCAGAAGAGCAGCCGGAGAAGGTCAGAGAGGCCCTTCTGTGCCCCCCGCCCCCCGTGCCCTATGAACCCCATGGCGCAGCCACGGGATGTCGTTTCTTGGACTCTACGCCCAGCCGGGTCCAGCTCAGAGCCTGGCTACGAGGGTAGGTTCTCTGAAAATGTCACTGAATTGAAATGAGAGCAAAATTGGACCCAGCGCAGCCCATTCCCGGGGGCATGGAGACAGCTGTGACCCCCTGCTGCTTCACATCTGGCAGGGGGCCTACCCATCATGTCTACCCATCGGTGGCCTGTGCCATGGGTCAGAGGTGGCGGGGGAGGGGTTGGCATCATACCAGATGGCAGCCAACGGCATGTGATCCAAATGGAGCCAATAAGTCCCTTCCTTCAAGGATTTGGAATTGAGGAGATGGGGCAAAGAGATGATGAAAGAGAGACAAATGGACCCTAAGAGAGCCCGAGACAGAGAGTAAGAGAGAGAGAGAGAGAGAGAGAGAGAGAGAGAGAGATAGAGAGGGTTCGGGCAGTCTTTGTCCTTGGTTCTAGTCGCTTCCGGAGGCTGGCAAAGCTCACAGGAGTCAAAGATTCCTTTCATTTCTGCCCGCAACCCCAATCCACGGGCTCCCCTGGGAAAGAACAGTAAGGGCGCCCCCTACAGGTGCCGGGCGGGTTATTTTACGAGGACACAATGGAAAACAAGAGAAATCTTGGCAAACTTGAAAGAAAATAGAATAATTGCCACCGACAGGCTTCCTTTCGGCGCACAGGCGAGCGCTGGGTTAATCCCACGCATTACTGTAATCAGCCTGCCAATCACATTTTGAAATATTTCATTTTTGACATAATTACCGTCAAATACGCACAACCCATCCATAATATGGATAAGGCAAGATTGATATTGTGTTTCCGAATGGGGCCTGACAGCGCCATGGGGGCTTTTGTTCGGAGGGAGAAGGAGGGGCGGGTGGGTCTTCCTCCCCTGTTGTGACTGGGTGCCGGGCGACTGTCTGGCCTGTCACTCAGCAGAGCCTGGAGAGCCCCACTGGTTGGAACCGTAATGGGGACTTTGCAGTGATCCGAGCCTCATATGTGTTCTCCTCATCGAGTCAGACATTCAGAATGCATGCTCTACGCCGGGGCGTTGTGCGCAGACGTGTCGTGACATGGACGCCTGCTGTGAATGGCTCTTCTGTGGTCATGTTCCTCATTTCCCTCCTTCGTCCCTTGCTGTCTATCAGTGTATTCATGTCTACTGCTCTCAAAAGGAGAAACTATGGAATCTGGACTTCCGAGTGTCCCAGGCAGTTCGGCCACGACCACCCTCGCCATCACCCGCAACGTTTTGTCTTTTCGTGTCGAGGTAGAGCTGGGCTTTTATTCCCAGCAGTGAGCCTGAGCCCCAGCCAGATCCCCAGGCTAATGGTTCAAAGAATGATGTGGGGGTTTTTTGCATACAGAATTCTGTTCTTTCAGGAGAAACTCCTTTATCCACTTAGACGAAACCCTGATGTTGGGAGGAAGAAGAGAGAGCTCATGGCATGTCCTTACTCAAACCTTGTTTCTAGAAGCATCCCTTAGTACGGACACAGTGTTGGGTATGTCTGACTCACAAAAGTGAGCATGAAATAGCTCAAAAGCAAGTCCCCAGGGCTGGAGGGCGGAGGCTCGGGTGAGTCAGCTCTGTGACTTGGAAGTGGCTACAACCTCAAATGGCTCTGCACGGCATTGAACGGCCACCCTGGGAATCACACCCTTCTCAGCGAGGCAGGACACCTGCGAACCGCCTCTGGTACCCACACCCTGACCTCGCTCTGGTGGCCTCCGGACTGGGAGGCCATCCAGTCCTACTGCGTAAGCCTCCCAGTTGGTGATGATAACCTGAACCGACTGATGGGCCCAGTCAGGCAGATCACTGAATTAACCAGAACTTTCTTTCCCAACCGCCCCTCCACTCCTGGTTAGTCAAGGCTGACCTGTTTAGGCTGGAAGAGTTGTCTTACATCATTTCATACAGGCGCCGTGGGAAGAAAAATAAATAATGGAAATGGGAAAGAGGCATAACTACAGACAGAGGAGTTTTTCAAAATGCAATTCATTAAAATTGTGGCTTATATTAATTAGAGGTGGCGTCAGTGGTTGTAGCAAGAACCCCCAGGACCCCGGCCTGCGTGGCTCAGTGGTTGAGCATCAACCTATGAACCAGGAAACAGCGGTTTGATTCCTGGTCAAGGGCACATGACCGGGTTGCAGGCTCGATCTCCAGTGTGAGGTGTAGGAGGCAGCCGATCAGTGATTCTCTGTCATCATGGATGTTGCTCTCTCCCTCTCCCTCTCCCTTCCTCTCTGAAATCAATAAAAATATATTAAAAATTTAATTTAAAAAAAAAGAACCCACAACAAGTGGCTTAAACAAAACAGAAGTCAACTTTTCCTTTGCACAAGGAAAGTTTCCCATTCAGAAGCTGGCATGGCAGCCTCACAGCCCGAAGGACTAGGGCTCCGTCTGCTCCACCATCCCAGCTTGGTGCCAGCAGACTCCCCTCTGGGCCCCCCTTCCGGCCAGCACGTGGAGGGAAGAAGGGGGACACTCACATGTAAAAGCATGTGCCAGAAGTTGCACACAAATATCACTGCCTATGCCACCTGAATTCTGAAATCTCTCCAGCCTGAACTTTGGAACTCGGTCACATCTAGCCACGAGAGAAGCTAGGGAAACTTCACATGGCGGGCATGTATGCCCAGCTACAAATCAAGGCTCCTCTTTTCTTAGCAAAAGGGGAGAACAGATACTGTGGACCATGAGCTGTTTCTGCCAAAGGAGCTAAAGATCTGTCTCTAAGGAATCACCATGCCAGATGGTTTTAAGAACAAATTCTCCCAAGTCTTCAAAAAAAAAAAAAAAAAAGATAGTTTCATAATGTATCAACTTGTCTAGAGCATGGAAAAAGGCAGACAGCTTCCTTTCAGGTTGACATGGTCTTGATACTAAAAACAAGACAGGTGCACACATAAAGACTGTAGGTCCATTCCATGTATAAATAGAGAAGCAAATCCTATCTAATAAAAGAGTAATATGCAAATTGACCATCACTCCAACACACAAGATGGCTGCCCCCATGTGGTCAAAGATGACTGCCCCCATGTGGACACAAGATGACCGCCACAAGATGGCCAGCAAGGGAGGGCAGTTGGGAGCGATCAAGCCTGCAGGGGAGGGCAGTTAGGGGTGACCAGGCTGGCAGAGGAGGGAAGTTGGAGGCGACTGGGCCTGCAGGGAAGGGCAGTTGGGGGGGACCCAGGCCTGCAGGGGAGGGCAGTTGGGGGGGACCAGGCCTGCAGGGGAGGGCAGTTAGGGCCAAACAGGCTGGCAGGGGAGCAGTTAGGCATCAATCAGGCTGGCAGGGGAGTGGTTAGGGGGTGATCAGGCTGGCAGGCAGAAGCGGTTAGGGGCAGGCAGGCAAGCAGTTGGGAGCCAATAGTCCTGGATTGTGAGAGGGATGTCCGACTGCCCGTTTAGGCCTGAATCAGACCTAAATGGGCAGTCGGACATCCCTCAAGGGGTCCCAGATTGGAGAGGGTGCAGGCTGCGCTGGGGGACATGCCCTCCCCCCCCCCCCGCATGAATTTCGTGCACCAGGCCTCTAGTCCTAAATAAAACATGATCAACAGTCTGTTAAGGGAATAGTGCAACTTGATCCAGGTAGTCAAATCCTAGAAATGCAAATATGGTTCTAGTTCCCATGATCTATTCTCTCCCCGTTTTTTCAATTGTAGTTAACCGCAGCTTTTCCTGGCAGTCTGGCCACTGAGTCAGAGACTACATTTCCCAGCCTGCCTTGCGGTTGGTTGTGATCAGGTGATTCTGTTCAAGCCAATGGGATACGAGCAGAAATGATACCTCCCATTGCCAGGTCATTGCTCTAAAGAGGAAGCTGCTTACCCTAGACTTCCTTTTCCCCCTTCCTGCTGGCTGGAATATGCAAGAGTAGAGCAAGTTGGCAGAGAATGGCAGAACCAGCTTTGGGCTGCTTACCCTGGGCCATCATTGTGAATTTTTATGTAAACAAGAAATTAGCTTCTGTGTTATACTCCATTGCATTTTGGAGTATCTTTGCCGTACCATTCAGCCTATGCCCTAATTAGCACACTGATAGTATAGTTACCAGAAATCACCACAACCAGTTTCCAATGATGAATCATAGAAACGGTCTCATTAAAGTCTGGAACAGGAGAAGGATACCTGCTATCTTCTTTATTACCCAACATTTCGCTGGATGTCCTACCCAAAGCAATTAGGTGAAAATAAGAGCATGAATATTAGGAAGAAATTTAAATTTGCGTTATGTGTAGGCACTATAATTACCTGCTTTCCTATTGAAAAAGTACTATAAAGAATAAGAGTTTTCAATAATTGGCTTGACTACGCACCACATACTGACGTCTCAGTCAACGATAGGCCACACACACGATGGTGCTCCTGTAAGATTGTAACAGAGCTGAAAAATTCCTTTTGCCCAGGGACATCACAGCTGTCCTACCGTCATAGCACAGTGCATTACAGATTCGTTTGTCTGACAACCTATGTCCTGTCCTTGAAGGCCTCCAGGGCCAGAGAGAGCATTATCCTCCTACAATCTATCCACCCACACACCCATCCGTCCACCCATCCACCCACACACCCATCCATCCACCCATCCACCTACCCATCCATCCACAGCACCATTGCACCAACCCTTACTGAGCAAGTATTATGCACCAGGCATAGTGGTTGACACAGGGGCTTTTGAATTGAACATCTCACAGTCAGGCTTTCAAGGAACTCAGAGTCTAGTGTGCGTAAACAAATAACAATAACACAGTGTGACAAGTGCCATACAGAGTCCCCTTTCCATTGCTGTGGGGGAATGGAGATAGTAACTTCTGGAGTGTCAGCAGGGATGGCATTTTGGCCAGGAGCTGAAGAATGTCTAAGAGCTATTCCCCAGGCAGAGAAGAGAGGAGCTTTACAGACAGGGCAAACAGAACACTGAGTACAGAAACATACGCACACAATATGTTCAGAGAACCGAAAGAAGTAGGGCAGAGGTGAGGGTGCATGGGAGGGAGGGAAGAGAGGTGGGAGGGGGAGTGTCAGACAGGAGGTCTAGAAAAGTGAGAAGAGGAAAACTGAAAGACATTGCAATTCCTGCCCAAGTTAAAGTCTTGGGGAGTAGAACAGCCATTCTCTAGAAATCTCCTTAAGAAAACATTCAGAGAATCCCCATGATGTTCCTACATTAATCTGTGCTGCTGGCTTGGGCTTAGATGCAGCTTTGCGGGATATATTTTTTAAAGTTTCACTATGCCACTGTACATCAAAATAGGGCAATATAAATTATAATATGGTCATGCCAATGGGACTTGCAAACACAATATTTTAAGTTTATATTACATTCCAAGACCCATAAAAATTATTCCGAATGGCTGTTTGCTTTTTGAAGCCAAATGAAAAGGTATTTGCAATTTGATTATTAACAAATCAAATCACTGATATGATATTGGATTCGGTACATCTCAAACGGACTGAGAACGGAAAATCCTCAGCGGTCAATTATGTAGCGTGGCTGGTTTGTCGTTTCCTGTGTGTCATTAAGAATAGGCGCCGCAACCAACTCCGATTTCATTTTTATTTATTTTAACCATTTCCATGCTCTGAGGGTTTCTCTCTGGGCCTCTCCCAGGCAACGGCACTTTCTCTGACCGAGGTTACTTTGGCTATAACAAGGTGGGTCGTTGATTATGCAAATGGAACAAGGGCTGGCTGACCAGGTGTGTGGAAGATTGGGTGGACAGATGGATGGATTTCCAGGTGGATAGATGAATGAATGGATGGCCAGGTAGATGAATGGTTAGATGGACATATGGATGGATGGGTGGGTGGGTGGATGGATGGTTGGATGGATGGATGGATGGATGGATGGATGGATGAATGGTTGAATGTCCAGGTGGATGGGTGGATGGTTGGATGGTCAGGTGGGTGGATGGGTGGGTGGATGGATGGATGGATGGATGGATGGATGGATGGATGAATGGTTGAATGTCCAGGTGGATGGATGGATGGTCAGGTGGGTGGATGCTTGGATGGGTGGATGGATGGATGGATGCATGGATGGATGGATGGATGGATGGATGGCCGGCCAGGTGGATGGATGGATTGCCATGTGGGTGGATGGATGCATGCATACCATTTTAATGAACATCAGATTTTAAGAATTACTAGTAGAAGTTCAAGAACTGAGTTGCTTCCATATTGAAAAGGGTGCTGCTTTCCTGACTTCTAGCATTGAGACTTTTTTATATTGCCTTGTGCTTCTGCCCTGCGTCCCTGACTAATGTAAAGGGTCCTTTCTTTTGAGATGGCAGGGCCTTTTAAGAGTAATGGCTAGACAGAACATAATGTCTATGCCCTCTGGTAAAATGGGTCATCCCAGATTGGGGCCTCCTGTACAGGGTTCAAAGGCAAACCTCCTCCTTCCAGCACAGGTACCCACTTTCCCCCTTGCTTGAGCTGACGCCCGAATTTCAGGGCACTCTCAGGTGATCCAAACTCTGCTAATGCACGAGAAGGCATGGCCAGGGAAGGAGGATAAAGGTCTCCTGCAGGGTGGGACACGTGGGGACACCCTTCTTCCTGCTGACCTGGAAACCTTGCATTTGGGTTCCTTCCCTCACGATGGACAGATCTGGGTTTGGGGGAGCCACGGCTGGCCCTACGTTGCTCAGTTTTAAGCTGCCAGCAGGTGGACAGTCACCGCGTTCAGGTAGATACTGTTGCCGGCTTCCACAGGCTTCCCGCTGGGACCTTCCCCAGCCGAGCCTCACAATCTACTGGGCAGGACAAGAATGATTTCCTGACTTTTCTAAAATAAGAGGAAGCCAAGATTTAGGAAAGGTAACTTTCTTACATAAGGTCCCGGGAACGGACTTCTGTTTGTGCCTATCCAGGGTCATTTTCCCTTCTTCGGTAATCTCCCCCTTGACTATCCTTTTAGGAAGTGTGGGCCCCCATGCTTGGGCCATGGTTTGGACAGGAAGTCACCCCTCTCAGATCACGTATTCCCACTTCTAGACGTGGAGAATGTTCCCTCCCGGTCCTCCCCTCCAGCCGCTTCAGGAAAGGTCACGGAAGATCGTGTCCCGAGGCCAAGGAGAGGCGCTTTCAGGAATTCGGTTGTGGTGCTGAGGAAGAGCAGGCCTGTCCCCTGGTGTGTCTGGGAGCAGGAGTGAAACGAGTGTGGACGTGCAGGGGACCATCAGGGGAGAGAGGTGGTTCAGGGAACAAGCCCGCACAGACAAGAGCAAGACAGGACAAGGAGAGGAAAGCAAGAGCCAGCCACCTATTGGAGCCCGGGGTCCAGCCAGGCCTGAAAGCAGAGCTCCCTGGACCGCTGAATCCCATGCAGACCCTCGTCCTTTATTGCCGCATCACAAACCATCTCAAGACGCAATGGCTTAAACCAGGAATTCCTGATCTCCATGGTTCCGCGGGTCGATGGGCTCAGCAGGGTGGTTCACCCTTGGGGTCTTGCATGCCGTTGTATTCAGATGTCACCCACGCTTCCCGGGCAAGGTGGCATCCTCACTAGCGTGACTGCTGGCGAGGTTGGTGCAGCTGGACCAGCGCGGGACTGGCCGGGCATCTCTCCCCGTGCAGCCGCCCACACGGCTCGCTCGGACTTCCTCGTGCTAGGGAGGTCTCATCCTGCAGCGTCTGGCTTTCCCTGGAGCGAGTGCTCCAAGGGAACAAGCTGGAAGCGCAACCCTTCTGCCTCCCGAGCCAGGCAGCGTCATTTCTGCCCCTTGCATTGGTTATCAGGGCGTTGGGAGGTCAACCCGGGTTCAAGGGGAGGAGCCTGTTCAAGGCATGAATAACCAAGGGGCATGAGTCATTGGGAGGCCATTGTTAGGCACTGGCTACCTCCCTGTGCCCATACCCTCCGGTGCCCTTAGAGCTAGGTTTCCGTTCACTGCCACCAACAGCAAGTGTGAGCAGAGTCTGCATTAGGATGCAGGCCTGCTGACCTCTGACCTCTCCCCTGCTGAAATCCCACCTGTCAAGCCCACATCCTATGCCCTTCTTGGTATACCCCTCCCCCAACTTCTGCTCCCCCCACTTCGCCTCCCTAACCAGAAGTCACCACTTCCTTCTTGATGCCACTGCACTGTTGGAAATCAGTTGGGAGAGCCGGACAGGACCTGAGACCTCATTGAGGTTCAACATCCTACTTAGCCAGGGAAACTGAGGCCCAGAGGCAACGAGAAGCAACCAAAATCACTCTGCCGATCAGGGGACGGATTAGGGGAGTGTCTTAGCCCCATCACGTTCTCCCTGGTGTGATGGCTGTTACATGCATGTTACATGCATGCCTTATTCTCTCTTCTGGACCATAAACTCCCGAGAAGCAGGGACGGTGCCTGCTCCATCTCCGTATCTCCCAGGCCGCCACCTTAAAAAGGTCTTAGACAGGGAAGATCTTCAAGGCTTAAACGGCGTTGTTAAAATTTACTGAGCAAATGTTACACTGGGAATTTCTCTGGCCTGCTCTGCCCTAACCTGCGGTCTGGCCCCTGGGGAGCCACCCCTCTGTCCCCCACAGGAAAGGAAGGTGAGGACGGACAAAAGGCAGCATGATGAGAGAGCTCGGCATCCCAGGCCCGGGCTCTCACAGGGGCCCTGCCACCTGCCAGGGGGCCTCCGTTTCCTCATCTGTAAAATGGGTTATCATAGCCAACCTCCTCCCAGTGGTGTGGCTGTGGGATGCAATAATGTGTGCAAAGGGGCTTTGGAAAACCCTAACAAGCTACACAAAAGCAAGGGGCTGGCATCACGGATAGGCTGGGATGCCCCGGCTCCAGCGTGTAGAGGGGGTGGGGGAGGGGAAGAGGAAGAGCGGCCCCCCCTCCCCCTTGCCTGTCCCCTCAGCCCTCCCCAGAGCTGCCCGGCACAGCCAGGGCTAAGGGAGACACGGACCCCATTCTTCCCCTGTCAGATCCCACGCCCATGAGGAGCCCCGAGTAGGGGCAGAGACATGACGAATTGTGCCACAGTTGCCTCCTGGCATGGGCAATGAGCCACTTGCATCTAATTCTGAGGGACCCAGAGGCTGATTGCATCTGCCAGACCCCGTGGGCTGTGTGTGTGTGTGTGTGTGCGCGCATGTGTGTGTCTCCTCCAGCTACCAGTGGGCACCGAGGCAGAGGCCGCTGAAACAAGTGGGTATCATTGCATGGAATAGCCATCAAGAGCCTGCTGGCCCCGAGGACACAGGGGCCAGATGCGGACGTTGTCCTTCCCCCAGGAGGAGGGACAAAGGAGGCCCTCCTGGTCTCCGCCAGCACAGCACAGCGCTGTGGCCAGGGAGCGCCCTCAGAGCCACGCGGGGGTGCGGGGGGTGCGGGAGGGCCGTGCTTCAGGGTGCTGCTGTGCTGCCATCACTGCCGCCTGCCTGGGTTCTGGAAGATGCGCTCCGGGACCCTCGGCTCCTCGGGCCTCCTCGGTCAGGGCACGGCCACACTCTGTTAGTGCAGGTCTGTCGGCCTGTGAGCTGCCCCTGCGGAGGGGAAGCACCCCAAGCGCAGGTGTTCTGTGTGCTAGTCCCTTCCCCTGGCTCCGGGCCAGGCTTACAGTGGGGGCTGAGGAAATGTGTGTGGAATGAACACATGAACACATGAATGAATGAATGAATGAATGAATGAATGAATGAGTGAATGAATGGATGGATGACAAGTCCAGCTTGTTAGGACAGCCTGGCACACCCTCCTGTCTCACCCACCCCCTCACCAGCCGCGAGCAGGACCTCCCATGGGGTTGGTTTCCATTTGCTGCCCTGACACCTTCTCGGGTTCCTGTCCTGCCCTCCACCCATGCTCAGCTCCTAAACTTGGCCTCCACCCTTCGCCCTTGCTCTCCCTTCTGTATCCACTGCTCCCTCGGGCTCCTGAGGATCCTGGACCCCACCCAAGGCCTCGTGCTGGGATTCCCAGTCCTGCCCCTTCAGCCTTCCCACTTCGTACCTCTGTAGCAAATGCCCTGCCTCGGTTGGTGCCTGGGGGCCTCCGCTTATCGGGCCAGTGCCTGACCCGAGTGGGCAGGAGCGGGGGACTGAGCCCCATGAGCCTCGCTTCCCTCTGGCCCTGACCCTCCCCCAGACCTGGTCTAACTCAGTTCAGTTGTCTGCAGGGGACCCTGCCCTAGCAGCAGGGATGTGTGCAGGTCAGATAAACTCCCAAACTCAGCGGCTTCCCACATAAGGTTTATTCTACACACAATGCAGCCCGACAGGGGTTGTGGGGCTCTCTGCTCCAGGCAGTCATTCCATCTGGCTCATCCCCCCCAGCCCCCACCCACCGCTATCCCATCTGCATCTGGTGGCAGGTGAGGGGAAGACAGAGTGAGCACAATTACGTGCAGGGCTTGGCCATTGTGGCTCGCTCTGTCCTGCTGTAGACACGGGCAGAATGTACCTCTGCTGCTGAACTTGGCCTTAGCCATGTTCACGGGAAGTTGGCTAATGGGATGTTGGCCCATGAGACCGCCGAGGGTGGAAAAGCACCTTCACACTGGATTTGCCTCGTGTGCCTACACCATCCTTTGAGAGCTTCTCCCGGGTCATTGCCGCTCTGAGAGTCTGGGCCCCGGAGTGAATGCTGTTGGTGCAGGCTTGGGCCGAATCCGCAGGGAGAAGCCAACCCCAGCATAGAGTCGCTGGACCCAGGCCCATCTTCCGGGGTCGGAGGGAAAAACAAAGGCTATTGTTCCATGTCTCCGTAGTTCTGTGCTTGTTTGTTACACGGCGAAGGCTGACACATACATTCCCAAGTGGTCATTGGATCCTAATATGTTCCCCGGATTCTGACTCCAGCAGTCTGCCTCCAACTTCATGTAGGGCCTGGAGCCTCCCCACACAGCTGGAGCCTTAGCTGACCTCTCCATCCTGCCTTTGGGGAGGGGGGCCTCTCCATGTCAGGCTTCGGTTCTGGGGGGTCTGGGAATTTATAGCAATCCCGTTTTTGTGTGATAACTAACCGATTGCACGTCTGTGGACCTTCTAGACCAGCACTTCCCAACAGAGACAGAATGGGCTTCCCATAGGAGATTTAAGTCTTTAATAGCCACGCTAAAAAAAGTAAAAAAGAAGCAGGTGAAATTAATTCTAATGATGAATGTTCTGTGATCCAATATATCTAAAATCTTATTTTTTTAACGTGTAACAAATAGTAATTATTTAAATGGTGTTATTATATACTAGAGGCCCGTTGCACGAAGATTCATGCAATAGGCCTTCCCTCCCCTGGCTGCCAGCACCGGTTTTCCTCCAGCACCCGGGACTCAGGCCTTCGCTCTGGCCGCTGACTTCCATCTTCACTCCGGCCCGAGTCTTCGCTCCACCCGGGGTGTTGCTCCTATAGCTCCCTCTGCCCCCCCCCCCCCCCCGCCCTCCTCCTCATAGCAGGTGTCCCACCCCGCCCAGCTGCTCTGTGCCTGCATGTATGCTGCCCAGAGGCCCTGAGCGGCTGGGGGGCGGGGCCGCCACCATCTTTATTGGGTTAATTTGCATACTCACTCCTGATTGGCTGGCGGGCGTTTGCGAAGTGATGGTCAATTTGCATATTTCTCTTTTATGAGTGTAGATTTCTGACACATAATAGAAATTTAAAAGATATTTACATTCCATTCACACTACATGGTTGAATGTGGGTGCGTTTAGAACATGCACCCCCCTCATGTTGGACGAGCCACTTTCCAAGAGCTCACAGCCACACGTGGCTCATGGCTGCCATACCGGTCAGCTCTGGTCTGGAATATGAAGGTAGGGCTCCATGCCACCGATGCCCAGCATTGTGCCTGGCACGGAGGAGGGGCTCAGGAAATCATTAGTGAATGAACGGATGGCAGACGCACAGGCACTGTTTTCAAGCTGGTGTGGGGGCAGAACTGTCGCCCCTGGTATACACACCCACAGCTCCCATGGGCCCAACTGCCATCACGAAGGGTCTACAGGAGGAAGGACCATGTTGGCCCGTGCCGTATCTGAGTGTGCAGAGCAGGGCTGCTCCGAGACGACATGTACAAGCTAAAGCAGCCGTGGGCAAACTATGGCCCGCGGGCCGGATCCGGCTGTTCTATCCGGTTCTCTTGCTCTCCCCTCCGCTCCTTTACTTTGAATTTATATTAGTTCACACAAACACTCCATCCATGCTTTTGTTCCAGCCCTCCGGTCCAGTTTAAGAACCCATTGTGGCCCTCGAGTCAAAAAGTTTGCCCAACCCTGATAAGTATGGCCTCGGGTGGTCTACCCAAACATGCTTGACGATGGAATAGTATCCAAATTGTACTGCTCTGTCAGGGTGCCACCAGAGGCTCATGTACTAACACTTAAATTAAAACAGGCAGCAAAAGAAGGCCCAACCGTTGAATTAATTGCGGTAAGAAATGATCAAAATTTGATCCATATGTTTCCTGTAAAGTAAACATTGAATAATTGCACCGATAAATGTTAAGATTATGAGATAAAATGCATAACAAAGACTGGCAATTGTCAAACAGAAAGCGCGCAGCTTGGCAGAAGGAAGGCAAAAAGTACAATCCGCTGACGAACGTCATGCTTCCTGCGTCAGGCATGCCACCACGTGACTTCCCAAGGTGGTCGGGTACAGGGCTCCATTTCCCAAAGGCCGGTGATCATTAGGAAGAACGGCTACCGCTAGCCCAGCCGGCGTGGCTCATGGGTGAGCATCGATCTGTGAACCAGGAGGCTAGGGTTTGGGTCCCGGTCAGGGCACAGGCCCAGGTTGAGGGCACGATCCCCAGTGGGGGGATGGGGGGGGTGCAGGAGGCAGCCGATCCATGATTCTCTCTCATCATGGGTGTTTCTCTCTCTCTCTCTCCCTCTCCCTTCCTCTCTGAAATCCATAGAAATATATTTTTAAAAAGAAAAGCTACCACTGATCAGGGGCTTGCCGTGTGCCAGGCACCCTGCTCGTCCTCCGAGGCAGACCCTGAACAGCTTTACAAACGAGCTTCGCATCCTTCTAACACAGACTTTAAAACGCATCGAAGAGGAAAGTGCCACCAGCTGCGACTGCCCCCCCTCCCCAACCCCCCCCAACCCCCTCACAGCGACTCATAGAACCTTTGTGCTGCCGGGGAACAGAGTTTGGGAAACACTGTTCAGGAGACATATGCACTCTCCACGCATGCTGCCAGGAGCTATCCACCACCATTTATTGATTGACTTGATCAGCGGACTTTCTCCCCACCTCCATTTCCAAAAAAAAAAAAAAAAAAAGCAGCTTACAATCAAAATAGGATACAATTAGGTCAAGTGGGGAGCGGGGATCCAATATGCCAGATAACGCCACAAAAATGAAGCCCCAAACGTGCCCCTGTGCTCCCAGCACCTGGAGCCGGAAGGCAGGGTGGCAGCCCCCCGGTTCTCCTGTCCAGAGCCGGGCTCCGGCGTGTCAGGAGGAGCAATTTTTCTTGGCCCAGCGCCCTACGTGCATTTGTCATAGGGACATTAGCATAAGTGGCATTGAGCAGTGTAATGAATTATGTCCCCGATAGCCATTTTATTTTTAAAAAGGCAGCGATGTTCCTGGAGTGGCTCTCTCACTCCTTTGTGCAACCTTTGCTGAGGGCGCAACATTCAAGGGTTGTTGCAAAGGCAACTCTCTGAAGGGGACCTAGTGCAGGTGCGCCTCCTTCGACTGCGCCTCACAGGGGCTGCTTTTTTTTTTTTTTTTTTTACAAATTGAAGGCCACCCCCATCAGCAAGGAGCTTAAGGCTCGCTGTGGTGCAATATCGCTTTATATGGCAGTGGAACCGACCCCGCAGTATCGGGAGGCAGGCCTGTGACTGGAGCGCCTCGGCGCTGGACAAAAGAACACAGGGGTGGCATGCTGGAGTTTCAGTTCCAGCTGCCTTCCGCCCTGCCCCGTACCCTCCCGGCCGCGGCCCCGGCTGGCTCCTCCTCCTCTCTCCCTGGCCTCTGGCAGGAACCTCCTCAGGGCTCTTCTGACCCTGTCCACCCCCAGCCCCTCCTCCGAATCATCCAACAACTCAGAGCCGAGCACGGCTCGTCACGGTCCAAACACCGCCCGCATTCCCTGGGACGCGGCCGCAGCCTCGCGGTCCTCCTGTCTCTCTCTGACCCAGGTCTGGTACACGACAGGTGCTCAACCAATGTGTTGTGTGTGTGTTTTTTTTCAATATACATATTTTTATTGATTTCAGAGAGGAAGGGAGAGGGAGGGAGAGAGAGAAACATCAGTGATGAGAGAGAATCATGGATCGGCTGCCTCCTGCACGCCCCACACTGGGGATGGAGTCTGCAACCCGGGCATGTGCTCTGACCGGGAACTGAACCGTGACCTCCTGGTTCACAGATAGACGCTCAGCCACCGAGCCACACCCACCGGGCTCCATAAATGTTTATTGCTGCATAAAGGAATCATTAAAAACACACAGCAAGGCAGTGTCTCCGGTCACTCCTGCCAGCTTGCTGGGCCCCAGACGGGATGCCCACTCGCTTCCTCTGTGCTTCTCTCCTACGAGTGGAGCCCATCTGAGAGCTTGGTACTCAAACGCCGTCGCTCTATCACCTTTCCTCCTTCCCCGGCCATGGGAACAAATTCCTCCTTCTCAAGTGTCCCCACGGGGCAGCAGGTAGAAAGACGAGGGCCCCCCGACGCCAGGCAGCCCAAGCCTCAGAGTCCACATCTATAAAAGGCAGTGGGGTAGGTAACCACGTCGCTGGGTGGGAATGAGGAACAAATGGGACCGTTTTCTAAGTTACAACGAGCCACGTTAACAGCGGCACATCCAGCCCCTCCCCCTCTCACCGGTGAGCTGCTCCAGGCCCCGAGTTTCAGACTCACTCTGCCCCCACCGGGGCGCCTACCGGCATGGGTCTCCTTCGGAAGGGCTGGATAAACCCAGCAGCTTTCAGCACGCAGGATACAACACGGGTGCCTGATGACTGGCACATGTCCTAGGTCTCGAAACCAAAGTTGCTGGGCCATAGTCATAACTATCCAGAATAACTCCCAGCCCTTCAAATGTCTTTGATTTCATGGTTCTAAGCATAGAAATAACCTTTGGATTTTAAATAGAAATTGGAAAGCTGAAAACCAGTGATGGAAGTCTCTTAAGAGATCCGGGCCCAACTGCAGAGTGCAGACGGGGCCCGGAACGCGGGGGACCCTGCCCACAAGCCTCTGAGCGCATCCGGAGCTCGAGGAGCCGGGCCTGAACTTGGCCTCCACGGCACGCGGCACAGCCGGGGCGGGGAGGATGATTAGCAATAACTGAGAGCACCTCAGGGGACCCTCCTACAGACAGTCTGTCACCCAGCGTTTCTCCCATTCCATTTCAAAGTTTAATCAGATAATCACTTTCCGAAGCTCAGATGCAATTAACCCCTTCGGAGCAGCCCTGCCTGGTATGCAGTCTGCAGCCCAGGACAGTCTTCCACATCCCAGATTGGAGGAAAACAGCTCTCAGAGAGAAAGGAAAAGAGACACGTGTGGGTGGGTTTTCAAAAGAGAACTTGTCCCCGAAACACCTGAAGAAGGAGTGTCTCACCCAGGAGCTCAGCGGCTCCCATCAGGCCTCTCTCCTCCTGCACATCCGTCTGCAGGAAGCGTGCTCCCGGCTGTCGAGGGAGATCCAGGGAGTCGCAGCCTCTCCTTGGACCGGAGGCAGGTTAGCGGTTGCTTTGCTGGGCCCACTGCATGAAGTCAGTGGGACAATACAGACCCTTTGGTTTCCCTGATGCTCAAACCTAAGATGGCAAAGAACTGGAGAGAAATCAATGTCCCTGGACTTTCAAAACCAAGCTGTTTATTTGCATGGTTTTTCTTTTTTTTTTTTTTAATTTCTTTATTGGTTAAGGTATTATATATGTGTCCTTATCCCCCCCCATTATCCCCCCAACTGCCCCCCCACTCAACCCCCTGGTGTCTGTGTCCATTGCTTAGGCTTATATGCATGCATACAAGTCCTTGGACTGATCTCTCCCCCTTACCCCCACCCTCCCCTGCCTTGCCTCTGAGGTTTGACAGTCTGGTCGAGGCTTCTCTGTCTCTGGATCTGTTTTTATTTGCATGGTTTTTCAAAGCATTCCTGTATTTTACTCAAGCTTCACAATGTCCCTATGAGGTGGGCAAGGAAAGAGATTACACACCCATGTCACACACAAGGGCACTGACTCAGAGAGGGGGACATATTAGTACTCAAGGTCACATGGCTAGAAAGAGCCAGAGAAAGACTCAAACCCAGGACCCCAGGTAAGACTCCCAGCCCAAGTTCTTTCCCCTGAGTTTTTTCATTGATGTATTCATCAAGTACTTATTGAATGCTACTACTGTGTGGTAGGCCCTGGGTGGGGAGTCAGCACCTAGCAGGGCAAAGGCACCGCTTACCCAAGGAACTCTAAAATCTACAAAGGAGGAAGCCCAGCTAATGTCGCTCAGTGGTCGAGCGTTGACCTATGAGCCAGGAAGTCACGGTTCGATTCCCGGTCAGGGTACATGCCTAGGTTAAGGGCTCCATCTCCAGTGCAGGGAGTGAAGGAGGCAGCTGATCGATGAGTCTCTCTCATCATTGATGTTTCAACTCTCTCCCTCTCCCCTCTTCTTTCCTAAAAATAAATAAAAATAAAAAGGAGGAAAACAAAAGATGCAATGTGAGTGCGCGATGACAGACATGAGCTGTGGAAGCCACAGATCCCAGGCGATGGGCCTGACCTAATGCTGGAAGCCAATGGGAAGTTCCTCAGCGGAGCCAGGACGAGGGGGAGACAAGCAAGGCACCCCGTGAGCAAAATTTAAGGAGGCATGCAAGTCGTGGCCCTGTTATGCAAGGGCATGCTGGGAAATATTTAACTGGCTCTGGTTTGCTGCATGTGTCCATTGCCTTGGTGTAAAGACTCCCACAAGAGCTGCTTTCAAGCTGCCCACGTGAAGTCACAGCAGAATTAGGAAGACACACACACACACACACACACACACACACACACGTATGCTCTGCAAGCTGGCACAGGCGAGTTCGCAGCCCCTGTTCATCCCAGGACCTGGGTTTCCTTCCCTTCATTCGTCTTCACCTTTCTTCTTGAGCCCGTCTCACTTTCCCAACCACTTGGGAAAAAGGGAAGAGAAAGGCGACTGTTTGTCTTCTATTCTGAAGAGAAATGCGCGCACCGTCCCGACAACTAGAAGGCAGATGAGAAGTAGAAGCAGAAGAAAAAGGAAAACCACCACCCCCGGCTCCCGCACAGAGATCCGCGCTGCGAATGCTTCCCACCTGTGACCTCCAGCGGTTGGGCGGCATTGTCATGGTGCTGTCATTCAGCTCCGTGCCCAGCGTTTGTCTTGCTGTTTGATCACCTTTGCCTCCCAGGCCGCTGCCAAACAGGCTGCCGTTGACGTAAACAAGTCCGCTCTTGTTGGACATTCAGGCTGTTTCCCGTTTCTCTTTCATACGTGGCAGCTCAATGTACATCTCTGGGCACAAAACTCGCTCCCCATTTCAGATTATTTCTTTGGGCTGCATTCCCAGAAGTGGAATTACTGGATCAAAAGGTATGAGCATTGTAAAGGTTCTGGATACAGATTGCCAAACTCCTTTCCGAAGGGGTGATATCAATTTAGGCTCCCCCAGCTCCGCACGCGCCCCTCCTGCCCGCCTCTCTCCCGGGCCTAGTGTTTTGTGATCCTGCGCTCTGCTCGCTGCGTAGACGAATGGACTAGCTCATTGTTTTGATCTGAATGCTTGTATTATGTGGGCGGTTGGTCCTTTTCTCAGGTCCAAACAGGCGTTGGAAGTTTCATGGCGACGGAAATGGAACGCGTCTTTAAGAAAGGTGTGCTGGCCTGGCCGGCGTGGCTCAGTGGTTGAGCATCTGCCTATGAACCAGGAGGTCACGGTTTGATTCCTGGTCAGGGCACAGGAGGCAGCCGATCAGTGAGTCTCTCTCATTAATGTTTCTATCTCTCCCTTCCTCCCTTCTCTGAAATCAATAAAAATATGATAGGAAGGAGGAGGAGGAGGAGGAGGAGGAGGAGGAGGAGGAGGAGAAGGAGACGATGACGAAGAAGAAGAAGAAGAACAACAACAACAACAACAACAACAACAACTGTGTGCTGGTTCTGAGGCCGCCAAATCTGCCCGCAAGAGCTGCAATTATCCTAAAAAGTCCAAACTTTGAGAGCCGCCACCTGGGCCTGGGCCCCCACCACCTTCCAGCCACATTCCCACACTTCCTGCCACTCCTGGAATGAGGTGCATTCCAGGAAGAATTCCCATGTGCCCGTGTTTTTAAAGCAAAACAGAAAACAAAACACACAGCCTGGGCCTGGGAGGGCTGCGGAGGCTGTGACCCGGGGACCAGCGGTTCACTGCCCACGTCTGGACAGCTAATTCCAAGGCGGCGGGCTTGCCTCTGAGATCCTTAAACTGGACACCCCTGATTTACCGAGAAATTCCCCGGGGAGCAGGCGAGAGAGTGGGGTGGGGGCAGAAGAAATATAAGGCTGGAGGTTGCGAAACAGAAATTGACACAGAGCGCAGACATGGTGAGGCCCAAGTGCAGAAAGAACGAGAAAGGAAGCGGAAACTGTGGGGAGAGGGCGGGGGGCAAGACAGACGTTCGGAGAGACCAGAATTTGCACCTGAGGTTTCGCGGCTCTCTAATAAGTGGAGCGGAGGAAAAGGGTATAAAATAGGAGGTCTAGACGGAGACTGGGGTGCAGCGACCCGGGTCCCAGGAGATGGAGAATAAGCGAGAAAGATTAGGGCTGGGAGGGGACTGGGAGAGGAGGGTGGCGCTGAGCCGGGAGCACCGGAGCGCACTGACCCTGGCGGCGGGCAGGGAGGAAAGCGGGTGGCGGGCGGAGCCTGGGCCTACTCGCCCTGCTCCCAGGGAATGTCAGGAGCTGGACGACGCGAGCGAGCGGCCCCAGACAAGGAAGGGGCTCCCCAAAGTTTGCAACAGAATCGGCTACCCCGCGCCCTCAGTTCGGAGGGGACTCGTGTGCCCGCGCGCGCCTGGGCACCCCCTCCCTGCACCGGCTCGGACCCCCGCATCCTCTCGGCTGGTGAAGCAGGCGGCGGCGATCCCAGATGCCCACGCTAGAGGGCGCACAAGGGTCGCTTCGCCGGGCCGCGAGGAGCGCCCCGGAGACACTAACACAGCGACCCGCCTGCAGGGTGCAGGGTGCAGGGTGCTGGGTGCCGGCCCCCCAGCGGGGTGTGTGGAAGGTACCGCGGGGGCGACGCTGGCCTGGACGCCTGATTCCATGCAGAAGGATGTAGCGCACCTTGTTTATTTGGGGGAGAGGATGCATCTGAATTGGATTTTTGCGAGGCCGAGACAAGCCCATGCACAGCTGAAGGACAGGCAGGAGGAAAGGACGGGGCTGGAGATGCCACATAAGCCAGAGCCCCCGCACCGCCAACCCGGGCTCCAAACCGCACCCCAAAACTGCTTCGTATGAGAAACAGTCCGATCCCACCAGCTTTCACCACGCCACATAAGACACACACACACACACACACACACACACACACACGCTTTCAGATGGAGGAGGGGGTGGGCTTTAAAAGGCTTTTAAAGAGGAAAAAGAAAAAGAAAGAAAAAAAAAAAGAAAAAGAAACCGAGGTTTGGAGGCTGAGGTACTTGAAATGATTTTTGTGTTGCAAATTGCTATGCTTTTACTGAGGCGCTGATGAAAATAAATGAAGCTCCTCTCTCTCTTTTGCTAATAAATGAAATGAAAAAAGCACCATTATTATGCCACCTGCTTCTAATTCCTAATTGTGGTAACTTAATTCTCAGCTTGTTGTTAGCTTCTTAATATCGCCGTCACACACACACGCACACACATGCACACGCACACACGCACACACACACACAGTACGGAAGGCTGTTTGGGTCTTTTTTGGCAGGTAAAGTAGACGGTGTGCAGACACAGGTTTTAAATAGTTGGGT
>NC_137770.1:6919929-7009929 GCF_963455305.1 Plecotus auritus | reverse complement strand
CTGAAACAACATGTTCCTTCCGGGGAAAGGAGCGTGTTTCTCAGGTTTATTCCAAGGGGGACCCTCCACAGCCGTGTTAACAGAGCCCACTTCGGGGTGCACAGAACAGCCTGTGTACTTGGTGCTGCAGAAGGCTGGGCTGGTTTCTCTCTTTTAATCCCCCCGCCGCCCCCCTCCCCCCAGGAGAGGGTTTGAAGAATTGCTTGTACCATGGAGACCAGGGAGGGGAATGTTAAGCAGGCAGAATGTAATCACCCCGCTTGGAATCCAGCCAGGACTCTGCCAGGGCAATCACTCCTCCTTGCGCGCTAAATGCCAGGGGAGCGGACTCGACCCAAGTCGCCCAGGCCTGCGGTCCTGCACCCCCATTCAGGCAGGGCTGCAGGGGTGGGGAGCCCCAGGGCTTACCTGCACGGACAAGCAGCCCCACCCTCAAAACAAACCTCTAAAATAGCCGTTACGAGGGGTGCCTCCCCTCTCCCAGGCCCCCACCCCAGGGATGGGTTAGACTAGATTGTCCTGCACCCACCGTGTCGTCGCAGCGGCTGGAGGGGGGCGGGGGGGAGGGCGTGGCTTCCTCTCCTACCTCCACGTCCTCAGCCCCAAACAGAGCGCCGGAGAGGCTGTGACCTGTTCAAGGTCACCAACTGGACTCCACCGTTGTCTGACCCAGGCCGCAGCTGTGTTTGGGATGGATACACCTGAACTGACTCAGTCTCAACTCCCCGGCGTAGGCTTCCGTGCGGAGCGGTTTCTCTGGGGAGGCAGGGCCGGTTACGTAAACAGCGTTCCTACGTTGTAGGTGGGACTGTCGTGGACACCCTCGGACCGGACATCTTTGCACACTTCCCTGATCATCACCAGAGCATCTGTTTAGGGATTAAAGAATGGCCTAGCACTGGAACTGTCTGTTTAACGGGAATGTCCATTTAAAAATGATGTAGACGCCCTAACCGGGTTGGCTCAGTGGATAGAGCGTCGGCCTGCGGACTGAAGGGTCCCGGGTTCGATTCCGGTCAAGGGCATGTACCTTGGTTGCAGGCACATTCCCAGTAGGAGGTGTGCAGGAGGCAGCTGATCGATGTTTCTCTCTCATCGATGTTTCTAACTCTCTATCCCTCTTCCTTCCTCTCTGTAAAAAATCAATAAAATATATATTTAAAAAAATGATGTAGACGCCCCAGCCACAGTGGCTCAGCGATTGAGCCCCCTCCCATGCACCAGGAGGTCGCTGGCTCGGTTCCCAGGCAGGGCACATGCCCAGGTTGGGGGCTCGATCCCTGGTGGGGGGTATGCAGGAGGCACGGATCCATGTTTCTCTTTCATCGATGTTTCTCTCTCTCCCTCTCCCTTCCTTTCTCTCTCTCTCTCTAAAAAAAAAAAAAAAAAAAAAAAAATCAATAAAAACATTTTTTAAATGATGTAGATGATCAACTTGCTCCCAGAAAGATTCGCATGCCCCCAGCAGTGCAAGCCTCTCCTCATCACGTGGTAATTTGATTTTGATTTTCTAAAAAAAAAATATTTTTTCTATTGATTTCAGAGAGGAAGGGAGAGGGAGAGGGAGAGAGAAACATTAGTGATGAGAGAGAAGCATGGATCGGCTGCCTCCTGCACGCCCCACACTGGGGATGGAGCCCACAACCCAGGCATGTGCCCCGACCGGGAATCATCGAACCGTGACCTCCTGGTTCCTAGGTGGATGCTCAACCACTGAGCCAGGCCGGCCGGCTGACTGTGATTTTCAGTCTTCTGGTTCCTATTCCTGGGAATGGAGTGGCTCTAGGCAGGGCTGCTGGCTTCTTCACAACATTCTCACACGCCCGCAGCCAAGTGAGAGGCATGAGGCACCCCGTTTTCCTTCGAGCACCAGCCATCGGCTGACAGGACTGTCCTTGCCTGAGACGGGATGTTATTCCCAGGGTTTTGCTGCCGAAACCTCCTTTTGTTTATGAAACGACAGTGATGTTCCAGGCAGGTGGCGTCGTCCCTTCCTGCTTGCAGGGCGCCGAGCCCCCCGGACCTCCACGCTGTTTCCGATTGGCTCCTAAACAGAAGCCAGAGCTGGTGTCAGGGCCACGGCTGCGGCCAGATCGCCGATCCAGCACCCCAACTCCACACCGCACTGCGGGCAGGAGAAGGAGCTGGGAGACGCGCGTGCCAACGGCCCCACAAACCGCTCCCCCTTAGGTTGGGGCCCCCAGGAAGAATAAAACGAGTCTCTCTCTTCCTTTTAGAACAAAAACCTGAGGGTTCTGGAGCCTGCCGGCCGGTCCCTTTGAAGCAGTGATGTGGGGAGCCCATCACGGCCCCAGATGCCGCATTCGGAATTGCATCCCGTGTGGCATCGCTCCCCACCCCACCCTCGGCTCCATCGCCAGCCACCCTCTTCACTCCAATGTTTTCTCCAGCTTTGCTGTCATTCATCTCATGAGCCGGGCTGGTTCCCCGTGGCTCCTGACCATTTCCAAAAACCGTATCTCCCCCTCAAGCTTGGAGACTCGCCCCGGTCTGGGAGACGCCAACAAGGAGCCAGCGGCCCTGCAACGCCAGCCAGGCAGGCGGCCTGCCTTCCGTTCCCTTGCGGGCCCGTGCTTCCCAATGTGTGGCCTCAGGATCTCGGGGCTTCGGGATCTCTGTCGGTGCCCTCCCTGCTTGCCTGGGAGCCTGCCGACCTGGCCCCGCTGGGCCTCCAGCCTCGGGCCGGATGCTCGAGGTGAAGGCTGGGCGAAGAAGCAAGTGCAGAAAAGGCCCTCGAAGGAGGCGAGTTATGAAGACCGGCTCTGAGGATCCTGGGGAGACTGCGCTGCCCCCACACGGGGTCTCATTCTGTGGCCAGGACACAGGGAGTGGCCAGAGGCCATGGTTTCCTACGCGTTTAGAGCCAAAGGCCCTAGAGCTCTCTGGCTGTGAGAGGCTGTGTCACCTGCTCGGGGACATGGGATGGGTGGGGCACAGATGACGGTGGCCCTCGAGTGGAAGGGAGTGACATGACAGGTCTCGGCGTGGCTTGAACCATGGCTCCCCAAAACTATGTTTACGTCCTGGTGCCTGGTATCTGGGGTTGTGACCTCATTTGCAAAAAGGGTCTTGCCCTGCTGGCATGGCTCAGTGGTTGAGCGTCAACCTATGAACCAGGAGGTCACGGTTTGATTCCCAGTCAGGGCACATGCCTGGGTTGTGGGCTCAATCCCCAGTGTGGGGCGTGCAGGAGGCAGCTGATCAATGATTCTCTCTCATCATTGATGTTTCTATCTCTTGCTCCCTCTCTCTTCCTCTCTGAAATCAATAAAATATGTATATATATATGTATACTAGAGGCCCGGTGCACGAAATTCGTGCACAGGGGGTGGGTGTCCCTCAGCCCAGCCTGTACCCTCTCCAATCTGGGATCCCTCTAGGGCAGTCGGACATCCCTCTCACAATCCAGGACTGCTGGCTCCCAACTGCTCGCCTGCCTGCCTTCCTGCTTGTCCCTAACCACTTCTGCCTGCCAGCCTGATCACCCCCTAACCACTCCCCTGCCAGCCTGATTGATGCCTAACTGCCCTCCCCTGCAGGCCCGGTCTCCCCCAACTTCTCTCCTCTGCCGGCCTGGTCACCCCTAACTGCCCTCCCCTTCAGGCTTGATTGCCCCCAACTGCCCTCCCTTGCAGGCCTGGTCCCTCCCAACTGCCCTCCCCTGCTGGCCAGCTGTGGTGTCCATCTTGTGTCCACATGGGGGCAGGATCTTTGACCACATGGGGGCAGCCATCTTGTGTGTTGGAGTGATGGTCAATCTGCATATTACTCTTTTATTAGATTGGATAGAGGCCTGGTGCACGGGTGGGGGCCAGCTGGTTTGCCCTGAAGGGTGTCCCAGATCAGGGTGGGGGTTCCCTTGGGGCATGGGGCGGCCTGGGCGAGGGGCCTGTGGTGGTTTGCAGGCAGGCCACGCCCCACGGTGACCCAAGTGGAGGCCCTGGTATCTGGGGTTTATTTATCTTCTACAATTGAAACTTTGTAGCCTGGAGCGGAGCCAAGCCTTCTACTTGCTCCATGGCGGCAGCCATTTCTATTGGGATTTATGTATCTTCTATAATTGAAACTTTGTAGCCTTAAGCGGAGGCCTGGGCTGGCCAGGGCTGCAGAAGCTTGGCTTCCTCCATCGCCGGGGCAACCGAAGCCTCCTGCTCTTTCCAGCTCTGTGGCTGCCGCCATTTCTGTTTGGGTTTATGTATCTTCTCTCATTGAAATTTTGTAGCCTTGAGTGGAGGCCTAGGCTGGCAAGGGCAAGCGGAAAGCTTGGCTTCCTCTGTTGCCGGGGAAACCCAAGCCTCCCTCCTGCTCTCTGTGGCGGTAGCCATCTTGGTTGGGTTTATTTACATATTTGCTCCTGATTGGCTTGTGGGTGTGGCTTGTGGGCGTGGCTTGTGGGTGTAGCGGAGTGATGGTTAATTTGCATATTGCTCTTTTATTAGATAGGATAGGATTGTTTGTTTGTTTGTTTATTTTAAAAGGGTCTTTGCATGCGTAATGAAGTGAAGGGTCTCAGGGTGAGATCATCTGGGTTATCCAGTTGGGCCCTGCTGTTGTTTTTTTCTGTTTCTAATTCATTCTACAGTTGAATTTATGATTGTGTAATATTTTTAATGCTTTGTTTTTATAAGATCCTTTGCTGGAATTGAAATATAATCTTTTAATGAATAAATCCTTCCTACCAAATCGTCAGCAACGTTATCTGCCTGCCCAGAGACGCCTCCTCCACCCCTGGTGGGAATGCCGATTAGTTCAGCCCCTTCGAGAGCAGCTTGGCAGCATCTATTCCAGGGGTGGGCAAACTTTTTGACTCGAGGGCCACAATGGGTTCTTAAACTGGACCGGAGGGCCGGAACAAAAGCATGGATGGAGTGTTTGTGTGAACTAATATAAGTTCAAAGTAAAGGAGCCGAGGGGAGAGCAAGAGAACCGGATAGAACAGCCGGATCCGGCCCACGGGCCGTAGTTTGCCCATGGCTGATCTATTCAAATTTAAAATGCATGTATCTGCGACCCAGCCATCTCACTCCTGGGCATCGATCTTAGAGACGTCCTCAGACATGTGCACAAATGGCTTGTGTACGGTGCTCATGGACACATCGCTCGTAACAGCACAAAACTGGAATGTGAGCTAGTCGTTCATAACAGGGAAGGGCTGGACCAGGGATGCTGACTGCTGCTGTGGAATACTACGCAGCCCTGAAGAGGAATGCAGCACATCTGCATGTACTGACATGGGCAGTTTCTGAGACGGAGTTAAGGGAGGGCAAAGGCAATCTGCAGAGCGACGTGTACAGTGTCATGTTGCTTGTGAGGAAACTCCCGCCGACGTTTGGACGACACCTGTTTTGTACCTGCCCCGCCAAAGGGGGGTGTCAAACCCCTCTCGGCCTTCTTATCCGGTGATGGCATTCAGGGCCCATCGGAGCTTCCAGGATGATCTCCCTCCGAGGTCCTTAATGACATCTTGCTGCAGCTGTCACACTGGTGTGACAAGGGTGGCATGGGGGCGGGGTCTGCCTTACGCGCTCTCTAGCTGTGTGTCAGTCAGTAATGCAGGCTGAGACACGGCCGTGTTTCGTTGATCACGATGAATAAGCGGAATGAGTCGAGAGCTGGAAAGCCCTGCACTGAGGCTGCGCACAGGACTGTGGGCCGCCGCCCTCCCCTCGGTCCCGCGCAACCAGGTGGGCACGCAACCCCCGCTCTGCCCCTGGCTCCTCCTCCGTCCCTCCAGGCGTTGGGTGCAGCAGCGTCTCGGGCCCTTTCGGCTCCTCGAGTCCCCTGTTTGCAGTGACCAGAGGGAAGGTTAATTCCCCTCCCATCAGGCGGACCTGGAAGGCCACGGCATGGGGACCCAACACGTTGCTTTGTTTGCAACGTGAGAAACTACAATAAAACCCCCCTTTCACAGACTCCCGGAGCCCACCCCGTGCCCTGGGTCCCCAAAGTGCCCCTTCTGCAGAGACACTGCACCTCAGGGGACTTGAAAAATAGTCGAGCCCAGCCAGTGTGGCTCCGTGGTTGAGCGTCAGCCTATGAACCAGGAGGTCACAGTTCCATTCCCGGCCAGGGCACATGCCCCGTTTGCGGGCTCCATCCCCAGTGTGGGGCGTGCAGGAGGCAGCCAATCCATGATTCTCTCTCATCACGGATGTGTGTGTCTCTCTCTCCCTCTCCCTCTCTGAGATCAATAAAAACATTTTTTTTTAAAAAAACAGTTGATGCGGGAAAAGGTTTTCTGAGACTGGCAGAGGCGTTCAGTGCCGGCTCTGCAGTGACCAGGAGGTGTTTAACGAAGATGCCATGCAGCCGTCGCCAGGAGAGTCTGACCTTCGCACAGAAGCCACGCGGAGGCGGTGCACACCGGGGCCGTGCCTTCTCTGCCGGGGCCCCGATATTCCCACGGGCGCCGTCGGGCTGAGCGTGTCTATAACCAGCGTGCGGCACAGAGAGCTGTACTGGGGCGCTTCTCAGGTTAGCCGGCAGACCTTGCTGTCTCCTCCTTAGGCAAAGAAGAAGCCCACGTCACAAGCTCACTGTCAAGGGTAGCATCGTTTCCAAGCCTTTCTGATCCGTGAAACCGCGTGTGACTGAAGCCCGGGCCGGGGCCACGGCCACACCCCTGAGCGCGGCTCAGAAAGCAGCCAGTGAGCACACTGACATTGGGCGGGGGGGGGGGGGGGGGGAGGGGGAGTCTCCTTGCAGGAAAAAAATTTAATTTTTCTACATGTGCAGTGAGGAGTTCACCAAGAAGTCTTGGTCGCTCAGTGTAAGGAGCTTCTGTCCACAATGAGTCCTAAGTGAGTTCTGGAAACAGTGAGGCAGGGAAGAGGGCTGAGCAGAGGGGAGGGACCATTTTCCCAGATAAAGGAAACAGGGTGGATGCAAGGTACAAGGCGGGAGGCGAGACTCTGCAGCTCCGCCCTTTGCTAAGGCTGCAATCCCTGAACACTAAGTCTACATTCCCTCCCGAAGGCCATCCACCCAGAGGGCCCCCGGGGCAAAGCCCCTTCCGGAATAGTCCACAATCCGTGATTCATACACGGGGCTCCGGATTCAGGAGCCTCCCCTTCGGTGCCTTCTAACTCTCTCCATAACCTGCCCTCTCCATCTGCAGAAATCACCCCAAGCCACTGCTGAGCCACCGTTCTTACCGGAGGTCCACATGGGAAGAAGGATAGATGGTGCCGGGTATCAGGGACATCCCAGGAAGTCACCAACCTCTCACAACAACAACATATACAGATGTAGCTATAGCTATAGGTGTCGTAGAGATAGAGATAGAGACAGAGATAGAGCTAGAGATAGAGATAGAGCTAGAGCTAGAGATAGAGATGATATAGATAGATGTAGATATAGCTATAGATATGACATAGATATGTAGATATAGATATAGATATAGATATAGATATAGATATAGATATAGATATAGATATAATATAGATTTAGATATAGATATAGATATAGATATAGATATAGATATAGATATAGAGATAGAGATATAGATATAGATATAGATATAGATATGGATATGGATATAGCTATAGATACAGATATGATATAGATTTAGATGTAGATATGTATAGATATAGATGTAGATATGTATAGATATAGATGTAGATATATAGATAGCTATAGATACAGATATGATATAGATTTAGATATAGATATGTATAGATATAGATGTAGATATATGGATAGATATAGATATAGATATGATATAGATTTAGATATAGATATGTATAGATGTAGATGTAGATGTAGATATAGATATAGATATAGATATAGATATAGATATAGATATGATATAGATATAGATATAGATATAGATATAGATGATATAGATATATAGATATGATATAAATATTGGTATAGATATAGATATGATATAGATATAGAGAGATATAGATATAGATATAGATATGATATAAATATTGATATAGATATGATATAGATATAGATATAGATATGATATAAATATAGATATAGATATAGATATAGATATAGATATAGATATAGATATAGATATAGATATAGATATAGATATAGATATAGATATATAGATATAGATATAGATACAGATATAGATATAGATACAGATATAGATAGATATTATAGATATTATAGACAGACATATAGACATAGGTATAGATAGCTATAGACAGTGACATCTCCTCTTTCTCTCTCCTTTGTTTATCTTCATTTCTCATCCCCTCCGCTTTGCCTCCTCCATGTCTCTGCCCTTTCCTAGAAGTGAGGGCGGACACTTCCCCGCCGACTGCAGTGGCCTCAGCATGGCCGGTGACCCCTCCTCGTCGGACTCAGGCACGCGGGGGCCAGGCTGGAGGACACCCTGAGCCCCGCCGCACGCCGTCGTCACTTAGCGGCCGCAGCTTTCCGGCCTCGCTCCCCGCAGGCCTCCGCAGGTCACCCGCCCGTGCTCCGGGGCTCGGCCCCTCGTTAACGCGTCATTTATTCCTTCCTTCCTTCCTTCCTTCCTTCCTTCCTTCCTGTGGGAGGTGGTGCTTATAATCTGCTCCTTCTATAATGGCCCCCTAATGCACACACTGCTACATGATGGAACAGTGTCTTTTCACCGCCGCTCAGGGGCCCGATTCCCGTACCTGCTAGCTAGGCCGGCAATTTAAGTCCCATCCGGCGTGTTCCTTTTCGGTGGAGCATCCCCGCGAAGTGGGTGTCACCAAGAGGCGGGGTGGGACCGGAGGGGGATGGCTAGGGTCACCCAGACCTGGAACGTGGGGCGTAACTGCCCATCACCCTCACCTTGAGGGCAGCGAACGTGCGACGGGCTGAACAAAGGCCCCAAAAACGTCCAGTCCTAATCCCTGCACCTGTGGATACGGTGCATGCACATACACACACACGCACACACACGCGCACACACCCCGCCAGAGAGAATTTGCAGGTGTGACGCATTAAGGACCCTGAGGTGGGGAGGTGACTGGATTAGCAGTGTCCTTATGGGGTGTGGGGGCAGGGGGTAGCGGAGAGAGATGGGAGAAGATCGTGTGAGGACAGATCAGAGAGAGCTGAGAATGGAACACGCCTGGTGTGAAGACGAAAGCAGGCCTAGGCGCCAAGGAATCCAGGGGTCCCCTAGACGCTGAAAAGGCAGGACACGATTCTCGCTAGAACCTCCAAAGGAACCTTGGCTTCCACCCTGTACCCCGACCCTGACTTCCAGAACGCAGAGAGAGCACTTCCGTGTTGTTTAAGCCAGTGCAGCCCTAGCCGGCTGGCTCAGTGGATAGGGCATCGGCCTGTGGACTAAAGGGTCCTGGGTTCGATTCAAGGGCATGTTCCTTGGTTGTAAGCTCGATCCCCAAGCCTGAACGGGATGCATGCGGGAGGCAACCAATCGATGTGTCCCTCTCACATTGATGTGTCTCTCTTTCTGTCTCTCCCTCCCTTCCACTCTCTCTAAAAATTAATGGGAATAGATCCTCGCGTGAGGATTAACAAAAGTAGAAAATGAAAATAAAGCCCGTGCATTTGGAGTGATTTGTTACAGCAGCCACAGGGGACTAATACACTACATCAGACGCTTCCTCCCAGCACAGCTTGGCGCGTAGCAGGGGAGGCTGCTACAGCCACGACATGGGTCAGGCATCTAGGACACGGGAGGGCTCCACGTGACCCATGAGTGTGGACGCAGCATCCACTCTCACTGAGGTCAGCCGGATGCCCAAGCTTTGGCCAAATGGGCTGGCAGGCAAACAGAAGCCGCAGCAAACCCGCTGAAGCTGCTGGGCTGCGCGTCCCCCCTGCGAGCTCTTGGCCGGTGAAACGTACGGCAGCCGCTCGCTCCCAGCCAGACGCTTGTAGGCATCCGAGCTCCCATCCCAGCCAGACTGCACGTGAGGCCGGGCAGGTTTTATTTTATTTTATTTTTAAATATGTTTTTATTGATCTCCGAGAGGAAGGGAGAGGGAGAGAGAGAGAAAAACGTCAATGATGAGAGAGACTCATGGATCGGCTGCCTCCTGCACGCCCCCCACTGGGGATCGAGCCTGCAACCTGGGCCTGCGCCCTGACCGGGAATCGAACTGTGACCTCCTGGTTCATGGGTCAACGCTCCACCACTGAGCCCTGCTGGCCGGGCAGGCAGAACAGGTTTTATAATCTCCGGGACAGATAAGAAAGACGAGGCTGGCAGAGGCGAGAAGGCTTGTCCGGGAGAGTTCAGCGAGCAGAGAGCGGCCTGGGATGCCCGGATCCAGGACCCTGTGACCCAGCGCTGGGACGTGCCATACCCAGATGCTCTTCCTCTCCTCCGGCAGGGCCCAATCCACCCTGTTGGGCAGCAGGATGAAGGGGTCCAAGCCGAGGGTCCACGCAGGTCTCTCATTGGATGACCGTCTGCTGAATAATTAATTGATTGCTCCTCTGTATGAGCTATAGATTGGGGGCAAAGGACTTTCCCTTTCCATCTATCACCTGGTCTCTGGTCAGCCGGTCAGTCACCAGCCATGACCAATACCTCCCGCAAGCCCCACACGCTCACCCAGGAGGAAGTTAAGCCTGCACAGGACCGAGCTCCTGACCCTGGGGGCCTGGCATCTGTGGGGTGAGCTGGACAAGGGCCGGGAGGACGCAGAGGCAGGGAGAATTTCAGCTCACCTTCTCCCCTCATCCCTCGGTCTGTGGCTTCGTTGGGGGGGACAGAGAAGGAGAAAAGACTGAAGCAGATGTGATCTGTAAGAATGACCCAGCGAGAGCCCTCCTCCCACCCTCCGTAGCAACACCTGTCTACGAATGGGACGGTCCCGTGAGGGTCATGCTTCTAAATGCAGAACGGATGGCGGTGCATCTCCGGAGGCCTCAGAAGGAGCCCGTGAACCAGGGGCAGGGCCACGGGCGAGGGCCCTACCCTCTCCGGTGCCTCTGGTGGGCCCGTGGCATCCGTGCTGTTGGGGTTAGACTGCAGGTGCACAGCCTCTCCTTCGTTTGTTCATCCTGTGAAGGTGTGTGAAAACCGGGTCATGTTCTCATACACAAGCCCCCAGGCCTGGCTGAGGCCCCCCAGGCCTGGCGATCGAGGGGCTCAGACCCTGCATGGAGGCGCCCTCAGACTCTCCGGGGAGACAGACCAGGAAACCAGTCACTATGGTTTGCTCTCGTGGCCGCCTGTGCCGTGCGCCATGGAAACTGCTCGGGCTGCCGTAACCAAGCATCGTAGACGGGGTGGTTTAGACAACCAAAATGTTTCTCCCAGTTGTGGAGGCTGGAAGCCCATATCTGGGTGTGGGCATGAGGGGTTGCTGATGAGAGCTCTTTTCCTGGCTTATCTAGGTCTGCCTTCCCACTGTGTCCTCACATGCTGGGGAGAAGGGGTCGGGCACAGAGCTCTCCATTGCCTCTGCTTATAAGGGCACTAATTCCAATCTTCAGGGCCCCACCCTCATGACTTTTTCTAAACCTAAATATCTCCCAACAGCCCCTCCTCCCAATACCATCACAGCAGGCTACAACATACTAATTTTGGGGACACACAATTCAGTCCATAGCCCTGGGCAACTGGCCAGGCCTGGTGGAGGATAAGACAGAGGCTCAGAGCAGGTGTCCCAGGGAAGGTGGCATCTAGCAGAACCCCTGTCCTCTCCGTGCAACCCAACGTCCTCACAGTCTCCCCACCACCCCCACTCTCCCCGCCCCCCTCCCCAGAAGCACTCTAGCCCATCGCCGCTCTGAAGGACTTTGTCCTGAGAAAAAAGAAGCTCTTCTCTGAACAACATAAACTGATGAACCAAAACAGATCCAGAGACAGAGAAGCCTCAACCAGACCGTCAAACCTCAGAGGGAAGGTAGGGGAGGGTGGGGGAGAGATCAACCAAGGACCTGTATGCATGCATATAAGCCTAACCAATGGATACAGACACCAGGGGGGTGAGGGCATGAGTGGGGGGTGGGGGGCAATGGTGGGATAAGGACACATATGTAATAGCTTAATCAATAAAGGAAAAAAAAATTTAAAAAAAAGAAGCTGTTCTCTGTGAGTGTGTGTGCGCCTGCACATACATGCATCACGTGTGTTTTTTCATCACATTCATTCTTGGAACCCACCCCACCTCTACACAGACAAGCCTTAGCCCCATCAGGAGTCCAAAGAAACTGGTTTTGAAGCAAGACCTTTACCCACCCATTCTTTGAGCAAAGCTTGCCTTCTCTCACCAGCACCCACGTGGAGGTCCCCATACCGGGGAGGGGCATCTCGGCGAGTGTGGAGCTGGGATTCTTCCGCTAAAATTCACCAAGTCCATGGCGCCCACACTCATGGGCACACACACACCCAGATGGACAGCCTTTCAGAAGCGAGGATGCAGATGACAGACACAAGGACAGGCCCTGCTTGCCCTCCGTCAGTGCGCAGAGAATTTATTCTACAGATTCGCCCATGAATATTCAGCAAGGCAACAGTGACATCCAATGACACCCACGAGATGCACTGCTGGGGGAGCCCTCTCCGGGACACACGCAGCGCTCCACGTCAGCGCGCTAACTGGACGGAAATGCGTCAAGTGCACGCATTGGGGACAGTAACCCTCCCTCCCTGCGCGTTCTCACTCTCTCTCTTTTTATTTGTGTACTCAGCCAGTCCCACCCCCCGCCCCGCCCCCATTGCTGATGCAAACTGCCAAGCAAATTCTTTGCAATAACAGAGCGGGTCTGGTAGAGTATGAGGGCAGCTACCAGAGAGACACGGCAAAACACATCATCAGACGTTCCATTCTTTTTCTTTTTTTCCTCGTGTAAACACACACACACACACACACACACACACACACACACACACACACACACTAAGCCAGGGCTGTTCTAAGACCGGCTAACTCAGGGGTGGGCAAACTTTTTGACTCGAGGGCCACAATGGGTTCTTAAACTGGACCGGAGGGCCGGAACAAAAGCATGGATGGAGTGTTTGTGTGAACTAATATAAATTCAAAGTAAAGGAGCGGAGGGGAGAGCAAGAGAACCCTTCGCTCTTTCGGCTCCGCGGGCCGGATAGAACAGCCGAACAGGCCGGATCCGGCCCGCGGGCCGTAGTTTGCCCACGGCTGGCTAGATTTGGCATTCAATAAAGCTGCAAACTTTTGATAAGTCACTGGGGCTGGCTGAATCATGTCTCTCCCCCGCACACACACACCCCCTACCCCCCACCCCCACCCCTGCCCAAAGATATCCAGGTCCTAACCCCTAGAACCTGGGAATGTAGCCTCTGTGGCAAAGGGACTTTGCAGCTGTGACTAAGTTAAGATGGGGACGTGATCCTGGATTAGCCAGGCGGGCCCTCCGTGGAACCACAAGTGCCCTCCTGAGAGGAAGGCAGAGGGAGACTGGCTGTAGGAGAGAGGAAGGCCATGTGAGGAGGGAAGCAGAGACCCACGTGAACATGGAGAAAGGAACCATGAGCCAAGGGTTGCACACAGCCGCCAGAAACTGGTTGTCCCTCCTGCCTCGGAAGGAAACAGCTCTGTCAGCACCAGGAGGCCTCCGGAACTGAGAGAGAAGAAATCCGTGTTGTTTTCAGTCACTATGTGTGTGGTAATTTTGTTACAGCAGCAGCAGGAACTAATACATCCATGGTGGTTCCAAAGGCAGAGCTTTGTCCCCACCACAGGTGTTCCAGGCATCTCCCGGGGGGACTCACCTGGCGCTCTGTCTCCGTGGGGCAGGGAGGATCCATTGTTGTTGGTACTGGGCTTCTAGGAACTACTTGAGGTTTTGTGTTTGTGTTTCCAATCATGAGGTCAATACAGGTCCATGGTAGGAAATCTAAGATCTAAGGAAAAGTTGGAAAAATCATAAAATAAAGTAATAAAATAAAATAAATCAGAAAGGACCATAACAGTCAACCATAATCACCACTCTTCAGAAATAACCTTAATAGCAATCACGATTTGCGATTATAACCATTTTCATGATTATTCTTTAACTAGAGGCCCAGTGCACAAAATTCGTGTGTCCCTCAACGCAGCCTGCACCCTCTCCACTCTGGGATCCCTCGAGGGATGTCCGACTGCCTGTTTAGGCCCAACTTGGATCGGGCCTAAACGGGCAGTCGACATCCCTCTCACAATCCAGGACTGCTGGATCCCAACTGCTTGCCTGCCTGCCTGCCTGATTGCCCCTAACCGCTTCTGCCTGCCAGCCTGATCACACCCTAACTACTCCCCTGCCAGCCTGATCGACGCCTAACTGCTCCCCTGCCAGCCTGATCACCCCCTAACTACTCCCCTGCCAGCCTGATCACCCCCTAACTACTCCCCTGCCAGCATGATCACCCCTAACTGCTCCCCTGCCAGCCCAATCGCCCCCAGCTGCCCTCCCCTGCAGGCCTGGTCACC
This sequence comes from Plecotus auritus, assembly GCF_963455305.1. Taxonomy (NCBI): domain Eukaryota; kingdom Metazoa; phylum Chordata; class Mammalia; order Chiroptera; family Vespertilionidae; genus Plecotus; species Plecotus auritus. Next base: position 6,995,542 of record NC_137770.1, on the reverse strand, counting down.
CCCAATTGCCCTCCCTTTCAGGCCTGGTCCCCCCCCAACTGCCCTTCCCTGCAGGCCTGGTCCCCCCCAACTGCCCTCCCCTGCTGGCCTGATCACCCCCAACTGCCCTCCCTTTCAGGCCTGGTCCCCCCCCCAACTGCCCTCCCCTGCTGGCCTGAGTCCCCCACAACTGTCCTCCCCTGCAGGCCTGGTTGCCCCCAACTGCCCTCCTCTGCTGGCCCGGTCACCCCTAACTGCCCTCCCCTGCTGGCCTGATCTCCCACAACTACCCTCCCCTGCCAGCCATCTTGTGGTGGCCATCTTTGACCACATGGGGGCGGCCATCTTGTGTGTTGGAGTGATGATCAATTTGCATATTACCTGTTTATTATATAGGATATTGCATCTTTGTTCATTCTGACCCTCGACGGTGAGGACCATGAAGGCAAGGCCCTGCCCTCGTTTGCATGCTCAGCACCTGACCCATGCGAGGTGACCCATGAGCAATGCATGATGTTAAATGCATTTTATGCACTTCTTTCCAGTCTTTTTTCTGTGTATATTACATATGTTTTACATGTTTGAGATCATGCTAGTCACGATTTTGCCCAATCTTCTTCACTTAATATTTATCCTGAACATGTTCAAAAGTCACTCCTCTTCAAAACTGTATTTTAATGACAGCCTATCAGCCCAGCCTGCAGGTGTTCCTTGGTTAGCTTACTTGCTTTTTAATTTATTTTTTCTGTTATAAATGATGCTGTCATGAACATCTTGGTGCATAAATCTTTGTCCACGTTTCTGACTATTCTCTTGAGGTAAGTTCCTGGGAGATGCAATGCAGGAACAGAGCATGGCATCATTTTAAGACCGAGTACAGCTATCTGTCCATGCATTTATTGTTTTATTTTAATTTTTAAATAATCTTTATTGTTGGAAGTATTACATATGCTCCCCTTCCCCCCATTGACCACTTCTAGCCCACCCATGCATTTATTTATTTTTTAAAGGTATTTTATTAATTTCAGAGAGGGAGAGAGAGATAGAAACATCAATGATGAGAGAGAGTCATTGATCGGCTGCCTCCTGCACGCCCCGCACTGGGGACTGAGCCCACAACCCAGGTATGTGCCCTGACAGGGAATTGAACCATGACCTCCTTGTTCATAGGTCGGGCCATGTTGGCTGGGCCCACCCATGCATTTAAATACTTTGAAGCCAACACTGCTACCGAGTGGGGACCTCAGCGACCTGGGGCCGTGGGGCACAGGACCGCAGGGGGCTCTGACAATGACCCACTCAGCTTCCATCCAAGCAGAGAACTTGGACTGGGTGGCAGGGGACACGGGCTCTGGTGTGAGAGTTGCCACCTTCTAGCCATGTTGCTTTTCCTCTGGGACACTGGATGCCCTCTTCTTTAAAACAGGAGGACTGGTGATGACTCGGAGCTCTCTCCTACCAAGAAACTTCTGGAAACTTCTCTTGGAGACGGTTACCAAAGGGGAAAAGCCAATGAAAACTAGGGGTGATTCAGGCCAAATGAGCAAATGTGGACTGAAAACGTCAGACTTCCCAGGGGTGTAAGTTGCACCACGCTAAGAAGGCTTTTCGGTGCAGACGTGGCATTGGTTTGTTGAATGATTCGTGAAAAACTCCCCCTCCGTGAACACACTCAAAGAGGCCATTGGCCTGACTGAGCAGATGCAGCAAACTCCATTCGTGCAGAGTCAGAGGAACTAAAAGGTGATTTGTGGGAAATGCCTGCGGCAGGATTTTAAGCTATGTTATTGTCGGTGCTGTTTTCCAATGCTTTGACAAGTGTGATCCACGTCTGACAGATGTAACATCCGTGTTAGCCAGTGTTCTTCTCATCTGATTTGTGCTTCTAAGCGAGATGCCTGTACCATTCCAGGCAGCTCCTGCCCCCTGCTTCTCTTGGAAATTTGACACTTACTCACTCATTCCTTTATTCAGTCAGTCAGTCAGTCAGTCAACAAACATTTGCTGGAAAGCTGTGCCCGGCGCTCCAGGGGGCTCCGGAGCGATGGAATTAAGCAGGGCATGATCTCTCCGGCATACTAGGAAGACCACAGAAACTGCAGATCGGCCTCCAAGTGGCCATGTGATCTGAGAAAATGTACCTCCTCTTTGCTTGCTGTACTGGGGCCATTCATACTTCACCTGGGCCTCTTCTAGAGAGTAAGTGTAACTCGTGTGGCTCAGAGCCCAGGACAGAGAGGCAATAAATGTCACCCCTCCACCCTGGCCTAGCAACACTCAAAGCTTGATGAGCAAGACAGACATACAGGCTATTTCCGTCTAAGGCTTTTACGAAGTTGTGTGTACGTGTAGAGAGAGACACCATCGCGCTGGTTTCCTCAGACGCGGAAAGGGGGCGTTTAAAGTCTGTTGGGGACGAGGTGAAGGGTTCGAAAGCCCCAGTGCCACCCTTGGGAGCCAAGTGTTTAAAAGCAGGCTGCAAGGGTGCAGGCGGGGGGGGGGGTGTTTATTTAGACACACATGCCAACAGCCTGTAACCGGTGCCCAGAGCAGGGCAGGGGGCCAGCAGGGTTGATGGATTCTACGTGCGAGGAAGAACTGCGGCTGTGACATGCGGCACCAGAGAAGCCTCCTTTTCGGATTAGGCTGCAGGACGAGATGAGATGTACTTCTCCCCAAAGCTAGACAACTGGGCCAAGGGGGCTGCGGAGGACCTGAGCCTTTGGGACACAACCTCAGCCGGGGGCTTGGGCTCTGGGGGTTTGTGTCTCAATGCCGCCACTTCACTAGTGCGGGAGGCTGGGCAAGCTCTGTTTCGAGAAGGTTCCATCCAATGTCGGATGGGGGAGGCGATGGTGCCTACTTCAGGGGGCTGGTATGAGCCTTGAATGGGGTGATGCTGGGAGAGAGTGCCTGGCCCCTATCAAGGGCTTAATGGATGTTAGTTATTGGTAGTATGCTGGTTCATATGCTTCTAACTCAATGGTCCTTTTTAAAAATATATTTTTACTGATTTCAGAGAGGAAGGGAGAGAGAGAAACACCCATGATGAGAAAGAATCATTGATTGGATGCCTCCTGCATGCCCCCCGCTGGGGATCGAGCCCACAACCCAGGCATGTGCCCTGACCAGGAAGCAAACCGTGACCTCCTAGTTCATAGGCCAATGCTCAACCGCTGAGCCATGCCAGCCGGGCAATTCAAAGGTCCTATGAATTACACAAGAGTTGCCTTTACGAAGGGTTAGTTCAGGGGAAACTTTTAACAAGAGGAAGAAGGGAGGGGTGTGCACTTGCACTCTGGTGTGGACAAGCAGGTGTGTACAGCTCACGCTTCTGATTTGCCAATAGCCCACTAGCCCCATGGTTAAATGTACTGTCACCAGGTGTGGCGATGTCTTAGGATTCAGATTCAGAAAAGATTTTCCAAGGACTTCCTATGTTCCAGGCCTTGCACGCCGGACATCACCTCCCCTTGTTTGATTTCAGTACATCCACCCTTTTGGCGGCAGCACAGGTAACATTAGTCTGTCTCTTCAGAGGCACAGAGAGGCCAGCCCACTTGCCCAAGGACACACAGCTTGGCATTCAAAATGGGTCTGAATGACCAGTGGCCTTCCATAACTTCACGCTTGGAAGGATGAGTGTCCTGTCAGCGGTGAGGGTGCTCGGGGAGACCTACAGAGGGAGCACGAACTTCGTCCTTGGTCAGACCTCCTGGCTATCAGCTGAAAGACAACTGTTCCTGTGGCAAGTGACGGACCACATCCCAGATCTGAGCTTCTGGGGCTGCCTTGCAAGAGGAGTGGGCTCATCCACAAACACAAGGCAAGGCTCAGTGGTTGAGCATCGACCTATGAATCAGGTCACAGTTCAATTCCAGGTTGGGGCACATGCCTGGGTTGCAGGCTTGATCCCCAGTGGGGGGCACGCAGGAGGCAGCTGATCAATGATTCTCTCTCATCATTCCCTTCCTATCTCTCTCTCCCTCTCCCTTTCTCTCTGAAATCAATAAAAAATAATCCTATATAATAATAAAGGAATATGCTAATTATCCATTACACCGTGAGGCCTAATGACTGACTGCATAACGACAGGATCAGGGATCTGCAGGAGAGTGGGGCAGCCAACTACAAGCAGGTGGTGGAGAGCTACAGGAGGGGGCATGGCAGCAAGCTATGAGGGGAGGCTGGGGGAGCTACAGGAGGGCGGGGCAGCGGGTGGACAGCTACAGGAGGATGGCAGTGAGCTCCTGGCACATGGATTCGTGTGCAGGGCTACCAGTAATAAATAAAAACATACACCATTGCTTCTGCATCACCATGAACCCAAAGGCTTCCTGAGGATGCAGGAGAGGAAGAGTTCGTTAGGAGGTAAGGCACTCTCTGCTGAGCAGAGTCTTATAGACCAGTGGACAAGATGAAACCATCGGGCCAGTCCCTGCACCTCTCACGGCCCTGCGGCGACAGGGGCTGTGTATCCCCGCTTCAGGGAGCCAGGACTTGCTCATGAGAGGAACTGGCCCCTGTCCTTGCCACTTCAAGCTCCTGGAATAGAGGAGACACCATCTCTGAGCCACCTTTGGCCTTCAGGTCTGATCTGGGGCAAACACTCAGGCCTGGACATCGGAAAGATGTACAAAGGCTCAAGGATGTGCAAAGCCATGCAAGGATGGCTCAACCACAGGATGCACCAAAATGCCTGGACTGCAGCACGTGGCCCACAGTACCCTAACTCCTGGTGGCTCAGAAGTCACTCTGCAGCCTCTAAGTGACCTCCTCCCCAGCCTTCAGGCCTCCCTCAAGCTCCTGCCATAGGGAGTGCTCAGGGGCTGTTTCCCCAAAGCCCCTACCCATTGGGGCCCTGTGACTGCTGCCTGAATGCCCTCTCTCCCTATTGACCTTCATCCATGGCCCCCGCTGAAGGACTCCTTCCCTCTTCTCTGAGAAGCAGCCCCGTCACCCCTCCCCCTGCTGTACTGAGGAGGTCTCAAAACGCTTGGAGGCCATTCATCTTCCAGCTCCAACTCACGGCTCAGCTCACACCCGGAAGAGCTCAATAGAGGCCTGTTGAACAAATTCCATATTTATGAATTCCTTATTTTTTCCAGGTGCTCTTAGGTCCCTATTTCTACCTCATTTGGGGGATTTATGGAACAACTAGACTTTACAGTTTAAAAGGGCTGTCTCAACATGGTCTGGTTATTCCTTATAACAACCCTATGAGGTAGCTGTTCCTACAATCCGGGCCAGTATTTTTGTCCTTTTTCTCTCAATGATGAAACTTAGGTCTAAAGAGGTGAATGCTTTACCCAAAGCTACACAGCTCTGCGGCAGCAAAGATGGGACTCAGCCTGAGCTCTGGGCCCTGCACCTGCCAAGGACAAGCAAGGACCACAGCCCCTGGAGCCAGTCCTGCCCTCCAACGGGAGCCCCAGGAGGAGGCCGAGCGAGGCCGAGGCTCAGAGCGCCTCCCGGACCCGGCAGCCCCTCACCTGGGCCAGGTGGGGTGCGGCCAAGGCCTTGGGGCCCTCCTGCAGGGCAGCCCGTCCCGCCTGCCCACGGGTGGCCTCCGCCAGCTGCCCTCCGCCGTCTGCCGATGCCAGGCTTTTCGGCAAACTGGCACCTAATCCCCCACCATCTGTGAGCAGCGCGAGTCTTGGCTACCTCGTGGTGCTTCTTCAGACCAACTTGCGAGTTTTCAAAGTGACGGGAGTTCGCGGCGCTTGCAGAAATGTCAGCTTCCGTCACATCTTATTAAAACTGAAAATATGAAAAGGTTTCGGATAAACTGAGACATGCCCGGTTTTCCTCTTTTCTTAAGTGCGATTTCTTTCCTTTCTTTCTTACTTTTTTTTTTTTTTTTTTTCAAAAATGACAAAAGTGTGGTTGTTTTCCTGTGGTGGCCAGATGGTAAACCTCGCCAGGGGGCCCGTTGCCTGCCATGGGGCCGCCCCGCCGGGCTGACTGCTTTGGGCTCTGTGCAGACTGTGGGAGCCGCGTGCGGTCACTTTCCAGCGAGGGTCAGTCATGCACGGCCCCTTGAGGAGGTAGCAATCGTGGAGAAAACACGCGTGGCAGGTAACACGCCAGGGACAGTGTCCTCCATGCATTCACTTATGTAACCCTAGAAGTACATTCTCCTGTGACCTCCACAGGGACGAGGAAGCGGGGCGCAGAGGTGCCCACTAGTCACACGGCTAGTAAGTGACAGGGTGGGGACTGTAAGCCAGGCAGGCTGGCTCAGCACCCGGCGATCAGCCCGTTCAGGAGGCGCCCTCCACGCGCCCAGCACTGCCTCACGGGGTGACGTGGGGGTCAGGACCGCGGGTGGAACCTGCAGGCTGGGGATGGCACCTGACCTCTGTCCTGAGCATCGAGAAGCCGGGGAGGATCGGAGCAGGGGGCTGGCAGGGTCAGACTTGCTTGCGCTGTAAAGACTACTGTGGCCTGGCCAGGTTGGCTCAGGGGTTGAGCGTCAACCTATGGACCAGGAGGTCGCAGTTCAATTCCGGTCAGGGCACATGCCCGGGTTGCGGGCTCGATCCCCAGTGTGGGGCGTGCAGGAGGCAGCCGGTCAATGAATCTCTCTCATCACTGATGTTTCTATTTCTCTATCCCTCCCCCTTCCTCTCTGAAATCAGTAAAAATATGTTTAAAAAAAAAAAGATGACTGTGGCTGCCACGTGGATTCGCTGGTCCACCCAGCAAGTGGCGGCTGCTGTGCTCAGAGCTAGATCTACAGGGAAATGCATGCAAGATCAGCCCAAACCCAAACCCACGGGAGAGCCTGGCTTCCTGTGGGGCCACGTGGAGCAGGCGGCCCCCTGCTCCAGGCCCGGCCTCTAATTTCTGAGTAGGTCTCCACCCTCACTCCCTCCACCCAGGGTCACACTGCCCGGTCGCCGAGCCCTGCGGGGATCTCATCTCTGAGCTGCCCGGCAAGCAGACCCTGACTCCTTATCCCAGCTCGTTCACAGGCTCCGAGAGGCCTCTGGGGACATCTCCTGCTGCTCCCCCAAAGCAGCCGTGCCCCTCCATGTGTGTGGCCCCCGTCTCCATAACCGGAAAGAGGCGGGAGAGGTCTTCATCACTCACCTGCAGGTTCTGGCCCTTCCACAGCTGAGTGTGGTGAGTTCCTGCCCGGGAAGGGGAATATGTGGAGCCCGGATACCCCCGCCAAGGGAGCGTCGCACTCCGCCAGGCGTCCTCGGCCAGGCGCTCACCTCTCTGCGTCCTCAGCCGTAAACGCGGGTGCAGAAAACCTCAGAGTTGTGGGACGGGCTAAATGCCCGGTACACGGTCACACTGAATGCATAGCGGCTTTTACTCCTGCAACTACCAAACCCGCTATAGCTGCTGCTGCTGTTATTACGACTACTGTTACTACTAATACTACTATCGATACTACTGTTGCTGCTGCTGCTGCCCCCATCGCCCTCCAACTGCCATCAACACTGCGATTACCACTGCTCCTGTTACTATTACTGCTGCTGCTATTACTGCTACTCTTATTACAGCAATGACTGCTCCTGCTGCCCCCACCACCCTCCAACTGCCATCAACACTGCGATTACCACTGCTCCTGTTACTATTACTGCTGCTGCTATTACTGCTCCTCTTATTACAGCAATGACTGCTCCCGCTGCCTCCACCGCCCTCCAACTGCCATTAACACTGCGATTACCACTGCTCCTGTTACTATTACTGCTGCTGCTGCTATGGTTACAGTCACAACTGCTGTTGCTGCTGCCACAGTAGCTCCTACTGTTACTATTACCAGTACTGTCGCTATTGCTATTGCTGTCACTGCTACCTGCACTACTGTTACTATGGCTACCACTTCTACGGCTACTAACACCAATATTCCTACTGTGGTTTCGGCTGCTGCTGCTCTACCACGACCCCAGTGCCTCTACTGCTAGTCCTGCAGTGGCTGCTCATAGAGGAAGGAGAAGGAGCGTGTATACAATCACACAAGAGCTATACAAACAGGACATATCCATTCTGGCTGATAATCACATGCACATTCAGGCATGTTATAGCAATTAATTGGGGAAAAGTATTTCAAATCACCCCATGCAAGGCTAGTGAGATTGAGCTAGAAACCTGGTACCCTAGTGCATTGTTATAATAGACTAGAGGCCCGGTGCATGAAATTCGTGCATGGGGGGGTGGGGGTCCCTCAGCCCAGCCTGCACCCTCTCCAATCCGGGACCCCTTGGAAGATGTCCAACTGCCAGCAGTCGGACATCCCTCTCACAATTCTGGACTGCTGGCTCCTAATCGCTCACCTGCCTGCCTGCCTGGTCACCCCTTACTGCCCGCCCCCCGCCAGCCTGGTTACCCCCAACTGCCTCCCTCTGCTGGCCTGGTCACCCCCAACTGCCCCCCGTGCTGGTCTAGTCACCCCTCACTGCCCCCCCCCATGCCAGCCTAATCGCCCCCAACTGCCCCCTTCCCCACCGGCCTGGTCGCCCCACACAGCCTGCTGTTCAGTCGTTTGGTCATCCCTCACTAACCGCCCCCCCCCCCCCGTCCTGGTCACCCTATGCAGCCTACTGTTCAGTCGTTTGGTTGTCCCTTATTAACCCCCCTGCTGGCCTGGTCATAGGCAGCCATCTTGTGAGGGCATGAGGGTCAATTTACATATTACCTCTTTATTATATAGGGTCATTTTCCAGGATGGCCAAACCCAACAACTAGCAAAAGCCTTTGCAATGCCCTTGAGTCAGTGATCCCCACTCCGGGGACTAATCCAAGAGGTGGGGGGTTGGGAGGGAGGATTTGTTACTGGAAGCTTGATCAGCGGCCATGAAAATGGAGGGGTGGAACCCAAATGTTTGGCTCTCCCCTGGCGCATTTCCACCGGTGGGAATATTACATGGCTCTGAACAATGTGGGGATGAAGAGTGCGTGCCACCAGGAAGGTGTTTATGGTGCATTGTTCCAAGGGAAAGATTAAGACAAAATAGTATATACATTGTATGTAGAGTATTATAAGAAACTAGAGGCCCGGTGCATGAAATTCATGCACAGGTGGGGTCCCTGGGCCTAGCTGGTGATCAGGGCCAATCGGGGCCTTCCAGCTGCCAGCCAGGGCCTTCCTTCATTCCATGCTGCCCCCTGGTGGTCAGCGCAGATCATAGCGAGCAATCAAACTCCTGGTCTCCAGTCAAACTCCCGAGGGGACACTTTGCACATTAGCCTTTTATATATAGATGTATGCTCAGAGACAAGTATTAGAATAAAATAGAAAAAAAATGAAAATAATGATTGGAAGATCTGAATAGTCAAACTTAAGGGGTTTCTTTCACAATTTTCTTTAATATTGCTGTCATATTGTTTTTTTCAACACAAAGAAAAAGAAAAGAGTCCCAGCAATCTATTGATGGGTTTTCCCCTTTTGTGTATAACATAGATGTGTCTATTTAAAAGATTTCTCTTTTAAAATCTCATTTAGCACCACAACAAAGAGTGTCCAACTTTTAGTTCACTTCAAATGAGTTCCCGTAATAAATGCATTCCCATTCACAGGTGTATAATTTGTGCACTTTAGGAGATTCCGTGATTATACAGGAATTCAGAGTTTTTAATAATTTCCTGAAGGGCTTTTGAAGCAGACAATGTGCGTTTCCTATTTCCCAAACAATCTGAGTGATGGAAAATATCCAAAATAGCTATGCCCACGTCTCTCTTTCTTCCCTCTAATTTCGCATACGTTTCTGTTGTCCCCGCGCTTCTGCGCGTCGGAATTCTCCTTTTAAAGCCAAGTCCTTGCAGACTAGAAATTACAGTCATCTTATCCCTAATGCACCACCGGGTAAGAAAAGGACTCATTATCCTTCAGGACTCGGCGCACAAAGGCTGGCTCCCAGCGGGCGGACTCCATCTCCGGGGGGCAGGTGGGCGTCGAGTCCCACCCAGGGACTTCGGCCTCTGGAAGTGGTATGGATGTCAGCACCAGTGCTAACGACTGTTTTGATTCATATTCGAGAGAGACCTGGGAAAGACGGGGCTGCACAGAGCCTTTCAGATCGGCTCATCCGGCCACGTCATTTCCCAGGTGGGGACACCGAGGCCCATCGGACGGGCCCTCAGTGCCGGGCCGCGGCCGCTCCTAAACTGACCTGCTCTCCACCCTCCTGGGACGGTCACAGTGCCCTAACCGAATTGCCTCAGGTTGTTTTAGGAGAGAAAAACTAAATCTCATTGAGTCCCGCATTTAAATCTCATTACAAAACAGGATGATGGAAAACATAACACAATTCACTGCGCCCCTCCGTCAGTCATCCCCCCAGAAGAATCACTTCTATTTGCCTACACGCTGCCCTTTCAGAAGCAGGTTTGCCACGGTTCACAGGGACGGACATGGGCACCAAGCTCTGTAGTAAAAATCGCGATTTGTTAGCCACATCCCCCACCCCTAGTTCTGAAACAGAAGAGATGGGGAGCAGGCTGGTGGGTGGCGCGGGACAGAAACTCAGCCAATGGCGGCGGGGTAGGGCGGGGCAGGGCGGGGTGGCGGGCTGTGGCTGGCACCCGGCTCTGCTTAGGGGAACGGTTCAGCCCTGAGATGGACTGTGGTTCAGGAGCCACTGCTGGGCGAAGGGGAGAGACCCGGTCCTGACACCCCGCCCAGGGGGAGACCCCGCCCAGGGGAGCAGGGACCCTGTGAGACCCCGCCCAGGGCAGTAGGGACCCTGTGAGACCCCGCCCAGGGCAGTAGGGACCCTGTGAGATCCCGCCCAGGGCAGTAGGGACCCTGTGAGACCCCGCCCAGGGGAGTAGGGACCCTGTGAGATCCCGCCCAGGGGAGTAGGGACCCTGTGAGATCCCGTCCAGGGGAGCAGGGACCCTGTGAGACCCCTCCCAGGGCAGTAGGGACCCTGTGAGACCCCTCGCAGGGCAGTAGGGACCCTGTGAGACCCCTCGCAGGGGAGTAGGGACCCTGTGAGACCCCTCCCAGGGCAGTAGGGACCCTGTGAGATCCCGTCCAGGGGAGCAGGGACCCTGTGAGACCCCTCCCAGGGCAGTAGGGACCCTGTGAGATCCCGTCCAGGGGAGCAGGGACCCTGTGAGACCCCTCCCAGGGCAGTAGGGACCCTGTGAGACCCCTCCCAGGGGAGTAGGGACCCTGTGAGACCCCGCCCAGGGGAGTAGGGACCCTGTGAGACCCCGCCCAGGGGAGTAGGGACCCTGTGAGACCCCGCCCAGGGCAGTAGGGACCCTGTGAGACCCCGCCCAGGGGAGTAGGGACCCTGTGAGATCCCGCCCAGGGGAGTAGGGACCCTGTGAGATCCCGTCCAGGGGAGCAGGGACCCTGTGAGACCCCTCCCAGGGCAGTAGGGACCCTGTGAGACCCCTCCCAGGGCAGTAGGGACCCTGTGAGACCCCTCCCAGGGCAGTAGGGACCCTGTGAGACCCCTCCCAGGGGAGTAGGGACCCTGTGAGACCCCGCCCAGGGGAGTAGGGACCCTGTGAGACCCCGCCCAGGGGAGTAGGGACCCTGTGAGATCCCGCCCAGGGGAGTAGGGACCCTGTGAGATCCCGCCAGGGCAGTAGGGACCCTGTGAGACCCCTCCCAGGGGAGTAGGGACCCTGTGAGATCCCTCCCAGGGCAGTAGGGACCCTGTGAGACCCCTCCCAGGGGAGTAGGGACCCTGTGAGATCCCGTCCAGGGGAGCAGGGACCCTGTGAGACCCCGCCCAGGGCAGTAGGGACCCTGTGAGATCCCGCCAGGGCAGTAGGGACCCTGTGAGTACCCACCCAGGGCAGTAGGGACCCTGTGAGACCCCGCCCAGGGCAGTAGACACCCTGTGAGATCCCTCCCAGGGGAGCAGGGACCCATCCTGAGAACTCGCTTGGGGAGGATGGGGAGAGACCTGGCCCAGGACCTGTCCACTCTCCTGAACACCCTGTTTCTGGGAGGAAGGAGGGCGCTTCCAGAGTAGGGGCGCTCCCCCCCTCCTCCTGCAGGGCAGAGGGGCCCCAGCTCCCTCCTTCCAATCTCAGGGGCCAAGTGGGGAACCTGGGCGCCCACCTGCAGGAGAGGAAACAGTGCATTGAATCTACTAACGATGATGGAACTGTGCGGGGTCCTGGGGGACTGGGGGTGGAAGTCCCCACTCTGGCAGGTTACTTCTGCCCTAAACACCCAGCCCACAGCCCAGCGTCCTGAGTTCCCACCGGGTGACCATGGCCCTGGATTAGGAACCCCCAGCAAGGGGCATAGCTGTCTGATTGTGACAGGGAGACTGTCCCCAGCTTTGGTGGCGAAGGTCACCCCGTGTTACACAGAGGCCAGTGCGGCTCAGAGCGGCCGAGGCGCCACGCCCGGGACCTCGCAGCTGGATGGATGCTCGCAAAGGGAGTCCTTCCCAAGGCCTGGAAGCCAGACCTGAACGCGAACGTCACTCTGGCTTCTGGGAGCTCTCCCCACGCAGCTTCTTCGTCGACCTTGAACCCCGGACCAGCAACTTGATAAGAAACTCAGACCAGCGGCAACCAGGGAGGGCTGAGGCCTGGGACCCAGGGCGCCCTGAGGCCGCGGAGGAGGTGATGGGGGCAGTGTCTACCCCAGGTCCACCAGGAGGTTCCTGAGTCCTCTAAGGCCACGCACCCCGCTGGCGGGAGGCGCCAACTGGTGGCCCCTGTGGACTGAACGCGGGATGTGGTGGAGTGCCCCTTCCTCTGCTTAGTTCGGGGTCTCCCATGCCAACCCTGGGACAACTAGCCTACTGTGTGACCCCGGGAGGCCGTGAGGGGACCGGTAAGGGAGGCCGGGCCTGGGGCAGAGCCTGCGTAGATGACACCCCAGAACGGTCCCCCCAGAACCAGGGGGCCTGCGCTTATCCACTGACTGCCCTTCCTCGTTGGCTAAGGGTGACCCCTGGCCATTAGCTCCCTGGTCTCCCTCCTGCCCTGTGGGCCGAGAATGGCCTCCGAGGAGAGAGACAGAGATCCCTCAGCACGTGGGTCTCCCCACCCTCCACGCCGGCCACGCCCACAGCCCCGGCCTGGGAGCTCTGCCCGCTCCGTCCCATCGGGCCTCCAGGACCCGCTGGTGGGCTGAAGAGAGGGTCCAGGACGCCCACCTGCTGCTGCAAAGAGCCCCACTCCGTGCACCCCACCCCACTCCCAGCTGCTCCAACACCATGTGCCTGGAGGTCTTGGGGACAGGCAAGGCAGCACCTCTTCCTCCGGGCACATGAGCTCCCCAAAGCATCCAGGTTCCCACGTCCCCTCTCATCTCCCCGTGGTCCTGTCCCCCCTCATTCCCATGTGGTCCTGTCCCCACTCATTCCCATGGTCCTATCCCCCCTCATTCCCATGTGGTCCTGTCCCCCCTCATTCCCATGTGGTCCTGTCCCCCCTCATTCCCATGTGGTCCTGTCCCCCCTCATTCCCATGTGGTCCTGTCCCCCCTCATTCCCATGTGGTCCTGTCCCCCCTCATTCCCATGTGGTCCTGTCCCCCCTCATTCCCATGTGGTCCTGTCCCCCCTCATTCCCATGTGGTCCTGTCCCCTCTCATTCCCATGTGGTCCTGTCCCCCCTCATTCCCATGTGGTCCTGTCCCGCCTCATTCCCATGTGGTCCTGTCCCCCCTCATTCCCATGTGGTCCTGTCCCCCCTCATTCCCATGTGGTCCTGTCCCCCCTCATTCCCATGTGGTCCTGTCCCCTCTCATTCCCATATGATCCTGTCCTTCCTCATCCCCGGGTGGTCCTGTCCCCTCTCATTCCCATGTGGTCCTGTTCCCCCTCATTCCCATGTGGTCCTGTCCCCCCTCATTCCCATGTGGTCCTGTCCCCCCTCATTCCCATGTGGTCCTGTCCCCTCTCATTCCCATGTGGTCCTGTTCCCCCTCATTCCCATGTGGTCCTGTCCCCCCTCATTCCCATGTGGTCCTGTCCCCCCTCATTCCCATGTGGTCCTGTCCCCCCTCATTCCCATGTGGTCCTGTCCCCCCTCATTCCCATGTGGTCCTGTCCCCTCTCATTCCCATGTGGTCCTGTCCCCCCTCATTCCCATGTGGTCCTGTCCCGCCTCATCCCCGGGTGGTCCTGTCCCCCCTCATTCCCATGTGGTCCTGTCCCCCCTCATTCCCATGTGGTCCTGTCCCCCCTCATTCCCATGTGGTCCTGTCCCCTCTCATTCCCATATGATCCTGTCCTTCCTCATCCCCGGGTGGTCCTGTCCCCCCTCATTCCCATATGATCCTGTCCTTCCTCATTCCCATGTGGTCCTGTCCCCTCTCATTCCCATGTGGTCCTGTCCCCCCTCATTCCCATCTGGCCTAGCGGCATTCCCTCCCAGCCCCTCCCTCATGCTATCCATTTCCCTCTCTAGGTCTGTCTCTCCACCCCCCCCCCCCCCCGCCGTCTCCGTCCCTCTCTAGTCTTCATAACACATCGCCATGCCACAGGGGCCGTTGCTCAGCTGGCCCCAGGGACTGCTCTCTGCTTGGCCAGGGAGCTCTCTGCGGAGGCTGACGGATGGACGCGCCTCCCTCAAGAGAGCACCGACTGGTAGATCCTGTTAATGAGGGCGCCCGAGCCAATGACCTATGGCATGAATACATTAGGGGGATGTCTGGGGGTGCTGCTCCAACAGGCCGCTCATTAAGGCCCCGCCAGGCCTCCTGCTAAACAGCCAGCTCCTCTCAGGGGAAGGCACGGGAAGGAGACGGCCGCAGAGCCACCGCCATCGGGCAGAAGCCTAGCCTCTGTGTGTCCTCGCCCAGGAGCTGGGCCCGGCTGAGTCTGTGGACACAACTCCGTTCCCTCGCCGAAATGCGGAGGGAGGGCCACTTCCCACCCCAGGAAATGTGAAGGGGAAAAGCACACCTCCTGGAGGGACCAGGCGGGGCTGACCCCCAGGGCCGACTTCTTGAGGATGATGATGGTGGTGATGAAAGGGGTCAGTGAGCACCTATTACCTGGGCCACCCCGCGAGGGGTTTTCATAGGCCGTGTCTCACGGAACGCTCACTGTGGCTCAGGAAACAGCCATTCACAGATGAAGCCCCGAGCGGCCCGGCTGGCGAGTGGTCTTGGAGAAGCCGCGCTGGGAGCTGCAGCCGGGTCTTTGGGGGGGACCCCGTATCAGAGCCCTGCACCTTCTGCTGTCTGAGGTTCTGTCTCAGGCTCCAGGCAGCTACATCCCCGCCTGGGAACGGTCCAGGCTTGGTCCCTCCCCGGCACAGGACACCCGCAAGGCCTCCTGGCCTCCCTGGCCCGCCCCCAGCCCCCCAGACACCTCCCAGCTGCGCCCACCGCCCGACCCCCAAGCCAGGGATCTTGGAGACCAGGCAGGTGGGCAGCCGAGGGACAGGCAGGAGGCGGCCAGGCCGGCACCGTGGGCCTCCAGGTGGTCAGGGAGAGCATCTCACGTGTGAACACTGCGTCCCAGGGAAGAGGGTCAGGTTCTGGGGCCGTGACCAGCTCTGACCACTTCGATGACAGGTGCTAACAGGCCCCCCGAGTTCCCCAAGGAGTGTCATGGGGAACCGACCACAGTGCGCGCACGCCTGCACACACACATACACACACACACACACACACACACAGATGCAAGTGACCTCCCGCAGGACCCAAGCATTGCCCGACCTTGACCCTGAGACACCAGCACCTGCTTCCTCCCTTTCAGAAATGCTGCCCTCCCCCCACTCCCCACCTCCAAGCGGGAAGGCACCCCTGTGGCCCCTGGCACGCCCTCTCGGCCACCCCAACGTGCCTCCTCTCCCCACAGTTCTTGTCCACCTCTCCCTCTTCCCAGGTGGGCGAGGGGTGATCTAAAGAGTAAGAGCCTGTCTGGGGAGCCCCTCCCCCCGCCCCAGAAAGGCAGAGATGGGGGTCCCCAGCAGATTGCTCCCCAGGAAAAGCCTTTCTTTCTGGGTTCCGTCGGCAATGCCCCTCCGAGCCCTCCTCCCAGCTGTTCACAGCACCCCCGGTATCACGCCGACACGAGGCTGCCGGCTCTCCGCGGCCATGGGCTCACTTTCCGCTGGGCACGGCGAGTCCATTAGGGATGCCCTCTCCTCCAAGACGCGGCGTCCGGGTCAAGTTCTCTACACGCACGCGTTTATTTTTAGAGCCGCCGGGCGCTGTTATTGAGCGCTTAAGCCGTTCCTTAAGCGGGGGTCACCGAAGGCTGGCTCTGTGGAGAAGCCTCCATACAATACCACCTGCCGAACAGCACTGCCAGGGGCGAGAGAAGAGAAAGAGGGAAGAGGCTTTTATTTACCAAAGGAGGAATCTGGGGTGGGGAGGAGTGGGGGGACGGCTCAGGAGCATTGCTGTGGAAGGAGGCAGGCTTCTATGTTTCCATTCAACGCAGAAATGGATTCACAAAGTTCCTTTTCCTGGGGGTTTTGAATGACAACGACAGCACCTCAGGGCGCAGAGGCTGAGCGTGCGGAGGGGCCAGAGGCTGAGCGTGCGGAGGGGCCGTCTGCAGGCCTGGAACACGGGGTCTCGTCCAAGGACGGGGTTAATGGAAGCTTCTGGCGCCCTTGCCTGTATTTTGTTTCTCTCTCGGGCAGGTAGCCAGGAAAGGGAATGAGACTGCGGCTCTCAGACAGTGTGGGGGAGCTGGCTGGGAAGCTGGGGTGCTCTCCCGGTCTGGAGGGAGGAGATTTGGGGAGACGCTGCTCAGGGCGGCGCGGGTTGCCTCCCGATCGTGGCACCGGTCGTGTCTGTGCCCGGCACGCAGCGGTGCTCAGGACCCGTGTGCTGACCCCCACTGGCTGGGGCAGCCTGGGCCACCTGGCAGAGCCCTGTCACACCAATGACCTACGTCGCCTGGGTCACCGCCGGCCAGGCAGCTGTGAGTGAAACCGGGTTTGGCTTTGCTCGGCCTAAGGCCGGCCGCTCTTGTTCCTTTAGACCAGCCGTGGGCAAACTACGGCCCGCGGGCCGGATCCAGCCCGTTAGGCTGTTCTATCCGGCCCGTGGAGCCGAAAGAGCGGAGGGTTCTCTTGCTCTCCCCTCCGCTCCTTCACCAGCAGCAGTGTTAACATGGCAACGTCGGGAAACACGGCCGCAGCTCCTTCTTCTGAGTGGGCGGATGTATATCCCCCATTCAGTAGAAGGAACAACCTCTCAGTCTTCCAGAGGCTCCTTGTAATGCCCACGGACGACGCGTCCCCCAACATCACCCTGGGAATGCGTAGACACGTCATCGTGGTGATGTAGGGAGACACGCCCCTGGAGAGCACAGTATCAGAGCCTTTCTGGGGTAAGATTAAGAGCTCTACTCAAACACAATTTTTTCCTGTTCCCACATTCTGTACATCACAATGACTTGTTAATAAAACAACAAAGACTTTCAGCTTTTAGGGCTTGTATCCACTGCAGTTTTTTTCCCCACTGCGGACGCGCGCAGCAGGGAAAAAGACACACAGAGGACATGTCACACTAGCCATGCTGCGGCTGCATTTTTTTGCTGATACGGATGCGGTATCAGTAACGCTACCGTGGCCACTAACCGCATGTGTTAGCGGCAAAACAAATGCATTTTGCACTGCGTTTGCTTCTCCCCCTTGTGCCTGTAAAAATGCATGCTATTGAAATAAAAAAAAAGACCGTACCCTTTTATGTAATGATGTTTACTTTGAATTTATATTAGTTCACACAAACACTCCATCCATGCTTTTGTTCCGGTCCTCCGGTCCAGTTTAAGAACCCATTGTGGCCCTCGAGTCAAAAAGTTTGCCCATCCCTGCTTTAGACCGTCTTGCCCTCTGACCCAGGAGGGCTCCCCAAAAGCAACCCCTGGGAAGCAGATTCCTGTGAAATCATCGATTAGAAAATGTCCTCGGGAGAACCGCGCAGGGGAGCAGGGGGGTGGGACTGGGAGGGAAGGAGCCACGCCAGGGAGTAGGATCTGGCAAAGGCCCCCGGGGGGCAACCTCGGTGCAGCCCCTCGGGAAGGGTGCTGGGGACATCCCTCAGAGCTGTCCCATCAGGGTCCCAGCGTTGGGGTATTCACACCTCAGTCCCCAAGCACTTCTGAGCCAAGTGGACTCGGGCTGCCCGAGGGCAGTCCGCTAGCAAAAAGGCCACGGCCGGCTGGCTCTTGGGATCAAAGAGGTCGGCAGACAGCGGGCAAGCAGAGGGTCCGGAGCAGCACCCACAGCGGCTACCACAGTCTCCAGGCTCAGTTCCCACATTTGGACAAGATGAGCTGGCGAGTCTCTTCGAACTTGCTCCAGCTCTGTGCCCGCAGATGCGGTGCCAGTCCCCGGCAGGCGGTCTCCAGGGCTCAGGACAGCACCGCAGGAGACGGCCACGGCCGTGGCCGTCTCCCGCCAGCGTGCAGTGCAGCGTCTGCAGAGGAGTGCGAGGCCGGGGGAGGGTCCCCAGGAGAAGGTGGCCGTCTCCCGCCAGCGTGCAGTTTCTGCAGAGGAGTGTGAGGCCAGGGGAGGGTCCCCAGGAGAAGGTGGCCGTCTCCCGCCAGCGTGCAGTGTCTGCAGAGGAGTGTGAGGCTGGGGGAGGGTCCCCAGGAGAAGGTGGCCATCTCCCGCCAGCATGCAGTGTCTACAGAGGAGTGTGAGGCCGGGGGGGGAGGGTCCCCAGGAGAAGGTGGCCGTCTCCCGCCAGCGTGCAGCGTCTGCAGAGGAGTGCGAGGCCGGGGGAGGGTCCCCAGGAGCCCCGCCAAGGAGCTCCATCCACGCTGCCCGGGAGCAGCGAGGGCCGCCGCCATCTGCTCCGGCTCCCTGTCCCAGGCCCACCTGGGTTTCCATCCGATCTGCTGTGTCAGCTGCTGCGGGGGACTCTACTGGCCCAGCTTCATCTGCAAAGTGGGGATAATACTTCCTGTTTCCACAGCTGCCGAGAAGGAAACTCTGAGGCTTTGCACATAAGGAGCCAGGCAAATAGATGGGACAGGGGAGTGCTCGGCAGACGTTGTCGCATGTGGGGACGGAACGACCGCCCGGTTCCTCACACCCCAAATTCGCTCCCTTGCCACGGCCTCGTCATGCACCGGTTGCCTTGGGCTTGGCCACGTGGCTTTCTTCGGCCAGTGGCATGTGGCCAGGAGCGAGTTGGCCAATCCACACCGAGGCGTTAGGAGACCTTGTCTTGTGCTTTGGCCCTCACATAAGAAGCCCTTCCCGGGGGGCTGCAGCCCTGTCTCCCCGGGGCCCCAGAATTAACACGTGTGGGGCAGAGCTACCCACCACACCCTCGGTGCCAGGGCCACAGGGACGCAGAGCTGCCCACTGAGGTGGGGGGTGGTTTGTTATGCAGCGCTGTGGAGCAATAGCTCACCGATACATGTCCGGTCCTGTGGGCTCCCTCGGGTCCCATCTGCTACCTCACACCCTCCGAACTAGACTCCTTCCCTCCAGAAAAGGGTTCGGGCACGCCTCCCCCACCCCCACCCCAGCCCCAAACTGTAGCTCACCTCCCCGATCTACAAGTTTTGCTCCCAACGTCCACGTGGCACGGACACTGGCGGAGAGCCCCTCCATGCACGCGGCGCCACCAGAGAAACGCTTTCCCGGGCGGGAGAAGGGGCAGAGTCCAAGGTCTGCTTGGCAGCCTCCGGAAGGATCTTTTGTTGGAGACACGCCTGCGGCGTTCCGGGATCAGGCGCTCCCTCCGCCTCAGGGAGGGACAGGGGTGTGCGTTTCGCTGAAACTGCCCACTTCAGTTTTCTCTTTGTCCAAAAGCACAAAAGGTGGAAAGCGCTCCCGCGCACGTGTGAGTGCATCTTTACCGTCGGAGCGCTTCGGCATCATCACCGCGCTCGCTCGAGACCTTGACCCCGAGGGAACGCGCTGCCTTCTGTGGGGGGCTCCTGGGACCTGGGGGCAGGCATTGTTCCCGCGTTATGGATGCTGCTGCAGAGGGCTTGGCGAGGCAGCGCTCCAAGCACACACTCAGGCGTTCTGTTTCCCTGCAGGGCTCCGAGCCGCTCCGGCACCTCGAGGGCGCGGGCACAGCGTCTCTGTGGAGGGGGTCTGCGCAGCTGAGAAGGAAGAATGTTCGGGGGTGGGGGGTAGGGGGCTTCCATTTATCTCAGGAGATTGTGGGGGAGACAAAGAGAAGGGAGCTCGGGCGGGCAAACTGGAGCTGATGGTGCGGGTGCGTTGGGAGGGGCTGGGACATTGGGTGGTGGGCACGAAGGTCACCTGATGTAGTTGACTGTCGCATCCCTGAGGCGCTTTATCTCATGGAGTTACCAGCGGAAAGTGTGTGAGAGCCCCGCGTATTCCACACACAAGCGTGGCCCACACACAAGCACACGCTCATGTATGGGACGCTCAGCTGGGACGCTGGCAGATCCCCGGCTGTGTCCCCTCGTTCCTGGTGGCATCCTGTTCCAAGGTGACCTGGAGGTCACAAGGACAGTCTCAGTGATCAGAATGTCCAAGACAAGGGACCGGGCCTGTGCTCGACTGGAAGGCGGGACCGTCTCCCTGCCCACGCTGGTGCCCTGTGCTGGGAGGGACACGGGGACCCTCTGCTCCCCCACCCATCCGCCCTCTCGCTCAACCCAACTTTCCAAGGCCTGGCCTCCGCCCGTAGCCCTCCTCGCCCCGCCTCCTGACTCCCTGGTTAATATTCTCGACCTTCCTCAGGACTCGGAACCACGGGACTGGCTTTTGCTTTGAGCTCAGTTAGACGACAGGTGTGGTACTGGCCCCACGTGGAAACTGAGGCAGGAAGGCTGCCACACGGGCTTGGCATTCAAGGCCACCTGGACTCAGGAAGTGCAGGCTCAGTGCCGTGCTGCATGCGGGCGAGACAGGGGAGGCAGGTTGGGTCCGTTCAAGGCGCCAGGGAGACAGAGGCAGCACTGAGGGAAGGCGCCCCACCCGGCCTGTGCTGGGGGCCGCTGGGCGGGAGGAGAGGGCGGGACAGGTCCACCCAGTCCTCCTGGCGTGACACCCATGCCGACCCTAGGGCCCAATCAGCTCCTCTGTGTCCCCACGGCTGTTTGCAAGCTGTCCTCAGATTCAAGGAGAAGGAGCCTTGGTTGTTTTTAAGAATGGGAAACCAAAGGCAATTAAAAAAGGGGGGGCGGGGGGGGGACCCATCAAATGTCACCAGACTTCCTCAGAAGCATGTCTCACACTGACAAAGGGAAATAGCCGGAGGGTGTGCACGTGACGCCTCCCGAGGGACGGCCTGTCTGCCCGCGGAGAGGACGTTAGAGAAGGTCCCAGGGAAATGCAGTCCTGGGTGTCTCCGTGCTTGGGACGTGCTTCTTCTTCCTCGGGGCGGGGAAAGCCGCCGTGGAGCCGGGGAGACAGCCTCCTCAATTCCGCAAGCGAAGGGAACGTATTTGTGATTTCAATGGCAGCCCCCTCCCAGGCCTCTACCACCGCCTCGGCGCGGAAACCGGTTGCCATGGCAACCTCAGGTTGCATCATTAAGAATTTTTTAAATGTTGAGAGTTGAGAGGCAGGCTTTAAACATTGGAAGAAGGGGGGGGGGGAGAGAGAGAGAGAGAGAGAGAGAGAGAGAGAGAGAGAGAGAGAGAGAGGCCTGAGAAGTGAAGAAGTAATCCGGGGATTCGTGGGTGTCTTGGCAAAAGAAAGGAAATCGGGAGTGGGCCCCCCCACTTCCAGTGGGTGTTTTTGTTTTTATTATCGCTCGCAGAATCCTGAAAGGCAAGGACAGCGTGCCCCCACGCGGGGTCCTCCCCGTTCCATGTCCTGCTTTGATCGGTTCCCCTCTCGGCCGTTAGGAGGAAAAGAAGCAGGAAGGTGGAGAGGAAGGCAAGAGGCGGCCTCCTCTCGTTTCACTGGGTTCTGCTGGCGTTTCGAATGGGTCGTGGCGTTTCGAGCTGTTCTGCCAACGTCCTTCAATGGTTTGGACTTGGAGCTTGCCCACCTGACAAAAACAAGAAAATAAAGCTCCGTGCTCCGTGTTTAACTTCTCAGAGTTATCCTCCGGCTCTTCACACGTGTGGGAAACAAGTGTGAGGCATGATTAGAATTATATGTGTGTCCAAAGAAAGATTTTCACTCAGAGAACCATGGATGAGCCCTGGCCGGCGTGGCTCAGTGGGTAGAGCTTCGGCTGGCAGACTGAACGGTCCCGGGTTCGATTCCGGGCAAGGGCACATACCTCGGTTGCATGCTCCATGCCCAGCCCCCTCGTTGGGGTGTGTGCGGGAGGCAACCAATCAATGTGTCTCTCTCACATCGATGTTTCTCTCCTCCCCCACCCCCCTCCCTTCCACTCTCTCTAAAATCAGTGGGAAAATGTCCTCAGGCGAGGATTAACAAAAAAACAAACAAATCAAAAAAAGAAGCACCAAGAAACACCGCTGGGGTCACAGTTGAAGGAGAATTAAAAAAAAAAAAAAAAACACAAAAAAGAACCATGGATGAGAGAGTATAGCATCAGTGTGTCGCTGCAATACTCTTTCTTCTTCTTTTTTTAAAATATATTTTATTGATTTTTTACAGAGAGGAAGGGAGAGGGATAGAGAGTTAGAAACATCGATGAGAGAGAAACATCGATCAGCTGCCTCCTGCACACCTCCTACTGGGGATGTGCCCGCAGCCAAGGTACATGCCCTTGACCGGAATCGAACCCAGGACCCTTCAGTCTGCAGGCCGACGCTCTATCCACTGAGCCACACCGGCTAGGGCTATACTCCTTCTTCGTAAGAAATGTGGGTTTTGTTTTCCTTTTCCCTCTGTCTTCATAGGAAGGAGGAGAAGGATATTCAGGTGACCGCCCAGGCCCCTGGCGACCTGGGAAAGGTCTGGAAACAGCCCATGTTCCGCTTGGAAACGCTTTGACGGGTCCTGTCTGGGCCCTCCATGCCGTTTGGTGCCCGTCCTGCACCTGCCCCAGCAGCTCCCTTTGCCTTGTGACCGTGTCCCAGTTTCAGCCTCACCTGCCCTGTCCCTGGGTCTCGGCCCTTCGGGGCGGATCCTAAGGGCCAGGGCTCTGCTCCTCCCCCCGGAGAGGCGGGTGAGTCCGTGGACAAGCCTGCGTGTTGTCATGGCAAAGGGACCTGGGGAGCAGGCCCCACCCTGGGCCGGCGATGCTCGGGTTCAGGGGGCTCCCGGCTGCAGATGGGGGGCCTGGGCCCTGCCTCAGCGTGGCTTCCGGGGAGAAGGAAGACGGCCCCACCCTGTGTGGCCGGGAGCCAGCCCTCCCGCGGCCTCCAGCCCGTTTTTCCATGGGAAATGGGAACCATCGTAACCGCTGCTTCCCTGGAAAGGCTGTGAGAGGATGGCGTGAGGGCCACGCGGGGAAGCCCAGGGGCGCACAGTCCAGGGCGGAATGTAGTCAGACCTCCTCCGAGGGGCTGGCTCCTGGCTCCTGGCTCCTGGCTCCTGGCTCCTGGCTCCTGGCTCCTTCCTCGAACAACATGGTGCTGGTCTCGCTGGGGAGATGCCTCAGGCCCCCCCTCCTGCCTGCTTGTGAGGCCACTCTCCCAGCTCTGGGTTGACTAAAGACAGACAGGAAGGCCCCGCCAGCGTGGCTCCGTGGTTGAGCATCGACCTAGGAACCAGGAGGTCACAGTTCGATTCCCAGTCAGGGCACAGGCCCGGGTTGCGGCTCCATCCCCAGTGTGGGGCGTGCAGGAGGCAGCCCATCCATGACTCTCTCTCATCATGGATGTTTCTCTCTCTCTCTCCCCCTCTCCCTTCCTCTCTGAAATCACTAAAATATTTTTTTTAAAAAGACAGACAGGAGGCTACCTGGCCTGATGCTGCTTGGTACCCACACTGCCCAGAGCGGCGCCAGCTGGACAGGAGCAGCACTCCCGAGACCAGCCTTCTTACGCTGACGGGTGATGAGGGGAGGAGGAGGGGTCGGGACAGAGCTGTGCAAGCCCCCCACCACGCTGTGCTGGCCACCCCCACAACACCTGCCCATGAGGTTGGCCTCGCTGTGCCCCAACCCCCCTTGCATGCCACCAAGCCCAGGGGCCCCCCAACGCCCCTCCTCGCGTGAGAATGTCCCCCTCTTGTGCCGGTGGCCACGTGGTCACGGGCTCTGGCCCTGGCTGTGTGCTCGGGCCGACTCAGCTCACAAACACGCACACGCTTTTCTCTCTTTCATGCATCCACCCCGGCCAGCCCGCCATCAGGCCACAGACGTTTTGCGACCCCTTTGCAAGACATTTGGCCGAGCCAGGGGCCAGCAGGTTGGGGCCACGGCCGAGCCCAGCTGGAAGCGCTTTTGTGAATGAAGCCTTGCCGGACACATGCGGGCCGATGGTCTCCACGTAGGCTTTCCGGAGACGATGGCAGAATCGTTCGAGGTGACAGATCCTGGGGTCGTTAAAGCCTAAAACATATACTATTTGGGCCTCTCCAGAAAACGTGCTGCCAACTCTTGGGCTAGGCTCTTGGCTGGCGGGGGAGGGCCCACCACCCCGAGGTGTGTACAGCTGAGTGAGGGAAGCGAGTTGTGGGTACTGCTATCCTGTTACGGGCAGGCTGGCCTGGGAGAGGGTCAGAGGTCAGGGAAGGGCATCCACAAGGTAGGGCCGCTGCACGAAGCACCAACACAGGGATCAGAGCTGTGCACCCAGGAGCCCAAGGTACTGTGCTGGGGTACGCAGGCGAGGTGCGCGCCTGCACTGGGGTACGCGGGCGAGTTGCATGCCTGTGCTCGGGTACACAGGCGAGGGACACAGCTGGACAGAGGCCAGGCAGGCTCCAGGGGGTCTGGAATGCCAGGATCCGGAGGTGGGAGTTTATTCTCTAGACGCAGCAAGTTGTTCCAAGTTTGTGAGCTGGGGAGCAATGGGGAAGCTGTGCTTTGGGACCATTAATAAGGCAGCCGGGTGGAGTACAGGGGAGAAGAGATTGATATTTCCAAGAAAAATTAAGCTTTAAGATTTATTCTCGCCAACCCAGTCAAACGAAGTAATGTATAAGAAGGATTTGGTAAGCTCTAAAATGTATGGGATTATTATGGTTATTTATTATAACAATAATGCTAACCCAGGTAAGATTTAGACCTTTCTGCTCGGATGCATTTCCATGTTTCAATCACTTTAACAATTCCCCGGCCTGGGCTGTATTTTGACTTCCCCGACTGCAATCATAGCCCACAGAAGCCTGGCGGGACGTGATTAAGCAGCGCCGCCTGAGCTTTCAGATCCAGGGGAGTTGTTTTTGGTGTGACACGGAACATGCCGGGGCGTTGTAATGTCAGCCGCAGAGCGGGGAGCTGTACTGGGACTGATCGCCTCCCCCAGCTAGGGCCTGGACACACCCTTCCCGAGCCCTTGGCCAGGGAGCACCCACGAGGGGCCGTGCCAAGGGCTGAAGGGCCACGGCGTCACGCAGCCCCTGCCAGCACGAGGCGGAGGGAACCGATGAGGGCTGGGTACGCAAGGTGTCACCCCCCGAGCAGGGGACTGGGGACCACTAAGCATGTCCACTGAATTCATGGAACGAAAGAGATGTGTGTGTGAAAACGTTAACTAAAATCGAGTTTATTTTCCTTACCGTTAGTACCACGTAGGTCTAATGGCAGCTATGTGTGAATTCTTAGAACAAATAAACAGCCCGGCTGTGTGGTTCAGTGGTTGAGCGTCAACCTATGAACCAGGAGGTCACAGTTCGATTCCCGGTCAGGACACATGCCCGGGTTTCGGGCTCAGCCCCCAGAGTGGAGCGTGCAGGAGGCAGCCAGTCAATAATTCTCTCTCATCATGGATGTTTCTATCTCTCCCTCTCCCTTCTGCTCTCTGAAATCCTATCTAATAAAGAGGGATTATGCTAATTGACCATCACTCCATCACAAAGATGGCTGCACCCACAGCTGAGGCCAAGTTCCCATAAGGAGCCTTAACGAGCAATCAGCAGGGACCTGAGGCTAAGCCCTCCCCCTCCTGGTGGGGCTTGACAGGGGACCTCAAGGTGCACTTCCCGTCCTGGTGCTGGGCTAGGGGAACTCAGGCTGCACCCCCCGCCCCAGTGCCAGGCCAGGGGACCTCAGGCCACGCCCCCTACCAGGCGGGGCTTGATGGGGGACCTCAGGCCGTGCCCCCCTCCCGGTGCTGGGCCGGGGGACCTGAGGCTATGCCCCCTGCCCGGCAGGGCTTGACAAGGGTGGGACTGACTGGGTCTGGATCTAGCCCAATGGGGGTAGGGGAGTGGCCTGGTCTGGGTCTCATGCAATTTTGAGGTGCATATGGGTGGACGGGGACTTGACTCTGGGTCCCATAGTGAGCCCCAGACTCTGACAGAAGGAAGGGTTTCATATACATTTTACTAATTTTCTTTCATCTGTTACACTTCTATTATAGAGAAAGGGCAAATAGCAATATTAAATTATTTCCTCTAATTAATCCCCTTTTAATGTGCACGAATTTCGTGCACTGGGTCACTAGTCAATAATAACAACAAAGGCATGGAGGTGAGAACCTGAGGCTTTTTTTTAAATTACTAATGCTGTATTTCATATCTCGCTTTGGCACCAGGTCTGGAAAGCCAGTCAGTGTGAATCTGACACAGCCCAGCTCCGGTTGGACCGGCCACATTCCAAGTGTTCAGCGGTCACCTAGGCTCATGGCCGGGGCAGGCTGGGGAGCGCCATGACTTTATGCTGAAACCCTGGGCATCGGCATCAAGTGAGCAGGTAGCTTCCAGCTCCAGCTCATGTGCTTGGGGACTCTGAACATGCGATTCCCGCGGAGCCTCAGTTTGCCTATCTGTAAAATGGGGCCAGGGGGCCTGTCGGTGGGCTCGTTCCCTCCAGAGACGTGGGCGTGCCGCAAGGGGACCACCGCAGGGCATGCACAGTGATCCCACCGCCCCGCTTTGCTCTCCGTCCCTAAAGGTCTCACCCCGACCTCCTCCTCCAGGCCACGGGGTTCATCTGGGGCATGCGTTCCACCCTTCATTTGTTAATAAAAGTGCTTTTCCTAGCTAGATGCCACCCAACGGGGGGCGTGGGGAGTGACAACATGTGTTTGGCCTCTCTGATATTAATAGCACCGAGCGCCGCGTGCGACGACAGCGAGGAAAGTGGGTACGGACGGGGGCCCCCTCTCTCCCGGGAGGCGACGCTCCCCCTCGCAAACAGAAAATAAACACAGCCCCGGAGGCGCGCCAACGCCAGTAACTGTGCGACTTTGATTAAATAATACATATGTGTTCAGAGGCACTTCTTTCTAGTATGTGATTAAGAAAGATAAGTAGACATTCTTGCAGGCCTAATGACAACAATTACCACCGCACGTAAAGTGCGGAATATGACACCGGGAAGGCCATGATTAACCTTTCCCAGGGAGACTTTTGGGGTGTATTTTTTGACACCGTGGACAGCCGCTTTCAGAAACTGAATAAAACAATTGCCCTGCTGCACCGTGGGATCAGGACGGGCGGGTGAGGAGGGGAGAGAGAGACAGAGAAGCAGCGTGCGGGGGCATGAAAAGTCTTTTCTACAAAACAGATGCTTGTTTAATATCGAACATCTGGCCAGTCTTATAAAGATTTGTATTACCATTTCTGCAACTGTCAGTAATTCAGAAAACTGACAGAACGTCCCTGTTTAAATTTTTGCTATAAATAACAACCTTAGACCCGGGCTGCTTTTTTTTTTTTTTTTTTTTTTTTTTTTTTTTTTTCTGCTTGCATGCAATTTTTGGTCCCTGACATATGATCTCCAACTGCTCAGCACTTCCTGTCTTGCCCTGAGGATGCCGAGGAGGGGCGCCGGCTCTGCAGCCTCGCCTCCTTCTTCGCACCTGTTCCAAAGCAGCCCCTAGGCCCCCTGACGCCACCTGCGTGGGGATGGCTGGCCTCAGCGCCCCCAGCTTCCCGCTACTCCAGGCCAAGTGCACCAGTCAGCTTTGGCCGAGTAACAGCTCATCCCAACACTGAGTGGCTGCATTTCCTCTGCTTCTGACTCCAGGTGGGCAATTTAGACCGGGCTCCACGGGGCATCCCTTCCGGTCTCGGCCGGGCTCATTCCCGCGGGCAGGAGGCCGCCGATCCCTGATGCTCTCTCATCATTGATGTTTCTATCTCCCTCTCCCTCTCCCTTCCTCTCTGAAAGCAGTAAAAATGTATCTTTTTATAAATTCTCACAATAACCTTGTGGGATCCAGCAGATCTGCTCTCTCTCTGTTTTACCAGCCGGGACGCTGAGACTCAGGGGTTTGCACTAACTTGCTCTGATGGGTCAGTTTGGGTCCTCCAAGAGGCAGGTGTCAGGAAGGATGAGGGGAGAGAGAGCGGGAGTGGGAGGAAGACCCTTCAGACTGGGGTGCAGGTCTGACACCTGGGGAAGGAAAGAGGGAAGGGGGAGGATGGGAGGAGGAGCTTCAGATCACAGGGCAGCAGCCCCAGGAGCTCCAGGGCAGACTGCCTGTAGGAGGCGGCCCCGTAGGAGGCAGCAACAACCCAGCTCCACACACACACCCCCAGCCCCCTCGCTCGGTCACTGGCTGGAGCCAGCGGGGCCAGGGCATGCCCTTAGGGTGCGTACCGAAGATACAGCAGCCCGAGGCTGGGGGCCAGGCCCCTGTCCCAGCAGGGTCTCTGGAAAGAACCTCCAGGCAGGACATATTACAGGCTGTGGCCACCGCATCACAGTTAAGAAGTGGTGGCGTCAGGCCCTGACTCGAGTGCCATGCCGATGAGGAAGAACGAAGAGGACGACCTGGGAGGAGAGGGTTGGGGAAGCGGTTGGCGGGCAGCCCAGGCAGGAGAGAAATTCCCGGCTTGGCAGATTGAAAAGCCAGAGGGGCAGAGGCCCGGAAAGCGAGTATCAGCTGCTGGGGCCTCCGCTGTGCTTGGAGCCATCTCGAAAGAAAGACCGAGCGGGACACGCTGGGAAGCCGGGGCGCGTGGCTGGGCCTGCATTCCCACGGTTCCCTGAGGAGAAGGGCCAATCAGCCAAAGTTCTCGCAAATGCAGAAGCCGCCTGTTGGGGGTTCACCGGGCCCGCAGTGATCAGAGGTTGAAGTCTGGTCAGCTCTTTGCTTGCTAAGCCGCGCGCCCACCCTGGCACAGAGCCGTGCCAGCCCAGAGAAGGGCCCGGTTTCCTAGCTCCCACAGCCACAGCAGGGGGCCAGCAGCTTCGGGCCCTTGTCTCTTCATAGCCTCGGTGTCTGCCTCCATGGACGGGGGTCACCTTTAGTGGCCTGTCCTCCTTGGAATTATAGGGCCCTCTCCCTCCCATTGGCCACTGTCTATTTTCCTTGTTATAAGAGAGAGAGAGAGAGAGAGAGAGAGAGAGAGAGAGAGAGAGAGAGAAAAGAAGAAGGAGGAGAAGAAGGAGGAGGAGGAGGAGGAGGAGGAGGAGGAGGAGGAGGAGGAGGAGGAGGAGGAGGAGGAGGGAAGGGAGGGAGGGAGGGAGGGAGGAAGGGAGGAAGGGAGGAAGGGAGGAAGGAAGAGGTAGGGGCTGGGATGGGGGGAGGGGGAGGGGAGATATCTGTAATACTATTAACAACAAAAAATATATTAAAAGAAAGAAAGGAAAGAGGCCCCGGGTTCATCACTCTGGCTTCTGGAACGGAAGGCAGAGGGTGTGGGCAGAGCCCAGTGACGTTCAGAGGATGACTGAGCAGGCTTCCGGGAGCGCTGGGTGGGGGAGAGAGCTGGGAGCAAAGGGCTCCGGGTGCTGTGTGTCCTGTGGGGCGTGGGCTCCTGAGCAGGGAGGAGTGGGGGAGGCGGTTGGGGTGGGGCAGGTGGGGGTGGTGCGGAACGAGCTCGTCACACGCACGCGAGTTTTGAAGCCTTCCAGGAGAGATGTTCAGCAGGCCCCTCAGCCCGGCCTGCCCCCTCTCACAGTCCGGGAGCCCTCAGGGGCGGGAGGCGACCCAGCAATCAGGAGAAGGTGACACCCCATCACACCTCTGCTGCTGCCACTGCCGGCAGAGCAAGCCTCGGCCAGCCCTGGTTACCTGAGCCTCGGGCGGCGCTGGGAGGCTGGGGGGCTGAGGGGACTGGGGGACTCTAGAGGAGGGACTGAGGGGACTGGGCGCCACCATCTTATGGCTGTGGGCACTGCCATTTTTGAGGGTGTGGCAGTCAATTAGCATATTCCCTCCTTATTGGCTGTGGGCGCCACCATCTTTGCAATGGCATGAGAGTCAATTAGCATATCCCCTCTTTATTAGATAGGTTGTGTTTTTTTAATGAACAGCGTGCAGATCTATGGACTCAGCAGAGTCTATTCCCCCCGGGCTCCCTCTGCAAGGCATTTCAACTGGAGCCCCTGGTGGGAGGCAGCCTCAGTCTCACAAGGCCCACTCGAAACCCTCCTGGGCCGCACAATTAGTGACCACTAGTTGCTCTTTGGGAACCATCATCATCATCATGATGGCCTCCCACAGGCCATCGGGAGCTCTTTACAGTTTGCAGGCAGCATCCACACCACGGACTGACTTGTGCATCACAACAGCACAGCAGGTAGGATTGTGATCCCATTATACAGATGAGGAAAGGAAGGCTGAGGGAGGCAGATCGCCCACCCAGCACCGCACCTGGGGACACTCACGGGTGTGAAGGGAAATTGGACCAGACACACAGACACAGAACCAGGGCAGCTCTGGGGTGAACCAGAACCAGCTTTCATTTCTACTTGTCTGATTTGCTCAGGCATCTCAGGGGAAATTCTGATTGGCTGAGCCCAGATCACATGCCCATTCCTTGTCCAGTGCCCTTGGACTGACAGCTCCTCTCAGAATGCACACAAAGGCAGCAGGCAGGTTAGTGGAAGGAGGAAGAGACCCAGGAAGCAAAGAAGACCCAGTGCCCACTTCATTGGTGCAAAGCGGGTGTGAGTCAGATCTCTGAGGAGCAGAAAGCTGTCCTCTTTAGAGCAGCGCGCTTTTCACTTCGCCTCTGTGAGTAACGCCGCCTGACAGTGTGGCTGTCTGTTCGTGACTTGGGGCCAGTCCCTGCCTCTGGGACCGGTTCCCTCATCTCCACCACAGGGCACGCCCTGTGTCTGCAAATGCAAGGGAATGGGGAGTCCCGGAGACCTGAGGCAGAGACCCAATTCCAAAAGAACAACCTATAAACGGGGAAACCCTCCTGGTGTCCCTCACACCAGCCGTCTTCTGCATCTGAAGTGGCAACAAGCCCAGGACTTGCGTCCCCAGTGGCATCGCGGACACTGGCGGGCCGGGCTCAGGAATACTCCCCCTGGCTTTCTGCTCTGGGTAGGAATTTCCCAAGGCTCAGACGCCCCTGCACACACAAGCCCTCTGCCCTCTCTTTCTCACTGCCTTTGACACATTCATTCACGTTTCCAGCCCTGGCTCCAGCTCCCCCTCCTCCCTGCCCACCTGCCCCACCTGCAATGAAACCCCTTCTGCTGGGCCTCCTACTCCTCCCCCACCCCCCGGACTTGGTGCCTCGCTGCAGTCCCTGCACCACTGTGTGCGTTACTCAGGCCTCCTTCCTGGCCTGAGCATTTCCCCACAGGGAGGCGTCTCACCGTGTCTGCGTTCTCAGTGCCCGCAGCATGCCCGGCTCGAGGTGGGTGCTGAGGAGCAGCTCATGGGATAGTGGTGAGCGACCGGTGATTGATTGGATGGATGGATGGAAGGAAGGAAGGATGGGAGGGAGGAAGGAAGGAAGGAAGGAAGGAAGGGTGGGTGGAAGGAAGGAAGGAAGGGAGGAAGGAAGGAAGGAAGGGTGGAAGAAAGGAAGGAAGGGTGGAAGGAAGGGTGGATGGAAGGAAGGAAGGGTGGGTGGAAGGAAGGGTGGGTGGAAGGAAGGAAGGGTGGGTGGAAGGAAGGAAGGTTGGATGGAAGGAAGGAAGGAAGGAAGGAAGGAAGGAAGGAAGGAAGAAGGAAGAAAAGAAAGAAGGAAGGAAGGAAGGAAGAAAGGAAGGAAGGAAGGAAGGAAGGAAGGAAGGAAGGAAGGAAGGAAGGAAGGAAGGAAGGGTGGAAAGAAGGAAGGAAGAAAAGAAAGAAGGAAGGAAGGAAGGAAGGAAGGAAGGAAGGAAGGAAGGAAGGAAGGAGGGAAGGAAGGAAGGAAGGAGGGAAGGAAGGAAGGAAGAAAAGAAAGAAGGAAGGAAGGAAGGACGGAAGGAAGGAGGGAAGGAAGGAAGGGTGGAAGGAAGGAAGGATGGGTGGATGGATGGATGGATGGATGGATGGATGGATGGAATATTTTCCAAAAGGCTTGCGGACAGGCGATGTCAGCCCTGCTCTGGATCACAGCCTTCCCATTCTTGAAGCCGGGCGTCCCCAAATGAATTCCTTCATTTCCCTGATTCTTAGATGCAGGACATGACCTTGGCTCATTTTGACCGAGTCCCTGCTCACTGGACCCACCTCTTCACGCTGCTGGTTTAGTGACCCAGCCCTCGGCAAACCCGCAGTGTGCCAGGCACTGGGCAGAGGGCAGGTGGTGTGCCCACCCTGCACGGCACCCCGACAGCTCCTCCCCACCCCCCCTCCCCGCCACCACCAGCAGGAAGCACAGCCATGCTCTGACAGGGAAGGAGGGTGAGGGCAGTGGAGAGGGTTTGGAACAGCCTCGGTGGGAAGCGGGAGGGAGCACTGGTCTGGAAACCGGGGGGCGGGGTCCTGAGCAGCAGGGGGACCTGTGGGGCAGCGGCTGAAAGGGAGAAGGAGATTCCTGGGAAGGTCAACCCGGAGCGGAAGCCACCGAGTGCAGCCATGGTCCGAGGGTGGCATGAACTGCAATAGTGAGGATCACACGCCTTCTGGTTTAAGCCTCGGGTGGGGTGTCCTCCGACAACCAGCCGCAGCCACCAGGACAGAACCTCTAAAGCATTTGCTGTGGCCCGGCCGGCGTGGCTCCGTGGCTGAGCGTCCACCTATGAACCAGGAGGTCACGGTTCGATCCCCCGTCAGGGCACAGGCCCGGGTTGCAGGCTCGATCCCCAGTGGGGAGTGTGCAGAAGGCAGCCGATCAATGATTCCCTCTCATCTTTGATGTTTCTCTCTCTCTCTCTCTCTCTCTCTCTCTCTCTCTCTCTCTCTCTCTTTCTCTCCCTCTCTCCCTCTCTCCCTCTCTCCCTCTCTCCTCTCCCTTCCTCTCTCTGAAATCAATTAAATATATATATATATATATAATTTTGTTTTTTTTTAAACAAAAACATTTGCTATGGCCGAAACCGGTTTGGCTCAGTGGATAGAGCGTCGGCCTGCGGACTGAAGGGTCCCGGGTTCGATTCCGGTCAAGGGCACGTACCTTGGTTGCGGGCACATCCCCAGTGGGAGGTGTGCAGGAGGCAGCTGATCGATGTTTCTCTCTCATCGATGTTTCTAACTCTCTGTCCCTCTCCCTTCCTCTCTGTAAAAAATCAATAAAATATATTAAAAAAAACAAAACATTAGCTATGTAGCAGAGAGGGTTTGGAGCAGGGAGGAGATCGGCCACAAAGAGCCCATCCTTTCCCTGAAGAAAGAGGTTTGCTATCCCCTGTTGTTGGAGCAGGGATGGGCAGGGAGAGGGGAGAGGGCGTCTTGTCTGCATTGAATGGAACATTTCTTCCCTCTTGTCTCTGCCCACATGATGGCGAGCCTGTCCAGACATTCGTTCATCCCTGTGCGTGTTTGCAAGGAGGAGAGGCGGCCAGGATCCTTGTCCTCCTGACGGTGAGCAGCGGCGTGAGGGCCGTGGACGTGCACGCCCGTGTGACGCACTCTAGGCCTGACATTGCTAGGACAGTGCCATTTCTCCCGGTCAGCGTGGCTCTGCCCCACCCGCGTGATTTCTCCCGCCCTCGGTCTCCTTTCCTGTAAAAGAAGAGGCTTAGGGTCAACATCGACGTGTCTCTGAACCCTCACGCCCCAGGAGGCCTTGACACCCGTGGGGCAACACAGGTCTTCCCAGGGGCTTGACGTACACAAATCAAGTCAAATAGAAACCCTCCGGCCCTGATCTGGGTCTCAGACGCAGTTTCTTTTAATAAAATATGCAAATATTTTGCAGTAAATTGATTTCCCAGTTTCATTCTCTTATCTCCATATTTATTATTCATGATTCTTCCACTCCCTGTCTGAAATATGGGGCGGGGGACTGGAGAACAAGTCGAGAGTGTCGGATTCGCTGCCGTCTCACCGTTATTATTGACACAATGCGATACTCCCAGGAATAGGAGGCACACGTCAATATTCCTCCTAGGCTCACCCAGGCTAAGAACGAGATGCAAGCAGGTCTTCCATGACCTGAAAAATCCGGGCACCTCGCTTCCTGGCAAACTTCAATCAAAGTGGGACGTGGTTGAGGAAAATGAGCATCATTTAGGCCAGGATTGCATGGATACTGTTGCACCCCTTGTTAAAATACACTGTATCGCGGTCAAGAATTTGGTGAGAGCCCTGACTGGTTTGGCTCAGTGGATGGAGCGTCGGCCTGCGGACTGAGGGGTCCCGGGTTCAATTCCAGTCAAGGGCATGTACCTGGGCTGCGGGCACGTCCCCGGTGGGGGGCATGCAGGAGGCAGCTGATCGATGTCTCTCTCTCATGGATGTTTCTAGCTTTCTATCCCTCTCTCTTCCTCTTTGTAAAAAAATCAATAAAATATATTTTTTTAAAAAAAGAATTTGGTAAGAGAGAAAAATCTAGGAAACTTTATTTCTTGAATAGAAAGCTTTTTTTTAAAAAGAGTATATGAAGGATATACATTTGTTTCAGACACAAACCGGGACCCCAAAGGTCGGGTCCCAGAACAGTGTCCCGTGGAGAGCAGGGCCGGCCACACAGGGACCTGGACTATTGGTCACACCCCCTGGAGAACGTGACCCTTCGCAGCTCTCATGGAACCTGCTGCCTGTCACCTCTTTTCTTCCCACACTGCAGGTCCTGGAGCCGCTCCCTCTCCGCCCCCCGCCGACTTCCTCTCGGCCTCACCCTTCTGTCTAGTTCTGAGCACCCTCTCCCACGGAGCCAGGTGGGCAACCCCCCCCCCCCCATCACTGCCCTTCTCGCGGGTCTGACTTCCCCACTGCGGTGAGTCCTGGGGGTTTGGGGACTGAGGGGTGACGAGATGACCAGGAGGTGGCCGTCGTGGGCATGGCTTTATTGGGGTGTGGCTTTGATAGGTTTGCTGCAGGAGAAGTCCCTCGAGCATGACCCTATTCACAGGCAATGGAAGAAGAGAGGTGGGGCCACTCCCCAGAAGAGTAGGACGGGGAGAGCGGATCGGACAGGGGTCTTACGTGCCCAGTCACAGAGCTTCAAAGGGCAGCACCCCCCCCGCCGGGGTCTTACAGCCACAGGGTTCTCTTGTCTGTCGCTCACAGATGGTGGGCGGGTTCTCAGGGGATGTAAAACATGCAGGATCGACCTGGGTGGAAATCTGCTGGTCTGGGCTGTGTTTTAAAAACAACTGGACAGCCCTAGCTGGTGTTGCTCAGTGGGTAGAGCAGCGGCCTGCGGAATGAAGGGTCCTGGGTTTGATTCTGGTCAAGGGCACATGCCCAGGTTGTGGGTTCGATCCCCATTGGGGGCCATGCAGGAGGCAGCCCATCAATGATTCTCTCTCCTGTTGATGTTTCTTTCTCTCTCTCCCTCTCTCTTCCTCTCTGAAATCAATCCTATCTAATAAAGAGGGGATATGCAAATTGATCATCACACCGTTACAAAGATGGCGGTGCCCATAGCCACAAGATGGCAGTGCCCAGTCTCCTCAGCCCCACCGGAGTCCCCCAGTCCTTTCAGCCCCACCAGAGGGGGGTGTGGCAGGTGTGGCTGGACCTGCCCTCAGCCCCCCAGCCACCCAGGGCCGGCCCAAGGCGCAGGCAAGCCTTGGATGGCAGCTGCCCAGCCTCCCAGGGCCACACGAGGCTCCGATAACCAGGGCCGGCCAAGACTTGTGCTGCCTGCAGTGGCAACAGCAGAGGTGTGACAGGTGCATCGTCTTCCCCTGATCGCCGGGTCGCTTCTCACCCTTGAGGGCTCCCGGACTGTGAGAGGGGGGCAGGTCAAGCTGAGGGCCCCCCGCTCCAGTGCATGAGTTTTTATGCACCGGGCCTCTAGTAAAAATATATTTAGGAAACAAGCAAAACCATTGGACATGTATGAATTTGCGTTTGCGTTTCGTGCAGGGGGCCTTTGAGCTAACTGGTCCAGGCTGCAGCCCCCTCACGTCTGGAAGCTGGTGCTGGCTGCTGGCTGGGGGTCAGTTCTCCTCCGTGTGGCATCTCATCCTCCACGAGGCTAGCCTGCGCGTCTGTGTGTGTTAACGGAACGATTCTGGGCTGGTGTGCTAGTTCCATGGTCGCCAGGGAGCTGGGCTCCTTCTGTATTTCTTACCCAACTTCCAAGCACGTTGTTTTTATCCTCGGGGTCACCTCATGGTCCAAGATCGCTGCCAGAGCGCCAACCGTCTCATCTACAGTGCAGGCCGGAGGAGAGGAGCAAGGCCGAACTGCAAACAGGGCTCCCTCTCCACCTCCATTTAAGAATGCCCCACAGAAACTCTGCTCGGCAGCATCTGCATGCATCTCATTGGCCAGAGCTTAGTCACATGGCCACCTCTAGCTGCAAGGGAAGCAGGGCAGTGAAATCTTTTAGCTGGGGCCGAGTTGCCTACGGCCGTGGTCGGCAAACTGCGGCTCGCGAGCCACATGCGGCTCTTTGGCCCCTTGCGTGTGGCTCTTCCACAAAATACCACGGCCTGGGCGAGTCTCTTTTGAAGAAGTGGCGTTAGAAGAAGTTTAAGTTTAAAAAATGCGGCTCTCCAAAGAAATTCCCATCGTTGTCCTGTGGATATTTGGCTCTGTGGACGAATGAGTTTGCCGACCACTGGCCTACGGGATGTAGTGGTCACATTAACAAGGAGGAAAGGGAGGGGGGGAGTGGGGTAGGCAGGGAGATAACCACAGGAAATGGGGTGAGATCGCAGGAAACCTAGGACAGGACCCTTTCTCATGATGTATGGCCACAGCTGTGCCCTGGGAAACTGGACGGGCTGGCTCAGAGGCCCGGATTCCAGGCCTGACTCGGACGCAAACCTGGCCCATGGGAGCCACGCAAGCTGCCCAGCGCCTGGGGTGGACCAGACCCGCCTCCCAAAGGCTGCAGAGGGACAGACTGCCATCCCGTCTCCACAACGGGAGACGCCCCCCGTGGGAAAGGGCACAGCCGTCTAAGGAACACGCTCTGCTCTCCTTCCCGCAAGCGAACACGGCCCCGCCTTCATCGCCAGGCCTCTCGCTGCCGGGAGCCCGCTCGGGGCAGCGGGGCAGAGCAGGCCTGGGCATTAATGCGCTTTCCAGGCGGGAGGGCCAGAGGGGGCCTCTTCATGGTCACTGGTGGCCTGCGCGGCCCACCCTCTCCACGGGATCCCGGGCCACAGCGAAATGTGCTTAGAGGAGGAAAATTACCCAGAAAGGGTCTCCCGGAGAAAAGTCGGTGCTAAAGTTGGCGCGTGTTGCAAAGCATTATCTTAAAGTCCTCCAGCTAAGCTAAAAGTCTGTCCTGTTTCTCCCTGGGACTGCTAGTGAATTAATAATGCCCCTGATGAATATTCAAGAGGAGGCAGCTATTGTGCCTCCAAGCACATAATTAATTATTCATTACACATTTTTATTCACTGAATTAAAAAACACAGGGTGCTCTGGGAAATGAAGTGTACTTCACTGCAGGGGCATGAAATTCCACGCTGCCCCTTTAAGGACTATTATTCTCTATTTGTGGTTACCAAGCAACATAAATGCTGGGCAATTAGATCATGGGTTGTCCCTGAAGACTGATGGGATAATAAGCAGTAGTTAAGTATTAAGTTGACCCAGGGAGGGTCCCATCTGAATAAACCTGGGGAGGACCACAGCTGGCGTCTTTCCATGGAAACTTTCGCATTAATACCGAGCAAAGGGTCCGTTCCAGGGGCCCGGGTCGGCAAACCGCGCTCAGCCGCGCCCCACGGCCCCACGGCCCTGCCCCTGCCCCGCGCAGGCTCTGTGTCACCCGCGCGAGGTGGTACAGGGACTGCTGTCCACGCCCAGCGGCTCCGATCCAGGGCGGCCGGGCTGAGAGGTCAGGGTTCAGCCTCAGCCCTGGAAAGAAAGAACACGCACTGTTGGGGGGGCTCCCGGCAGGCTTCAGGGGCCAGGTAGGAGCTGAGTCTCTCTACGAGGCCGCTGAGGTGGCAGCGCAGGCAGCCTGGCAGGAGGGCCCCCTCCTGGCTTTCACCCCGGATGGACCGTCTGGCCCTGGACCCCAGTGCGGACACCTGCCTGGTCCGGGGCCGGAGCTCCGGGTCTGCGCGGCGGCCTCTCTCCTGGACGCCACCTCCCTCAGGTCCCTGTCCCCCCAGTCCAGGACGCGGGGCAGCCTGGATCCTGGGTCCGCACGTGGCAGGCTGTTGGCAAATGGTGTGTGCTACATATTCAGGGGTCAGGACACTGTCTCGGTCCTGCTATTTGGTCGTAAAGCAAAGCTTGGATGAGAAATCACAGTTCGTTGCTTTTACACGTTCCCGTATTCGCCCCCCTGTCGGCACGCTTTTTCAGTGCCCCTGCGTGTTGGCAGCAGGGGGGCATGTTCAGCTGCACGGGGTGTGCGCTGCGTGGAGGCGCAGGACCAAGGCGAATGGAGCCTGATGCAGCCTCGGTCCCACTCCCCCGTGCCGTGCGGACCCAGAGGGGCCACCTCTTTCCGGTCCCACACGGGCAGGCACCGAAGGGGCTGGCGGTGCCCCGGCCATGGCGAGCATGGGGGCGGGAGGGCAGAGCTGGAGCTGAGGAGGTAAGGCCAGGGTCCTCAGAGGAGGCAGCAGCAGCGGGCTCCAGGGAGAGAACCCCGGATGGACGGGTGGGCAGAGCCCCTGGTCCTCACGCAGGCCTGGTGTGCGGCTGTGCACAGCGCGGGGACAAGGCCGGCCGGCCGCAGGTGCGCTCACCGTCCTCGAGGGGCATGGAGAGAAAGCAGGAGGGAGCAGGCAGGGCAGTGAGATAGAAACCGGGATGTTTGTATTGCTGGGAATCTCAACGCGCCCCTGGGGCATGTGCATGCACCCCATTTGCAGATGGGAAGACTGAGGCTTGGAGAGTTTAAACAGCCTGCCCATTGTCACAGGGGCACAGAGGAGCCAGGGTTTCCG
The DNA here is from genome assembly GCF_963455305.1 of Plecotus auritus. Taxonomy (NCBI): domain Eukaryota; kingdom Metazoa; phylum Chordata; class Mammalia; order Chiroptera; family Vespertilionidae; genus Plecotus; species Plecotus auritus. The sequence continues at coordinate 6,956,578 of NC_137770.1, read as the reverse complement.
CCCAGACAGGCTGGCTCCGAGCCCAGGCTCTTCACCAGGCGTGGCATTCAGTCTAGTTAACAACCAGCAGTGGGTCAGAACAGACACCAGCATTAGGGACACAGCAGGGTCCCGGGGGCGGGGGTGGGGGTGGAGGGCCTTCTGGCCAGAATCAACCTCTCAGACGCTGGAGTCTTGGGTGGTCAGGACTGGAGTGGGGCCCACGCGAGATCGGGGGGACATTCGGTGTCCTAACCACAGGTGCACACAGCCTGCTCTGCGCCCCCGTGTTTTCCTGCCTCAGGGGCCCCCAGGAGTCAGAGGGGCGTAGGGAGGGGGCTGGAGGCGGAGTCTGAGCAGGGACCCGCGTCTGTAAGTGCCCATGGGGCTCCAGGAAATGGCAGGGCTCGGAGACTGGGGGCCCTCCCGCACGGGCAGCTGGGGGACAGGACACAGGCTGAGGGTGCAGGGCCCAGGCCCCGGGTGGCAGGTGACGCACAGAGCACCTTGGACAGGCGTCCCCTCGCCCACCGGGACACAAAGGCTGCGGCCAGAACGCCTCCTCGGAGCTCCTCAACAATAACATTTTATGGCTTCGTGTCTAACAAACGCAAACGCTCCCCAAGGAAAAGAAAAAATAAAAACATCGGCACTTTTTGCCACTGAGGTGTTTTTGTGTTGTTGTGTGTATGTGTTTTTAAAGCTCCAAACGTCCTGTGATCCCCACTGGAGACGGGAGCTGACGGTTTTATTGTAGCTGGAGATCATTAATTTTGTAGACAAACGTGGGGAAACACGGCTTATCTCTGTCCGCAGACACTGGGCTGCGCGGGAGCGTGAAGCAGTTCCCAGCCGCGATAAAGAACTGCGGCCTCGAGTTCTGTGACGTGAGGCAGAGGAGACCTTTCCCTCGAAGCCAAGCGGCTCCCGGTTAGACGTGAGAGCCGCGGCCGCAGCAGTGTCTGGGTAAGGAGAAGGAAGCAGGGGCCAGAGAAGCTAGGGGAGAGGCCTGAAAAACACCCCACTCTGCTACGCTTTCACCCCAACACACCCCTCCTACCCCAGTCATGCCACCTCTGTTGGGGTGCTGACGTCGCTAGGACGTCCTTTCTGTGTGCTGTCCTTGGGAGCAAGGCCTTCATCCTAGTTGTCTTTGTTCTCTGAGCTCCTGCCTAAGCCAGAGTGACACTTGATAACGGTTTCATAAACAAAAGGATGGGTGATGGATGGATGGGTGATGGATGGATGGGTAGAGGGATGGATTGATGGATGGATGGATGGGTGGTGGATGGATGGGTGATGGATGGATGGATGGATGGATGGATGGATGGATGGGTGGGTGGTGGGTGATGGATGGATGGGTGATGGATGGATGGGTAGAGGGATGGATGGATGGATGGATGGATGGGTGATGGATGGATGGGTAGAGGGATGGATGGATGAATGGATGAATGAAGGGATGGATGGATGGATGGGTAGAGGGATGGATGGATGGATGGATGGATGGATGGATGGGTAGAGGGATGGATGGATGATGGATGGGTGATGGATGGATGGGTAGAGGGATGGATGGATGGATAGATGGGTGATGGATGGATGGATGGATGGATGGGTGGATGGATGTGTGGATAGATGAGCAACCCAGAGATTCTCACGGCTCCTCTCTCCACTCTTAAAGGTACAGAATTTGCAAACTTAGGAACTTAACTGGAAGGTTTGATCTTGTAAATGTCCTTCATTGTTTCCCAGGACTGCATCTCCAACTCCGAGCCCGTTGAGGCCAATGCTGGCAGGCACTGTGCACAGCAGAGCAAGGAACAATGATAAAATGAGACAAAATAATCAAAACCCCCACTTCAGAGATCCATGCATGAACCAGAGCTACACCCCAAGTTGAGAAGCAGGTGTATGAAGAACCACTGAACTACGGATAAGAATAATAGGAGATGCGGTGTTCTCACATGAGGGTTCTCCTCCCTCACCCCAGACCCGCTCCTTGGGGGCCTGGACAGATGCGCTGAGAGGACGTGAAAGAAAAAGTGGGAACAGACTTAAAAGCTGCTTGAACTTTGAATGGATTCCTTTACCTGCTCAAGGTGTTCGAGCATCACTTCTGACCAATCATGGGCTGACTGGTAGGGTATACAGATATAGAAAAGAATCTAGGTAGCTAGGCTTCAAAGAGAGAGAAGGGGGGGAGGGGAGAGGTGAAATAAGGCAGTCATAAAGAGACAAACCCAGTATGATTTCACTTATGTCACTTATAAGCTATCTAACGTTGTCAAACTCGTAGAAATGGAAAGTAGAATAATGGTTTCCAGGATGTGGAGGAGGGGGAAATGGGAAGTTAAGGTTTGATGGGTATAAAATTTCAGTTTTGCAAGATGAAAATGTCCTAAAGGTCCATTGCAGGACAATGTGAATAAACATAACACCACAGAACTGTAAGGTAAAAATGGTTCAGATGGTAAATTTTACTTTAAAATATATTTTTATTGATTTCAGAGAGGGAGAAAGGGATAGAAACATTAAGGATGAGAGAGAGTCATTGATCAGCTGCCCCCTGCACGCCCCCTACTGGAGATCGAGCCTGCAACCTTGACTGGAATCAAACCTGGGACCCTTCATTTTGCAGGCCAATGCTCTATCCACTGAGCCAAACCTGCTAGGGCCAGATGGTAACTTTTGTATTATTTTTTAACCACAATTTAAAATCATTTTTAATGGAAGGGATAAACCATTCAATAATAATAGTTGTAGACTCCAGTACCACACTCTCAGTAAGTGATAGAATAACTAGACATCTCAGCAAGAATACAGAGACAGCACTGCCAGCCAGTGTGACCTAACCAACATCTGTAGAGAGAAGTGAACTAAGGCAGACATCACTGGATTTGAATGCTCGCCCAGTGACAAGGTATCATATATTCTTTCCAAGCATACATGGAACAATCTGGAGGATAGATGATAGTCTAGGCCACTGGTCGGCAAACCGCGGCTCACAAGCCACATGCGGCTCGCGAGCCGCTGTTTGCCGCTCTGTTGACTAATGAGTTTGCCGACCACTGGTCTAGGCCGTAAACTAAGTTTCAATGAATTTTAATCAATGTCAATCAATTTAAAAGGATGTTCTCTGACCACAATGGAATTAAATTGAAATAAAAACAGAAAGAAATTTGGAAAATCCCAAATATTTGGAAATTAAATAGCACAGTCTTAAATAACCCATAGGTCAAAGAAAAAAGACAAACACAAGGGAAATTCAAAAATATTGTAATTAGATGAAAATAAAACATAGCAAAATGTATAGGATGCAGCTAAAGCAGTGATTAGAGGGAAATATATAGCTTTATACATTTATATTTTTAAAAGAATAAAGGTTTCTAAATAATAACTAAAGCTTCCACCTTAAGAAACTGAAAAACAAAGAGCAAACTAAACCCCAAGGAAACAGAGGGAAGTAAATAATAAAGATGAGAGCAGAATCCAGTGAAATGCAAAACCCAGAGAACACTGAGGAAACAAAATATTAATTCTTTTCCAAGATCAGCAAAGTTGACAGACCTTCAACTATGCTGATCAAGAACAAAAGAGAGAAGACACAAATTACCAAGATCAAGAATGCAAAAGGAAACATAATTAACCAGAAGTTTTAAAAAATTAGGAGACCTGCCCTGACTGGTTTGGCTCAGTGGATAGAGCGTCAGCCTACGGACTGAAAGGTCTCAGGTTCGATTCCCGTCAAGGGCATGTACCTTGGTTGCGGGCACATCCCCAGTGGAAGGTGTGCAGGAGGCAGCTGATCTATGTTTCTCTCTCATCAATGTTTCTGACCCTCTATCCCTCTCCCTTCCTCTCTGTAAAAAATCAATAAAATATATTTTAAAAAATTAGGAGACTTTATGAACAACTTTATGCCAATAAAGTGCACAGCTCTGGTGAAATGGACACATTTTTAGAAAGGCACAAGTTACCAAAACTGATTGAAGAAAACATAGAAGTTCTGAATAGATTTATTATTAGTAGGGGAAAAAAAAAAACCTAGTAATTTAAAAATCTTCCCAGCCTTCAATGGTGAGTTCTATCAAATATTTTAAAAAGAAATGAATATCAAGCTCTGTCTGAAAACTCATCCTTTTACGCAGAAAACCCAGAAAAGACATCACAAGAAAAGAAAAAACTATAGACCAACACACCTCATGAACATATGTAAAAAATTTTTTAACAAAATATTAACAAACCAAATCCAGCAATATATAAAAAGAATTATTCACTAGTTGGATTTTCCTCAGAAATGCAAGGTTGAAAATCAATTAATGTAATATACTATATTCATAGAATAAAGGGCAAAAAAACCCATGTGATCATCTAAAATACAGGGAAAAAAATATTTTACAGACTCTAACATGAATGATAAAAACTCTCTACAAAGTAGGAATAGAAGGGAAATTCCAAAATCTGATAAACAGCATCTGTACAAAGCCTATTGCTAATATTATGCATAGTGGGGAGACGGCACACTTTCCCCCTAAAACCAAAACAAGAAGAACACCCATTCTCCCCAGCCCATTCAAAATCATGCTGGCAGTTCTAGGCAGTGTGGTGAGGCACGGAAAAGAACTAAAAGGCGTCCACAGTGGAAGAGAAGTAAAACTGTCTTTATTCACAGATGCCATGATTCTATAAGTAGAAAAGCCTAAGAAATACACCCACACCACACAACATTGCTGGAATGAATGCATCAGTTCAGCAAGATATAAGATTAATATAAAAAAACTAATTGTACTTCTATAGTCTAACAACAAACAATTTGAAAATGGAATTTTAAAAATTCCACTTACAATCCTAATATATAAAAAGCCAGGGGCCGTCACGACCGAAACAACCAGATGGACCACCGAACAGCAGGCTGCGTGGGGCGACCAGGCCGGCGGCGGGGGGAGGGCAGTTGGGGGCAACCAGGCTGGCCAGGGGGCCATTGGGGGTGACTAGGCTGGCAGAGGGTGCTGTTGGGGGCGACCAGGCCGGCAGGGGGACAATAAGGGGTGACCAGGCCAGTGGGCGGGGGGGCAGTTAGGGGCGACCAGGCCAGCAGAGGGGGACAGTTGGGGGTGACCAGGCCAGCAGGGGAGGCAGTTAGGGGCAACCAGGCCAGCAGAGGGGAGCAGTTGAGGGCAACCAGGCCGGCAGGGGGGGGGCAATAAGGGGCAACCAGGCCAGTGGGGAGGGCAGTTGGGGGCAATCAGGCCAGCAGGCAGAGGCAGTTAGGGGTGATCAGGCTGGCGGGGGGGCGGGCAATAGGGGCGATCAGGCAGGCAGGCAGGTGAGCATTTAGGAGCCAGTGGTCCCAGATTGTGAGAGGGATGTCGGGCCTAAAACGGCAGTCAGATATCTCCCAAGGGGTCCAGGATTGGAGAGGGTGCAGGCTGGGCTGAAGGGACCCTCCCCCCCCCGCCCCCCCCCCCTATGCATGAATTTAGCACACCAGGCTTCTAGTAAAAGAATAAAAATGGGACTAAATTTAACCCCAAAAAAACCATGCAAGGTTTGTGTTGCACACTGAAACTGTAGAACATTGCAGAGATAATTTGAAGAAAATTTAAATAAATAGAGAGTCCATGCACACGGATTGAAGACTCAATATTGTTAAGATGACAACTCGACCGAAATTGACCTATGCATTCAACATAATCTCTATGGAAATCCCAATAGGCTTTTTCTGTAGAAATGGAATTGCTGATCCTAAAATTCATATGGGAAGCCAAAGGACCCTAACACTCACAACAATTTTTAAAAAGAAGAACAAGACACTTACAGTACCTGATTTTTAAACATGCTACTGTATAAAGCTACTCTGATCAAGATAATGTGGGACAGCCCTGGCCGGTTCGGCTCAGAGGATAGAGCGTTGGCCTGCGGACCAAAGTGTCCCGCGTTCAATTCCGGTCAAGGGCACGTACCGCAGTTGCAGGCTCCTCCCCAGCTTGGGCCCTAGTCAGGGCTCCTGCAGGAGGCAACCAATCGATGTGTTTCTCTCACAGCAATGTTTCTCTCTGTCTTCCCCTCTCTCTCCCACTCTCCCTAAGAATCAATGAGAAAATATCCTCAGGTGAGGATTAACCACCACCACCACAACAAAGGATCATGTGGCCCTGACAGAAGGGTAGGCTCAATGGAACAGAACCAAGAGTCCAGATTATTACACTATGACATTTATGATCAGTTGGTGTTTGGCAAAGGCAATTCAATGGGCAAAGAAAAGACTTCTCAACAGATGGAACTGGGGCAATTGGGTATCCGTAGGCAAAAGGAAGAATTCAGACCTTACCTCACACCGTACACAAAAAGTAGTTATTTTTATTTTTATTTTTTTAAAGATACATCTTTTTTTTAAATATATTTTATTGATTTTTTACAGAGAGGAAGGGAGTGGGACAGAGAGTTAGAAACATCGATGAGAGAGACACATCGATCAGCTGCCTCTTGCACACCCCCCACTGGGGATGTGCCTGCAACCAAGGTACATGCCCTTGACCAGAATCGAACCCGGGACCTTCAGTCCACAGGCCGATGCTCTATCCACTGAGCCAAACCGGTCAGGGCCACAAAAAGTAGTTTACAATGGATCGTAAACTTAAGTACATGAACTAAAACTGTAACGTTTCTATAGGATAACTTGCCAAAACCCTTTGAGCCTGTAGGCAGAGTGCTTGGTACAGCACCAAAAGCACAATGCATACAATGGCAAACGCATACAGTGAGTTTCCTCGAAAATGAGAAGCATTTTGTGTTTCTAAAGACATCGCCTTAAAAATGAAAAGAGAACACATAGTATACTGGGAGGAAATATTTTCACATCATATCTCTGATAAAGGATTTGTATCCAGAATACATTGAGAACTCTTACCACTCAATAATTAGAACACAAAAAGACCAATTTAAAAATAGACAAAACTGAACAGACATCACCAAAGAAGATATACAAATGGCTAATAAGCACATGAAAAATGTCAACATCATTAGTCATTAGGGAAATGCAAATCAAAGCCACAATGATATAGCATTATCCACCCCCTAGAAAGTCTGTAATCAGAAAAGACAATGGCAAGCTTGGCAGGGACCTGGGCAGACTAGAACCCTCGCACACTGCTGGGGAGGATGTGCCGCCATTTTTTTAAAACCAGTGGGACACACACACACACACACAAAAAAAAAAGCTCAGAGCTAAACATAAACTCACCCTACCACCCAGCAATCCCATCCCTAGGTCTCCATTCAAGAAGGATGAAAACAGGTGTCCATACAAAGACTTGCACGTGAATGCTCAGGGCAGCGTTATTCATCATGGCCCCAAACCCAGAAACAACCCAAGTGTCCATCCGTGGTCAGTGGATAAACAAAACGTGGTCCATCCTCACAGTGGAATTACATGCAGCGATAGAGATAGGGGAGCCCCTCAGGCATGCCACGTGGGACGAACCGCGGAAGCACCGTGCTATGTGGAAGAAGCCAGAATCAAACGACCGCCTATTGGATGATTCCTTTCACACTGAACCTACCGAAAAGGCTACATTGTTGGGAACAGAAAGCAAATCAGTGGCTGTCATGGGCTGCGGGTGGGAGCAGGGTCTGACCACAAATGGCCCTGGCGGGATTATTAGGGTGATAAAATGGTTCTAAAACTGGGTAATGGATGCCCTGGCTGGCTTTGCTCGGTGGATAGAGTGCTGGTGGTGGACTGAAGGGTTGCGAGTTCGATGTCAGTCAGGGATGTGTACCTCGGTTGCGAGCCTGATCCTTGGCTCCAGTCAGGGCCCGTGTGAGAGGCAACCCATTGATGTGTCTCTCTCACATTGATGTTTCTCTCTCTCTCCCCCTTCCCTCCCTACCTCCTTTCCACTCTTTCCAAAAATCAACGGGAAAAATACCCTTGGGTGAGGATGGACCAAAAAACTGGATTACGGTGATGATCGCACAACTCCATAAATTCAGTAAACATCACCAAATTGTAGACTCACCTAAGCGGGTATTATGAAAATGTCATACTTCGGCACATCTGTACAAAATAATAGAGAAATCGGTGCTCAAGGAGGGGCTGGCTGGGGCAGGGCCCACGTCCCGGTCCCGCCCTGTAGGGCTTTTGGATTTCAATATGCGAATTTGCGGGAACACAAATATTCAGACCACTGCGAGGCTCTAAGACAGGGGTCCCCAAACTTTTTAAACAGGGGCCAGTTCACTGTCCCTTGGACCGTTGGAGGGCCAGACTATAGTTTTTTAAAAAAAACTATGAACAAATTCCTATGCGCACTGCGGGCCCGGGAGGAGTCGGCTGCTAAGCAGGACAGGCAGCGGCACCCGGCCGGCCGGGTACATGTCCTGGGCGGGCCGCATGTGGCCCACGGGCCATAGTTTGAGGACCCCTGCCTAAGACAAGGTGGGCAAAACCTTTCTGTAAAAAGCCTGATAGTAACTGTTTTAGGCTCTGCAGGCCAGCTGGCCTCTGCTGCAATCATCTGACCTGGGTCATGTGACTCCAACTGTCGAAGCTTCATTTCATTCATCTTTACTTTTTTTTTTTTAAATATATTTTTACTAGAGGCCCGGTGCATGAAAATTCATGCACTGGAGCGGGGGGTGGGGGGAGCGTCCCTCAGCCCGGCCTGCCCCCTCTCACAGTCTGGGAGCCCTCAGGGGCGGGAGGCAACCCGGCGATCAGGGGAAGGTGACGCCCCAACACACCTCTGCTGTTGCCACTGCCCGCAGCGCAAGCCACAGCTGACCCTGGTTATCTGAGCCTCAGCTGGCCCTGGTTACCTGAGCCTTGGACAGCCCTGGGTCACTGGGCAGCCGCCATCTGAGGCTTGCCTGTGCCTCAGGCTAGCTCTGGGCAGCTAGAGGGCTGAGGGGACTGGGGGACTCCAGAGGCAGGCACGCGGAGCAGCTGGGCCCGCCCCCAGGCCACACATCTGCCGCCCCAGCGGGACTGAGACTGGGCGCCGCCATCTTGTGGCTGTGGGAGCTGCCATCTTTGAGGGTGAGGCAGTCAATTAGCATATTCCCTCCTTATTGGCTGTGGGCGCCATCTTTGCAACAACGTGAGGGTCAATTAGCATATTCCCTCTTTATTAGATAGGATTGATTTCAGCGAGAAAGGGAGAGGGAGAGAGAGATAGAAACATCAATGATGAGAGAGAATCTTTGGCTGCCTCTTGCACGCCCCCTACTGGGAATGGAGCCTGCAACCCCAGGCATGTGCCCTTGACCAGAATCAGACCCTGGACCCTTCAGTCTGCAGGCTGATGCTCTATCCACTGAGCCAAGCCAGCTAGGGCTCATCTTTAAAATGGGGCCAATCATAGCAGTGCCTCCTCCACGGGGAGGTTGTGCAGGGGGAGGTGTGATTGCCCAGGGCCACTCGGCATGAACCTGGGGCTCTGGAGCCTGCTCTCTGGCCACGGCCATCCGTCCCGCCCTGGGGTGCAGCCAGGCCCTCGGCCTTTCTTCCCGATGGGCCGCAGGAGCCAGGGGCACACATATGCTCTGCAAACGTGTTTCCTTGCAAGGCAGGCATCTCTGTGTCCTTGCAGCTGGCCGTGGGCGCTGTGGACAGCCTGCCTGGCTGATGGAGGCGTGTAGGTGGGGGCTGGCCCTGGAGCCCGCCGCCCGCCTGCACCGGGAGTGTCCCACCCACGCCCACCCTGCTGCTCTCTGCCTTCCTCTCCCCACGCTCCTCCTTCATTCCTTCATTCCTGGAGCCTCTCCTCTTCCCCCTCCTCCTTCTCCTCCTGCACGGGGGGTGGAGGGGGTCCCTCAGCCCAGCCTGCACCCTCTCCAATCTGGCACCCCTTGGGGAACATCCGACTGCTGGTTTGTGCCTGCACTTTTAACAGATGACAGCTCCATTGTTGTTTCTTTCTTCTCATGCTTAAACCCATTGGAGTTAGTAGGTGTTCAAAGTGTGTATACATTTTGGGGGGACACCCTGTATATCTCTAGTCAGCGGCGAAAGGAACCAACAGCGGATTTGGAACCCCCAGTCAGGGAACCTCGCTCACTCCCCCCATGTCTCCCCTCTCCACTTTCCACCTTCGCGGGCAGCGGGCGAATCAATGTTTTCTCTCATTAACTCAGAAAAGCACGTCCTGTCACCCGCTGGCCGGCAGGAGCGCGCGAGGCCCGGAGCGAGCGAGGCTCAGTCAGGGCAGCCTTTGCTCATGGGTGCCGGCACCCCCAGTGCACATTCCTCCTCTGCAGTCGCCCCGATTCTCCCGCCGTTTCACTGAGAGGACGGAACTCCTCGCCTCCTCTGGGTTTCTGATCTTGAACGCTGACCGAAGGCACCTCAGTGAGGGCCACCCGCACCCACCAGGTGTGTCTGTCCACACCTGCTCCCACCTCAGCACCTGCATTGGCCCCACAGAGGTGATGTCGTTGCTGCACTGGCCTCCGCGGGAACTGGGCGTCACCACTCCACCCTCTCACTGTCATCTCACAGGTGACCACCCCCAGCACCTAGAACACCCAGACACTCTCCAAAGGACATGAGTGTGCCGGAGGGGACGTGCGCACGTTCTGTGGAGGACATAGGCATGCCGGGGTTGATGGAAGTGCGGCAGAGGGGCGGGGGGAATGTGCACGCGCCGTGGTCCGGGACTGTTGCGGGTGCGTGTGGGTGACAGCGCGCTGGAGGACATTTGCATGCGAGGGGGGAGAGAGGATGCACACACCAGAGGCCTGTGCCTGTCTGCACAGATCTGCAAACCCACGCAGCACAGCCAGGACGTCAATCTGGCCCACTACCGTGGCTGTCCCTGCGATCGTGCACCTTCTGGGCCAGGAGGCGGGACTGGCGCAGCCGCTCCTCGGCGCTGATGGCCCGCAGGCACTGCTTCAGCTCAGCCCGCAGGCTCTGCTTGGCACCACTCACAGCCGCCACCGCTATGTGGGGAGCACAGGCCGCCCTCTGCCAGGCCCACCTCTCCCGCCCCTGTCTCCGCTGCCGCTTGCCCCGGGCCGGCCCTGGGCAAGCGGCAGCAGCCATCGGGAGTGCTCACAGCCGCTACTGCCGTCATGTGAGGAGTACAGGCCGCCCTCTGCCAGGCCCACCTCCCCCACCGCCCGACCTCACTGCCGCAAGTCCCCGCCCACCCGCGCCTGCTGTGCGCACAGCCTGCTGAACGGTCATTATGTGATGGCGTCCCGGACAATTTGCATATTCCTCTATTATTAGTATAGATTGATCTCAGAGAGGAAGGGAGAGGGAGAGAGAGAGAGAAGCATCAATGATTAGAGAGAATCATTAATCGGCTGCCTCCTGCATGCCCCACACTGGGGATTGAGCGCACAATCTGGGCACATGCCCTAACTGGGAATTGAACCATGACCTCACACACACACACACACACACACATTCACACACTCTCTCACACACATACATACTCTCACACACATACACTCATACACACACACTCACACACAGTCACACACACACAGTCACACACACAGTCACACACACAGTCACACACACAGTCACACACACACTCACACACTCACACACACACTCACACACTCTCACACACACACACACACTCTCTCACACACTCACACACTCTCTCATACATACACATACAAACACACACACTCTCTCTTACACACACACTCACACACACACTTACACACACAGTCACACATACACAGTCACACACACACACTCACACAAACTCACACACACTCTCTCACACACACACTCACACACACACTCACACAAACTCTCACACACACACACTCTCACGCACACTGACACACTCTCACACACCCACTCACACACACTCTCTTACACACACTCTCACACACACACACTCACACACTCTCTCACACACACACACTCACACACATGCACTCTCACAGGAAGGAGATTCCACGCAGAACCCACCTGCCTCCCTGACAATCTATCTCCTGGGTTTACTGGGTCAGGGTCTTGTGTCCCTGGAGCCAAAGTGACGAGGACCTGAGAAAACAGACAACCCCAGTCAGTTTTCCGTCCTTAGTCTAGTTGGAAAAGAGAAACTGAGTCAGGATCAGCTCACCTGAATCTTCCTGTTCACCTCGAGGATGCCCTGCGTCTCCCGGCTCCTCTATTTCCCATCATCCAAGATGGGATCCGGGACCCCGGTGTCCGGGACACTCAGTGCCCGGGGACTGTGCTTGTCACACCCCTGGCTCCTGGGTCCTCCAGGCCTGGGCTTCGGCAGCATTTCTCATGAGAGGCTCTCCTTGCCACCCGATCCGGGAGCTTCCTGGTCCCCTCTCAGCACCCATCAGCTGGGCTTGTTTCATTTATGTGCGTTACTTGTGGACTGCCGGCCTGCCCCCTACCACGCAAGTCCCATTAAAAAGGGAATTTGTGCCGAGACTGGTTTGGCTCAGTGGATAGAGCGTCGGCCTGTGGACTGAGGGGTCCCAGGTTCGATTCCGGTCAAGGGCATGTACCTTGGTTGTGGGCACATCCCCAGTGGAGGGTGTGCAGGAGGCAGCTGATCGATGTTTCTCTCTCATAGATGTTTCTAACTCTCTATCCCTCTCCCTTCCTCTCTGTAAAAAAAATCAATAAAATACATATATATTAAAAAAAGGGAACTTGTGCCTGGCTGGTGTGGTTCAGTGGTTGAACATTGACCTATGAACCAGGAGGTCACCGTTCAATTCCTGGTCAGGTCAGGGCCCATGCCTAGGTTGTGGGCTCAATCCCCAGTAGGGTAGGGGGGTAGGAGGCAGCCGATCAATGATTCTCATCATTGATGTTTCTATCTCTCCCCCTTCCTTTCTAAAATCAATATATATATATATATATATATGCACACTCACACACTGAGTGGCCAGATTATTATGATCTCTGAACGCATAATAATCTGGCCACTCAGAGTGTATCCTATATAATAAAAGGCTAATATGCAAATTGTCCCCTCGACCAGGAGTTCGACCAGCAGGCAGGCCGGCCAACCGCCCATGTCCCCTCCCCCTGGCCAGGCTGGCTGGACCCCACCCATGCACGAATTCATGCACCGGGCCTCTAATATCTACACACACACACACACACACACACACACACACACACTGAGTGGCCAGATTATTATGCGTTCAGAGATCATAATAATCTGGCCACTCAGTATGTGTGTGTGTGTGTGTGTGTGTGTGTGTGTGTGTGTGTGTGTGTGTAATTTTTTTAATAAAATAAAATAATAGCACCTGGCATGCGGCAGGCAGACGGTCAGGAAATATCTGCTGAATAAATGAACGAACGAACGAATGAATGAATGAATGAACTTATCTTAGCCAAGCTCCAGATATTATCAATGAGGAAACTGAGGCCCCAGGGGAAGACGTCTCCAGCCCCTTGTGGGCCCTCACCCCCACCAGCGTCTCCCAGTCCCTTCCCAGCAGGGTCTCTCCCCTTCACCCAGGCCCTTCACTCAGCCGGCCGCCTGCCTGCTATCCTCTTAAGCCAGGCCCATATTTTCTTTGGAGTAATAATTAAAATAACATATTCGCCAGCTGGGTTGTTGTTTTTCTCCTAGATCTAATCTGCCCGGCCCTGATTTGCATATTAAAAGCGCTAATTAGCCCCTGTGAGTGCTTGGGCACGGAGAGTGCCGTAACTGGTCATGTGGTCCCCGCGGACGTCCCAGGCTCCGGGCTGCGACGCGGATGGCGGCCCAGCCCGGCGCAGGGCAGGGAGGGGCCTGCGGTCCGGGTTTGGGGACTGGGAGCCGCTCGCTCAGCTTCCTCTGGCGCCTGCTTCTCTTTGAAGTGCCGTGTTTGCTCGGTCAGCTTGTCTGTCGCTATGTATGTCCCCACCTTTGGAGTGTGCCCTTGAACCCCGCCCGGCCACCCCCAGCTCAGGGCCCCAGCGGCCTCGGAGCAGAGGCCCAAGGGTGACCCCCAAGCCGCCCGGGGTGGCTGTCTTCCTGCCAAGCTGTCCCCCGCCCCCTCCAAGGAGCCACGCTTCACATTACTCCTCTACTGGAACCAGGAAGGGAATGGCTAATTGCTGCTGTTTTATTTACTTAAATGTAAATCCGGGCGGGGGGGGGGGTGAGGGGGAGGGGGGCCGTCTGTAAAAGCTGTCGGCTGTGAAGTGGGATCCTGAGTGTGCTCCCAGCAGACTGAGGCGCAGAGGTAGCATTGGCGGGGCGCGGGGGCGGCGGGGGGGGGGGGGGGGCAGCCAAGAGGGCTCCCCTGGGCTGAGACGCAAGATGGGACCCCCCTGCTCCAGGCCAGGCTCTGGGGGGGGACCGAGGCCTAACCCTCCCAGGAGCTGGCAGAGCCAGCCCGGGGCCCATCTGGGGAGCCCTCCCCGACTTCCAGAGTAACAGCCCCTCCGGGAAGGTGGGAGCCTGGGGGGCGGGCGCAGCAGAGCCAGATGGTGATGTGTGAGCCCCGGGCAGGGCCAGTCCCCGCAAGAGGGGCTCTTTATGTCCTCCCACTGGTGGCCCCGCTCCCAGGCTGTGGCTAGGACTGTGGCTCCTGGGGTGTGGGCTGTGGCTAGGACTGCGGCTCCTGGGGTGTGGGCTGTGGCTAGGACTGCGGCAACTGGGGTGTGGGCTGTGGCTAGGACTGCGGCTCCAGGGGTGTGGGCGCGGGCACTCCCTGACCTGAGCACGTGGCTGGCTGGGCAGGTCCAGAGCCAGCCCGGCCTCAGAGGGACCCAGGGTGCTGTCTGTCGGACTCCGCCCTCTGTGCTGTCCCTGGCCTTGCAAGAGCCAGGAGCCACTCCCTACACCCCCACACCCACACCCTCCCAGACCTCACCCTTCCACCCCCACCCCCCACCTCCAAGACCTTACCCCTCCACCCCACCCCACCCCCACACCCCTCCCAGGCCTCACCCCTACACCCCCACACCCCTCCAGGCCTCACCCCTTCCACCCTCACACCCCTCCCAGACCTCACCCCTACACCCCCACCCTCCTCCCAGCCTCACCCCCTCCACTCCCACCCTCACACCCCTCCAAGACCTCACCCCTCCACCCCCACCCCCACACCCCTCCCAGACCTCACCCTTTCACCCCCACTCCCCACCTCCAAGACCTCACCCCTACACCCCCACCCCCTACACCCCTCCAGGCCTCACCCCTCCACCCCCACACCCCTCCAGGCCTCACCCCTCCACCCCCACACCCTCCAGAACTCCTCCAGGTGCACCTGCCGCCCTCCTGGTCCAGTCAGTCGTGTGTTTGCTCCAGGTTCCCTCCTTGGGCATCTGGCCTGTGCTGACAGCGATGGGGGATGGAGAAGGCGATGGGGGATGGAGAAGGTGATGGGGGATGGAGAAGGCAATGGGGATGGAGGAGGTGATGGGGGATGGAGAAGGCGATGGGGGATGGAGAAGGTGATGGGGGATGGAGGAGGCGATGGGGGATGGAGAAGGCGATGGGGGATGGAGGAGGCGATGGGGGGTGGAGGAGGCGATGGGGGATGGAGAAGGCGATGGGGGATGGAGAAGGCACTGGGGGATGGAGGAAGCGATGGGGGATGGAGAAGGCGATGGGGGATGGAGAAGGTGATGGGGGATGGAGAAGGCAATGGGGATGGAGGAGGCGATGGGGGATGGAGAAGGCGATGGGGGATGGAGAAGGTGATGGGGGATGGAGGAGGCGATGGGGGATGGAGGAGGCGATGGGGGGTGGAGGAGGCGATGGGGGATGGAGAAGGCAATGGGGATGGAGGAGGCGATGGGGGATGGAGAAGGCGATGGGGGATGGAGAAGGCGATGGGGGATGGAGAAGGCGATGGGGGATGGAGAAGGCGATGGGGGGTGGAGGAGGCGATGGGGGTGGAGGAGGAGATGGGGGGTGGAGAAGGTGATGGGGGGTGGAGAAGGCGATGGGGGGTGGAGAAGGCGCTGACAGGGAGACTGGCTTGGCTTTGAAAGGACGGGGTCGGGAAGGCGGGCAGGAAGCTGGGAAGTCCAGTGCATGCACCAGTCAGCACCCAGACCCCAGAGGGAGGGGGACAGCAGTGCTCTGTGCATGGGAGACCACGCCTTCTGAACCTCATGGATTTGGGCGGCAGGGATCACCAGAAACTCAAGGAAACGTGAAATCAACAGACGAGCTTTGTATCTTGCAGTCCAGACAGGAGCGAGGAGGAAGAGGAAGAGTGATGAGAGCCTGAGAGTAAGGCCGGGAGGAGGCAGAGGCAGGGCCCCGGGTCCCCCAAGCCCGCTGGGCGCAGGGCTCCGGGCCATGGGGAGAGACGCAGCCATGCCGGGCCCCTGGGGCCTCTGCGGGAGCAACGGGAGACTGCAGGGAGGAGGAGGCGGTGGGGAGGGAGGAGGGAGGAAGGGAGGGGGAGGGAGGGGAGGAGGGAGGGTGGAGAGGGGGGAGGGAGGGAGGGAGGAGGGAGGGTGGAGGGAGGAGGGAGGGAGGAGGGAGGGATGGAGGGAGGAGGGAGGGGGGAGGAAGGGAGGGGGGAGGGAGGGAGGGAGGGGCACCCCCCCAGTGGAAGCATCGGGGTTCCCCCTGAAGCACAGCTTCCCTAACGAGGCCCACGGGGAAGGGAGGAGATGAAGCCCCTGCAGACAGGAGCACAGATGATGTGCGACCCAAGTAGAAGGCAGAGTCACAGAGGGGCTTGGCGGGGGACCCCCCTCCCCCCGCAGGGGCTGGGGAGCTGGGCGGGCCCACCAGCAGCACAGGCGGGGGCTGCGGTCCAGAGATAGGAGCTTGATATGCAGCCCCCTGCTCCCAAGGAGAAATGGCAGCCCCCCCCCCCCCCCCCACTCCTCCTGGACCCTGGAGTGTGGGAAGCAGGAGATGGGGGAGAAGCCTCCATGGGGAAGGGCACTGGGGGGTGAACACACAGGGAGGGGCCCTGGGCCCCCCACCTGGAAACGGGGCATCGCAACCTACGAAGTCCTGAACCCCACGCGCTCTGGGGCTGCCTTCCAAGAAGGGTGGGTTTTCCCCTGGGGAGCAGAATCGCCCCCAAGGGGCAGCAATGAACCCGAATTGACCGGCTGAGGGCCAGTTGCATCTCAGGCCCACAGCGGACAGCCCGGCGCTGGCTCCGAAGCCGCGGGCATGCAGCTCGGCCACATCGGCTTCCTCCAAGCCCGCTCCGCTCCTCCCAGGGGCACGGCTGGGAGCCCAGCGTCTGTGGCCTCCCCGGGTGGTCCCCTGGGGCTCCGAGGGGCTGCTCCCCCATGAGGAGCACCATGTCCAGGGCCACCAGAGACGGTCGGCTGCTGTGACCCTGGGCCCTCCCGGCTCCCAGGTCTGATTGCGAATTAGTGCACAGCTGGCCTTACGGTCCAGGAACTGTGCGGGGTGGGGGGTGGGGGGCGGCATGGGGGGGGAGATGACAGAGTAGGGGGGGCACAGAGGGGGTCAGGCACTGCCCTTCTCCCTGGACTTGCAGTTGGAGACAGCTGAGAGGAAGCTGATTCACCCCTCATTTGACCCTGGGGAGGTGGAGGGGCCGGGCCAGGCCGCGCCTCATCCGATGGGATAGAAACAGGGAGACTCAGGCTCAGACCCATGCCCAGGTGCGCGCGCCGCGGCCCGCCCTGGGGGGGACATGACAACCGTGTGGTGGAGAGCCTGGCCACCTGTCCCACTTTACCCAGAAGAGGCTGTCAGTGCCCTGCTTGCAAGGTGGACAGATGTCTGGGTGTTTCGTGCTGTGGGTGGCGGTTGGCTTGGCCCGTACAGTTGGCGCAGGGGTGACACGTTGCTGCCATAGGTGAGGGGACCGTGTCTGCTGGGGTCGATCTGAGCTGGGCAGCCGGTTTGGGGGTGACGGCTGAGCCTGGTGTCCCCTGTGGCCTTGGATACATGCCTGATGGACACGGGCTGGCATGTTTCAGGAGCTTCCGGGGCAGCCCCGACTCCATGCTCAGGCAAGGCCCCGCAGGCTGAATTTCACATCTGCTGGGCCCCAGGAGGGTTGGGAGGAGCCACAGGAGGTTAGAATGGACCTTCCAAGATGCATCTCCTTTGAGGGGCCCCCAACTTCTCCACCCAGAAGGGCACAGCTCCCCGCCTGGCGGAACGGGTGCCCAGCCGACCTGGTGGCCAGCGCGTATGGGGAGCGTGGATCTGGTTGTCCCTGCCTTCCCAGGAGCACCATCAGGAATCGCGGACCCACTCGCAGAGAGGATAGAACTCTCTGGAGAAGAAAGGCCTAGAAATAGCAGACAGAGCCACACTGCCACCCCCATGGCCCGCCCCCCACCAGGGCTCCCCTCAGCGGGGTGGGCAGGGAGGCAGGCAGGGCCGTAGAGACTGCTCTGCCTCTTTTCTCCCCTTCACACCTTTCTCCTATTGGGGGGGTGGTCCAGGGAGATGCTGCCGGACTGAGGACCATTCTTGCTGGAGGGACCTTTGGCCCTGAAGCCAGGCTGGGACGTCAGGAGGGGAGGGACCAAGCGGCTGGTGGCTTGGAGTGGGCCACGCAAGTGACTTGCTTAAGGTCTCACACGCTGACACAACTCCTCCCATCGAGAGGTGGAGTCGAGCGATCAAAGCGAGTCCCAAGGCCAGGCAAGAGGCAGGAGGCAGGAGGCACCGTGGCACCGCGTGGCCGTGTGTCCCATCCGCCACATAGCCACACCCTGGGCCTGGAGGGACTCTTACACAGACCAACAGGTGTAAGAGTGTCCATCACAGCATCGTCTCTTATGGCAAAATACAAGCAGCCATCCTTGGGAAAGACGTAGATGGAAAATGGCATGTTTGTGCCCTGGAAAACTAGACAGCAATTTGCAAGACGAACTAGATCTCTGTTTACAACTTGGATGACTCAAAGGGTATGTTGACGAGTAAAAAAAAAAAACAACTTGTGGAATTAAATGTAGAGTAGAATATGGTTTTAATGAAACACTTTAAATGCAAAAATAATGACACATATCTTGCATATGTTTACATACGTTTCTCATGTGTGTATGTGTTAAATAGATACATCTTAATTACATGCGATTCGGTGGCTTGGGGAGTGGAATGGCCATAGACGTGGGCATAGGCGTGGGCTGGGGCTGTGCGAATGATGACACAGCGTCTCTGGGAGAAAGATGGGTGGAGAGGTGGGTCCAGTTTGTGCACTTGGGACCCAACACACAGAATTATTTCAAAATATAAACTTCACAGGAGGGAGCCTTGAGGAGGAAGGTAAAGGGAGGAACTGGCCAAGGGGGCGTGGTAGAAAGCGGACGGAGCAACACGCCCTGGGCAGGCCCCGCCTTCCCCTGGGAGCTCCGCCCTCGAATACCGACACTCAGTGCTTCGCTTTATTTTTTCATTGTTGCTCATTTCTGCTTATTCTTGCCATGTACTCCCTTCACCAGAAAGGTCGGGCCATTGCCACTGTCTACAGTGGGCAAGACTTGCCTGGACACAGTGGCTCAGTGGTTGAGTGTCGACCTATGAACCAGGAGGTCACGGTCCAGTTCCCGGTCAGAGCACATGTCCGGGTGGTGGGCTCGATCCCTGGGCTGGGTGGGGCGGGGGGTGGGGGGGACGCATGCAGAAGGCAGCCAATCAATGATTCTCTCTCGTCATGGATGTTTCCATCTCCCTCTCCCTTCTTTTCTCTCTACAAATCAATAAAACATATTTAAAACGTAACAAACAAGAGTGTTCAAATCCT
This sequence comes from Plecotus auritus, assembly GCF_963455305.1. Lineage (NCBI taxonomy): Eukaryota > Metazoa > Chordata > Mammalia > Chiroptera > Vespertilionidae > Plecotus > Plecotus auritus. Next base: position 6,936,952 of record NC_137770.1, on the reverse strand, counting down.
CTCATTCAGCGTGTGAAACCTTTCTCCGTGGTTCCTCCTTCCACCTCCTCCTGAGCTCCATCCTCCTCCTCCCTTACCGGACTGTCAGAGCGGAGTGTCTCCCCCGTGGTTGGCTGGTCCAGGTCCCCCACCCACCAGGCCTCCCCACACTGCGGCAAAGGACCCTGTGGGATCTCCCGGCAACCGCAGCTCATCCACCTCCTCCACGGAGGATCTAACGTGTCCGCACTGTGCTGGGTGCTGGGAATCCACGGAGCCGAACACGGTTCGGCTCTCCAAAAGCTCTCAGTCTCATGCAGCGGCAGGTGAAGGAGGGATTGCCGTGCAAATGACAAACTATAGCGGCAAATGGTGCGGGTCACTTGACACAGTCCCAGGGGACCATGCTTGGCTCTCGGGAAGGAATGACGCTGCGATGAGTGAGGTCCTTCTCACTGGCCCAGGCTCCAGTCCAAGTGCTCCAGGTGGCCTACACGGCCTTCTGTGAGCTGGCCCCTGGCGATCCCCAGGCCCCTCGCCCCTGGCGCTCTCTCACACTCTCTCTCTCTCTCTCTCTCTCTCTCTCTCACACACACACACACACACACACACACTCACACTCTCTCTCTCTCACACACTCTCTCTCACACACACTCTCTCTCTCTCACACACACACACACACACTCTCACACACACACACTCTCTCTCTCTCACACACACACACACACTCTCTCTCTCACACACACTCACACACACACACACACACACTCTCTCTCTCTCTCTCTCACACACACACACACACACACTCTCTCTCTCTCTCTCTCACACACACACTCTCTCACACACACACACACACACACTCTCTCTCTCACACACACACACACACACACACACAGCGCTCCAAACAGGCCCAACCACCGCGTGGCAGCCGGCAGGGGCCGTCTCCCCGCCATTTGGTCCCCGCACAGCATCTTGCATCAAAGATCGTGTCAATTTGTGAGCTCGCAAATTGGCACTCAGCTCGCCTGCCCAAGCCCACAGCCCTAAGTTCCGGTGGCAGCAAGACGTCGCTGCAAATAATTGTGCCTGGCAGCGCTGGGCTGGGTCCAGACGGCCGGCCGGCCAGCCACGCGCATGGGCGGCCGCTCTCGCCACAGCCAGATGCCTCCGCATCGGCCCCATTAATGCGGAATGCCTTGGACTGTGACCACGGACGTTCCCAGCAACCTGCTCTGGAGGAAGGACCCAGACCCGCTCCCGCCGCCGGCCCGCTGGCTCCAGCAGGTGACGGTCGCCATGCCCACGGGGGCCCTCCCGGGACGGATCCGCACGCTGAGCCCTCTCCTGGACGTGACGTGGGCCCGTTTCGCGTGGCCCCAACTCCGGAGGCCTTCTGAGGCCTGGCCGCTGCAGCCGGGCCTGCCTCCCCTCTTAGGGCTCCCCCAAAGAACAGAGAGATGGGAGGCAGAAAGGGCAAGACGTGCGGCGGGCTGGGGGGCCTCGCTGCTTCCCTCAGGGCAGCCTCGCCACGACTCTGGGCTTCACGCTTGCAACAGGTGTGAGGCTCAGAGGGTGAGTACAGGGTGTATGCGCCCCCCCTCCCCCGCCCCCAGCTAGGTGGTGATATCACGTGAGGCCTCCTGACTCCAGAACACCCCCTCCTCACCCCCGCCCAGCACACCTCCCCCTGCTCATCCCCACCCAGCACACCCCCTGCTCACCCCTGCCCAGCACACCTCCCCCTGCTCACCCCCACCCAGCACACCTCCCCCTGCTCATCCCCACCCAGCACACCTCCCCCTGCTCACCCCTGCCCAACACACCTCCCCCTGCTCACCCCTGCCCAGCACACCTCCCCCTGCTCACCCCTGCCCAGCACACCTACCCCTGCTCACCCCTGCCCAGCACACCTCCCCCTGCTCATCCCTGCCCAGCACACCTCCCCCTGCTCACCCCTACCCAGCACACCTCCCCCTGCTCACCCCCGCCCAGCACACCTCCCCCTGCTCACCTCTGCCCAGCACACCTCCCCCTGCTCACCCCTGCCCAGCACACCTCCCCCTGCTCACTCCTACCCAGCACACCTCCCCCTGCTCACGCCTACCCAGCACACCCCCTGCTCACCCCTGCCCAGCACACCTCCCCCTGCTCACTCCTACCCAGCACACCTCCCCCTGCTCACGCCTACCCAGCACACCTCCCCCTGCTCACCACGCCCAGCACACCTCCCCCTGCTCACTCCTACCCAGCACACCTCCCCCTGCTCACTCCTGCCCAGCACACCTCCCCCTGCTCACCCCTGCCCAGCACACCTCCCCCTGCTCACCCCTACCCAGCACACCTCCCCCTGCTCACCCCTGCCCAGCACACCTCCCCCTGCTCACCCCTACCCAGCACACCTCCCCCTGCTCACCCCTGCTCAGCACACCTCCCCCTGCTCACCCCTGCCCAGCCCACCCCTTCCTCACCCCTGACCAGCACACCTCCCCCTGCTCACCCCTGCCCCGTCGCTCCTCCCTCCTCCCTCACCCTGGGGCAGGGAGGGGTGCTGTGCAGAGCTGAGGTCTCCGGTCTCCAGCACTAGGCAGAGGCCCGCTTGCTTCTCCCGTCCTTCCCCCTTCCCTTGGCCCCTCTCCACCAAACCCTCACAAGCTCCATCTCAGGGGTCCCCCTCCACCAGCCCGTTCCAGCCCCACCTCCCACCCCTCCGCTTCATGGCTATTCTTGGAGCAGGGAGAATGCCTGCCTCCAGCCAGGCCTGGCAAGGGTGGGATGTCCCAGAGCCGAGGAGCGTCGTTCCCAGGAAATAAATGACCCGAGACATCGTTACCGGCGCGTTCCTCCCGGGACCGGCAATGCGTGACTCCCGGGCTGGCGGCTGGTTTGGGTTTGCGCTTTTGGTGAAAGTTGTTCTTTTCCTCCTTTCTTTCCCCTCCCCCTCCCCCTCCCAGCATCTCATCACAGAACAGACAGGCCCCCCGGCCTCTCCTCCTCTGTCCGTGAAGTTGTGAGGGCTCCTGCACCCTTCCAGCCCCTTCTCCCGCCTCCCTCACCCCACCTGCCACCTCCCCACCCCCGCCCCCACTGCCACGCGCTTCCAGGGAGAATCTGTCTCTTGGCACCAGCTTGACCGCAAGAAATACCAAATGTTCCCTCCCGCCAGCACCGAAGGCCTGGTTGCTTCTGGCCTGTGCAGGGGCGGATGGCCGCAGGGGAGCTGGGAGAGGGACCAGGCAGGGGCTGCGCCCTGACATAACCCGCAGGAATCAAGCAGGGTTTCAACGTGGGACTGACGATCAGCCAGGCAGGCCCCTGGCAGGTGGCAGGCCGCTCCGGCATGAGGTCTCTCCAGGCACAGAAAGTCCCTCCAGCAATGCAGCTCGGTCCCTTTGTTCTCCTCCTCTCTCTCTCTCTCTCTCTCTCTCTCTCTCTCTCTCTCTCTCTCCACCCCCCCCCCCCCACAGTGCCAGTCCCACTGTGCAGTACGCAGCCGCCCTCCCTGGCAGGCCACGCGGCCTGTGGCACCGTGGAGAGGAGCTAATTGGATTTGTTGTCACCTCCTGAAGCTGCCAGGAGCTCACGTCTGCTCCGGTTACAGATGAAGACATCATGGTGACAGGCTCAGAGACAGCTCAGCTGGCATCCCAAGGCCACTAATAGAGTCATGTTGATTTAATGTCCGAACGGAGAGGTGCAGACAAGCTGTTCACATTCTCCCTTCCAGACAAAGCCGGGCGCCATCCGTCATCTGTGGATCAGTAAGGAAGCCTCCGCGCCCAGGAGCGCCTAGCCGTGGCCGCGAAAGAAGGACAAACTATTGGAGGTGGGGAGAGGGCACCCTGAAACGCAGCGCCTGCCTGGTTTATGCTGCCCTCAGGGAGCCCAGCTGATTCCTCCAAACGTACATTTTACTTAACTGTGTAATTATGAATGGATCCTACCCGCCTGAAACCTGCCCCCTCCTGAGGGTGTGCCTGGTCGCTGGTGGGCGGGGTGAGGATGGGCACCAGGGAAGTTGAGATCTATTGGGGAAGATCAGATCTATTGGGGAAGGTGGAATCTATTGGGGAAGATCAGATCTATGGGGGAAGATCAGATCTGTTGGGGAAGATCAGATCTATGGGGGAAGGGGAGATCTATTGGGGAGATCAGATCTATTGGGGAAAGTGGGATCCATTGGGGAAGATCAGATCTATTGGGGAAGGTGGAATCTATTGGGGAAGGTGGAATCTATTGGGGAAGGGGAGACCTACTGGGCATGGGGAGATTTAGTGGGGATGGGAGATCTATTGGGGAATGGGAGATCTATTGGAGATGGGGAGATCTATTGGGAAAGGGGAGATCTATTGTTGAAGATCAGATCTATTGGGGAAGGAGAGATCTATTGGTGAAGGGAGATCTATTGGGGAAGGGAGATCTATTGGGGAAGGTGGGATCTATTGGGGAAGGGGAGATCTATTGGGGAAGGGGAGATCTATTGGGGAAGGGGAGGTCTATTGGGAAAGGTGGGATCTATTGGGGAAGGGGAGATCTATTGGGGAAGGGGGATCTATTGGGGAAGGGGAGATCTATTGGGGATGGGGGATCTATTGGGTTAGGGGAGGTCTATTGGGGAAGGTGAGATCTATTGGGGAGAGAAGATCTATTGGGGAAGGTGGGATCTATTGGGGAAGGCGAGATCTATTGGGGAAGGTGGGATCTATTGGGGAAGGCAAGATCTATTGGGGAAGGCAAGATCTATTGGGGAAGGTGGGATCTATTGGGGAAGGTGAGATCTATTGCGGAAGGAAAGATCTATTAAGGAAGGGGAGATCTATTGGGGAAGAGGAGATCTATTAAGGAAGGGGAGATCTATTTGGGCAAGGGGAGATCTATTAGGGAAGGTGGGATCTATTGGGGAAGGTGAGATCTATTGGGGAAGGTGAGACTTATTGGGGAGAGGAGATCTATTGGGGAAGGGGAGATCTATTGGGGAAGGAAAGATCCATTAAGGAAGGGGAGATCTATTGGGGAAGAGGAGATCTATTAAGGAAGGGGGGATCTATTTGGGCAAGGGGAGATCTATTAGGGAAGGTGGGATCTATTGGGGAGAGAAGATCTATTGGGGAAGGGGAGACCTATTGGGGAAGGGGAGATCTGTTGGGGAATGTGGGATCTATTGGGGAGAGGAGATCTATTGGGGAGAGGAGATCTATTGGGAAAGGGGAGATCTATTGGGGAAGGGGAGGTCTATTGGTTTTCTAGGAAGCCATTCACATGTTCAGATGGCATTTAGTGAGCACCTACTATGTGCCATGCACTGGGTGAGAGAGATATGGCACCTACACTTGAGAAGCTCCTGGGTCAGGTGTTGACCGACACATGGACGGGCAGTTAAGCCAGAGCAATAGGTGCTGTGGAGGAGACAAAGCAGGAGGCAGGGAGAGGCCGGAGGAGGGGTGCCTCTCACTCTGAGGGTCTGGCATGGGTTCCGATGGAAGAAGCATCTAAGCCCAGGGTCCAAGTTCAGAGGAGAGGGAGCCTGCCCCAGGCCATGCACCCTGGGCAGCTGCGTTGGTACCGGGGAGCACCTGGTGACCACTCGCTCTTCCTCTGGCTGGTCCAGTGGATGGGAGGTGGGCAGTCATTTCCCTCCAGCCCATCGGTGACCCTGTCCCCTTGGGGCCTGAGAGGCCTCAGGGTCCCAGAGACTGGGTGGGTCACACTGGGCGATGGGTGACGTGGCAGCTGAGGTCTGAGAGCCCCGGAGGGAAGCCCAGGGGAGGCTCACTCACTGCACCCAGCACACCAGCCCCTGGCCATAGGTTGGGGTCAGTCCCTGCTTCCCCCCAGCCCCAGGACTTTTACATGATGCCCCTTGAGGGAATGCTCTCAGACCCAGCACCTGCCAGGACACTGGCCACCATGGTCCATTCTCAATGATGGGGCCAAGCCGGGGATAGTGAAACGATTGCATCAGAGCAGATGCTGTCACTGCTTCATGCCCAGGCCCAAATATCCAGGTGCCCAGCCCTGTGTCCTATCTCTGCCCCAGCCTGTCTCAGGCCTGCCGGCCACGCCCATCCTCCACCCGGACCCCTAATGGCCTGCCAGAAAGACTGTCACAGGGCCCCACGACTCTAAGGAGGAAAGTCCTCAGGGCCTGTCCCAACTGGGGACCATCTGAAGCCCATCGTGGGAAGGGATCTACCCCACAACCAAAGATGCACACCCAGGCAGGGGACCTTCACACAACCTCAGGTGCGGGAGGGGAGCCCCCAGGTCACAACAGAGACCTCCTGCCCCCTCAGCGGAACTGTCCCCCACCCCCAATCTCACCCCAATTACTAAAAAGTGGACAGAACTCCACGCAGCCTCAGCCTGCAGCTTGGAAAGGAAAACAAACCGATCTCAGATACAATGGGCCGGCCGGCATGGCTCAGTTGGTTGAGCATCGACCTATGAACCAGGAGGTCAAGGTTTGATTTCTGGTCGGGGCACATGCCCAGGTTGCAGGCTTGATCCCCAGTGGGGAGTGTGCAGGAGGCAGCAGATCAATGATTCTCTCTCATCATTGATGTTTCTATCTCTCTCTCTCCCTCTCCCCTCCTCTCTGAAATTGATATATATATGCACACACATGAGGAATGATAAACACAACAATATCTACACTAATAAAAGAGTAAGATGCAAATTGACCATATCTTCATGATGCCCACCAGCCAATCAGGAGTGGGTATGCAAATTAACCCAACAAATATGGTGGGTTAATTTGCATATGCAGGCGCCGAGCGGCCAGGGGCAGGGCAGGACGCTTGCATCGTACGCAGGCATTCCACACCACCCCAGCCACTCCGGGCCTCTGGGCAGTGTGGGAAGATGGAAAGGTGGCTCTGGGACGGAGCAAAGGCTGTGCCAGCAGCCAGGGGAAGGAAGGCCCATTCTTGCACGAATCTTCATGCATTGGGCCTCTAGTTTAAAAATAAATAAATTAAAATACGTGGGTGAGCCGAAACTGGTTTGGCTCAGTGGATAGAGCGTCGGCCTGCGGACTGAAGGGTCCCGGGTTCGATTCCGGTCAAGGGCATGTACCTTGGTTGCGGGCACATCCCCAGTGGGAGGTGTGCAGGAGGCAGCTGATCGATGTTTCTCTCTCATCGATGTTTCTAGCTCTCTATCCCTCTCCCTTCCTCTCTGTAAAATATCAATAAAATATATTTTTTTAAAAAAATAAAATACGTGGGTGAGTTGTTTGCCTACCACCAGGTCTCTTCCCACCTCCACCCTCTGCTCCTGATGCCCCTCCTACCCTAGGAGAAAACTGAATAAAGCGTCTTTTGTGGTGAAAATGAGCCAGATTTTATATTCAACAGCCCCAGGCACAGTGAAGACCCTACTGAACATAGCGGGGTGAAGAGGAAGTTTGCCCAGAGAATACGGTGGCATCATGGTGCTCTTTCCTCATTGGGTTCAGAATCCTGACAGCTGGTCTTCTCTCCCACCATCCCATCTACATACAGCCCCACCCTCAGTGGGAGGCTCACTTCTTGAGGAAAGTGCCCAAGAGGAAAGATCTAGAGACCCTGACATTTGGGATCCCACCTCCCCCCCACACTCCCTCCACTCCCGCCCCAAGGGAATGACCAGACGCCACCCAGCGAGCTCTTTGCGAAGCGTCAGCCCACAGGCCCTGGCCCTGCGCCCAGCTCCCACTCTGCTTTTTAGTGCCTCACTCTTAACTGTGGGTGGACAGCCAAGGACCACCACACACGGTCACCAGCCTGGGCAAGAGTCTTTAGGAGAAAGGTAGACGAAATTTAAAATGCTCAGGAAACAGCCCCCGAAACCATGGAAAATACGGCCTCTGATAAATAAGACTGATGTCAGTAAAACAACGATAAAAGGAAGACGCAGAGAGCAAAAAGGGACCTAAGACAGTCGTGGGCAAACTACGGCCCGCGGGCCGGATCCGGCCCGTTCGGCTGTTCTATCCGGCCCGCGGAGCCGAAAGAGCGGAGGGTTCTCTTGCTCTCCCCTCCGCTCCTTTACTTTGAATTTATATTAGTTCACACAAACACTCCATCCATGCTTTTGTTCCGGCCCTCCAGTCCAGTTTAAGAACCCACTGTGGCCCTCGAGTCAAAAAGTTTGCCCACCCCTGGCCTAAGAAGTTAAAAATATGAGGAAGAAATGTTAAGCTCGGTGGACAGCTCAGAAGGCCAAGTTGAGGAAACCTCCTCAAAAACAGAAGCAAGGAAAGCAAAGAGACACCGTCCCAACAGAGTCCACGGGCCCATGGCCACAGGAGCGACCAGTCACTCCCATCTCTGTCCTCTTGTGTGTTTTCCAAATCTCCCACAATGGACACACATCACTTCACAGTCAGAAGGAAGACATATATAAAGATGACACAACACGCCTGGCCAGCGTGGCTCAGTGGTTGAGCGTTGACCCATGAGCCAGGTTTGATTCTGGTCAAGGGCACATGCCGGGTTGCAGGCTCGATCCCCAGTAGGGGGCGTGCAGGATGCAGCCAATCAATGATTCTCTCTCATCATTGATGTTTCTGTCTCTCTCTTCCTCTCTGAAATAAAATATATATATATTAAAAAGATGACATAGTCCAAAGCCTATGACCACAGAGCAGGCAGCATGCTGGGAGCTCAGAGAGGGGGGCTGAAATGGGAGGGGTCAGGGTTGGGATGAGATGGGGAGGGGTCAGGGATGGGATGGTATGGGGAGAGGGGCTGGGATGGAATGTGGAGGGGGGCTGGAATGGGATGGGATGGGGAGAGGGGCTGGGGTGGAATGTGGAGGGGGGCTGGGATGGGATGGGATGGGGTCAGGGTTGGGATGAGATGTGGAGGGGGGCTGGGATGGGATGGGGTCAGGGTTGGGATGGGGTTTGGGTTGGGATGAGATGGGGAGGGGGCTGGGATGGGATGGGGTCAGGGTTGGGATGGGGTGGGGAGAGGGCTGGGATGGGGAGGAGGGCTGGGATGGGGAGGGGGGCTGGGATGAGTGGGGGAGGGGTCTGAGATGGGATGGGAGAGGGGCTTCCAGAGACCCCTCGTTCTCCGTGGCACCCAGATCCATGGGCAGCGGGAGGAGGGTTCCCAGATCCCTCACCACCTGGCGCCAGTGGCCCAGGGCCAGGAAAGGGCTGCAGGAGGCGGGGAGGGCCGGCAGTGGGCAGGCACGGAAAGGGGAGCGAGAGCCCGGATTGGATGAGGCTATTCTCTCCGTGTGCCCAAAGGACCACAATGAGGCACAACAAAGGGAGCCCGGAGCTGCCAGCTGGCAGGAGTGGGCACCTCGGGGTCCCTCCGTGGTCCCTCACATAACTGAGGAGGGTTATAACCTCTCTCTCCTCCTGCACGCTCCCTACTGGGGATCGAGCCCGCGACCCAGGCACATGCCCTGACCGTGATCAAACCGGGACCTCTTGACTCCTGGGCCCTCGCTCAACCACTGAGTCACACCGAACGGGCCCACAGCACTTACTTTGAATCGCCCTGAGTATCCACCACCCACCTGAGCACCCGGCTCAGGGAGAGGCATTTGCAGCACCAGGCATTGCACAGGTGCTTTCACATGTCTTAGACCACCCCCACCTCTGAGAAACCCCGAACATAAACTCACCATCAAGACTCAAAAAGATTAGCCCCGGCTGGTTTGGCTCAGTGCATAGAGCGTCAGCCTGCGAACTGAAGGGTCCTGGGTTCGATTCCGGTCAGGGCACATGCCCGGGTTGCAGGCTCGATGCCCAGTGTGGGGTGTGCAGGAGGCAGCTGATCAATGATTCCTCTCTCATCACTGATGTCTCTCTCTCCCTCTCCCTTCCTCTCTGAAGTCTATATATATATATATATATATATATATATATATATATATATATATATATATAATTTTTAAAGATTCTTATTAAAAAAAAGATTCAAAAGGATGAAACTCTAAGTCGCTCTCCCGTCAGTGATGGAGCTGGGAGAGGTGCCCACGTCTGCGGGCTGTTGGCAGGACTCTCAGGGCCTCCAGACCACCTCCTGGTGCCCCAGCCCAGGGTCCCGGCTGTCCCAGGGGACACACCACTCCTCCCAGGCAGACCTGCTTGTGAACGGAAGTGCGGAGGTGGGGAAAGCCGGCCAGCCAGGCCCGGTCTGGACTCTTCAGACAAGAGATGAGCGTCTCTGCCTCAGCTCAAAACTCTAGGGCTCCAACCCTGATGCCCGGCCGGGCTGCCCCTGCCCGAACACCAGCAGCAAACAGACACCAAGGCTGGTCCACTCCATCCAAGCACCTCTGGACCCAGCCTGTCTCTGGGCCACCTCCCCCACCTCGTCCCATAGGGCCACAGCCACCTCCTCCACCTCGTCCCATAGGGCCACAGCCACCTCCCCCACCTCTTCCCATAGGGCCACAGCCACCTCCCCACCTCGTCCCATAGGGCCACAGCCACCTCCCCACCTCGTCCCATAGGGCCACAGCCACCTCCCACACCTCGTCCCATAGGGCCACAGCCACCTCCCCCACCTCGTCCCATAGGGCCACAGCCACCTCCCCCACCTCGTCCCATAGGGCCACAGCCACCTCCCCCACCTCGTCCCATAGGGCCACAGCCACCTCCCACACCTCGTCCCATAGGGCCACAGCCACCTCCCCACCTCGTCCCGTAGGGCCACAGCCACCTCCCCACCTCGTCCCATAGGGCCACAGCCACCTCCCCCACCTCGTCCCATAGGGCCACAGCCACCTCCCCCACCTCGTCCCATAGGGCCACAGCCACCTCCCCCACCTCGTCCCATAGGGCCACAGCCACCTCCCCCACCTCGTCCCATAGGGCCACAGCCACCTCCCACACCTCGTCCCATAGGGCCACAGCCACCTCCCCACCTCGTCCCATAGGGCCACAGCCACCTCCCCACCTCGTCCCATAGGGCCACAGCCACCTCCCCCACCTCGTCCCATAGGGCCACAGCCACCTCCCCACCTCGTCCCATAGGGCCACAGCCATCTCCTGCCAAAATGCCAAGCATGTGCCCAGACCCCAGACGGCTGTGCGAAGCTGCCCCGAGCCCTCGGCTGCCTCGAACTCCCTGTCGCGGTATCCAGCCCTCCTGCCCTCAGATCCCGAAACACAGCCCCCCTTACAGGACATAGGCACAGCTGTGTCTCCTTTGGGAACCAACATGTATGGAGCTGAGGCATCGGAGAGTGTAAGTGCCCAGCGGCATCCCGGAAGCGCCGGAGCCGAGGAGCAAAGTTCATCGCAGGCAGGACCACGCCGAGCTCACGGAGCCTTCCATCGGTCCTGCCAGCTCAGAGGATCCTGGGGGCTCCCAGGGCAGGGAACCCCCGCACCCACAGTCCCAGCCCACCCTCTCTCACCCGGCAAGACCCTTGGGACCTCTCTTTGTTCAGATGCAGTCCCGAGGCCCCACGAGTTGGCCGTTCGGGGACTGGCAGCAAGCCCAGTAGACTCGTCCTCTTCCAAGCACGTTCTCAGTTCACTGGCCCAGGGGCCGGTCCCTGGCCGCCACGCCCCCCTCCATCTGGCAGAGAGGGGCCCGCCACTCCCAGCCCTGTCCCCGTGCTCTCCTTCTCTGAGGCCCTCGAATGAGTCTTCTCTCTCTCATCTCCTTCCCCACAGACAGGCAGGCCCACGGCTTCCTTCCCCGCCCCACATACCCGACCACCAGGTGAGCCGGCGAATAAAACACAGCCCCTGGCCCACAGCCGCCTGGAGGACAGGAGGCCCAGGTCCCGTCCCCACGTCCCCAACCCACCACGTGACCTTAGACCTCCGGGTCGTCTAGGCGTCTGTCCCCCCAGAGTCTCGGGTCGAAGGCCTCTGCGGGTCCAGGATGGGTATCTCATCCTAAGACGGTTTGGCATAAAACTGCCCCTGAAACAGCCACTGGTTCATCCGTTCACCATCCGTGGGTCCCTGTGCTGGGCCTCGGGCACTGGAGCCCTGGAGGGGGCCCCGCCCTGAGCTGCTCGCAGCCTGAGGCCTGAAGGGCGCCCGGAGAAGGCGCCTGCTGAGCGGCCAGCCAAGGCGCTGGGTGGGCAGACCCCTCGGTCCTGCGCGGGCAGCTCCATGGGCATCAGGGGTGTGGCCGAGGCTGCACAGCGGGGGATGGCAGGTCTGAGGGCACCGGCTTCCTGGCATCACCCCTCACTCGCTAATAGGTCTTAACTCCGTGGGACCCGCCACCCTCCGTGGCCCCCATGGCTTCCGACAGCCCCCACTACCACGTGGGTGCAGCTGGGTTGGAAAGTCCTGGCTCGGACAAGCTGAGAGCAGATGAGACCTGAGGGAGGAAGCAGCCTCAGCCCCTCAGCCCCTCCCCTGAGCCCCCCCCCCCCACCTCGCCCAGGGTGCTCAGAGCCTCTGGGAAAGGCCGCAGCCAGCCCACACCTCCAGCTCCCCGGTCCCCCCCAGGCCCAGAGGAGTGGCAAGGCCGCCCAGGTGGAGAACAAGGCGGGGGGCTGTTTGTGGTGTGTTTACTGCTCCCTTGGCGGGAAGGAGCGGCCGCCCTCGGTGCTGCAGAAACTCCTGGCAAAGTCGGTTGCCATGGTTTGCTGAACTCCTGAACACAGATGTCCCGTTTGTGTTTCATTAGTGCGCGCGGCGCTCTGCGCGGGCGACCTCTGCACCGGCAATAATTACCTGGCGCGGGCCCATCCCTCACCAGCTGGCCGGGGACCCGCTCCCCGACCTGGGCTGTGTCTGCCGCCAGCCCTTTCCAGGCAACTGGACGGCTCCGGCCTCCCCGGGACGCCTCAGCGCGGCTGGGTCAGCACCGTGGGGGGCAGGGGAGTCGCAGGCTGAGCCGGGCGTCCAGAGGGAGAAGAACATTCCAGAGCTCGGCTACCCTGCAGGAGGCTGGAGGAGGCAGGGCGGGGGAGAAGGGGAGGGAGAGGGAGCAGGAAGAAGGCGGGGGGGGGGTTGAAGAGTGGGAGAAGGGCGTCATTAGGGGGAAGGAGGGAGGACAGGAGGGTGGGAAGGACAGGAGGGAGGGGTGGCGGCCCAGGCCCAGGTGCCGGAAGCCTCGGCGCCGCCGGGAGGGCCAGGCCTGGCCGGGCGCAGCCCCACCCCACCTTCCCGCGGGCTGGCTGTAGCCCATGAGGGCGCCTCTGGGTCAGGGCAGAGGCCGGCAGGGGGAGCTGCTGGCGGGATGTGGGCCAGATTTCCAGAGCAGACAAACCTGGTGCAAATGAAGGGGCCGGAGGTCCCCACCTCCGCGGCCTCCCTCTCCGCAGGCCCTGCTCTTGGGGCTCACAGCCAGCCAGCCACCAAGGAGGAGGCGGCAGCGTCCAGGCCCGGAGACACAGCAGGCGGCCGTCCCCAGCCCGGCTCCCACGGATGGAAGGGACCTGTGCAGAGCTACTGACGCTCCCGCCCAAGCCTCACTGCCCAGGCCCCTCCCTCCGCAGCCCTGAGCCCAATTCCTAGCTTGTCAGAGGGCACCCCAGAATGGATAAGCTCCGGGCTCCCCAAAACCTGGATCTGCTCCTGGTATAAATGTGCGACGTCACCTTTTCATCTGCACCGAGATTTGGGATCTAGACATTCAGATTGAGTGAGCCTGGCCTTGGGCTGGGAGAGACCAAATCTTAACACCCAAAAGGCATCGGCTGCCCTGACCGGTTTGGCTCAGTGGCTAGAGCGTCGGCCTGCGGACTGGGGGGTCCCAGGTTCGATTCCGGTCAAGGGCATGTACCTTGGTTGCGGGCACATCCCCAGGAGGAGGTGTGCAGGAGGCAGCCGATCGATGTTTCTCTCTCATCGATGTTTCTAGCTCTCTATCCCTCTCCCTTCCTCTCTGTAAAAAATCAATAAAATATATTAAAAAAAAAAAGGCATCGGCTTTGGGATGGAGGGCCCTACCGAGAAGGGTGAGGACGGGGAGGAAACAGGGAGAGAGGACGGGCATTCATGAAGCGCCTGCTGTGTGCACCAGGCGAAGCCCTTGAAGCCATGACCTTAACCTTCCCAAAGGCCTGAGGGAAGGCCATTCCCCCTCCCTCAGGGTAGGAGACTGACCTCAGGGAGGTCACGGGCCCAGGAGGGGGCTGATGTCAAAGTGCAGGCTCCCGGGCCCCCATCTCCTGCTGCGCAGCGTGGACGTGAGGGGGTCCGGGGCAGGAGGCAGCGGAGCCTTTAGGGTTCTGTCCGAACTGCGCCCGTCCCGAGCCCGCGGTGCCCAGGTGGCCAGTGCGTGTGGCCGCCTCCATCCCTCGCACCCGGACAGGGTCTTCGGCAGCCCCGTGGCCAGCCTGCCGCTTGCGTATGTTCTGTGTTTCGGTGAATGGATATAAATGCATGTACGTCCAGAAATTCAGTTCCACTTGTCATCTTGCTGGCCTGCGTACAAATCCCCCCACGCGTCCTCGCGCCCACGGGGTCCGCCTCCTCCGGGAGGCTTTCGGGCACAAAGCCATCGGCACTGGGGGAGGGGAGGGTGACGGAGCCAAGACGGCGGAGTTCACCTTCGCACGCCGACTCCCTGGGTGAGCCACGTGCCCCGCGTCAGGAGGGCTGGCCGTCAGGAGGGCTGGCCGTCAGGAGGGCCGGCCGCCGTGGTTTGCTGGCGCCGTCTGCCCTGGCCCGGCAGCAGGCCCCTTTCCTGGCAGGCGTCTGTCGCTGGAAAGGCAGAGAGGACCGGGGGACGGGCCTCGAGCTACAGTCGTGCGCACTAGGATGGAGGCGGCAGAGAGCGGGGTTCCTCCGTCCCCAAAGAGCCCCTGGGACCGCGGGTCCCTGCTGGCTGAGGGGGCCCGGCCCTGGAGGAGGGCTGTGCGGGGACTAAGACACAGGTCCAGCTGGGACAGCTGGGAGCTGGCATCCTCTCTGGGGCCACAAGCCAGCCGGCAAAGTTGTGTCTGCGGATCAAACATGGCATGTGAAGAAGCGGTCCCTTTCCCCCCTGCGGCTCACGGGCGGAGCTCTCTGCTGGGTGGCCGGACCGTGGTGGTAATGGCGTGGTCGCTGAACTAGCCAGCCTGGAGCCGCCGCCTCCAGAAACCCTGTCGTGTAACACAGTGTCTAACAGCCGTGGGCAAACTACGGCCCGCGGGCCGGATCCGGCTGTTCTATCCGGTTCTCTTGCTCTCCCCTCCACTCCTTTACTTTGAATTTATATTAGTTCACACAAACACTCCATCCATGCTTTTGTTCCGGCCCTCCGGTCCGGTTTAAGAACCCATTGTGGCCCTCGAGTCAAAAAGTTTGCCCACCCCTGGTCTAGGATCAAGCTGGGGTGCTCTGCTCCGTGCCGCTGGGGGCGCCTGCCCCTACAAGGCTGACCAAGCAGGAAAGGGCGTGTGGCCGGGGGGGGGGGGGGGGGGGGAAGGGGGGAGGGGCTCAGAGCCTGTGGCCAGGGGGGCTGGGGACCAGGCCCGGCTCTCAGGCCTCCTGCCCTCGGCCCCTGCCCCGAGCCCCTCGGGCCTCCCTTGCTGAAGACAGCTCAATCTGCCCCAAGGGACTGCTTTTCCGTCACTGTCACTTCTCGCCCACAAAGGGCCCCCCTCACAGGGCCAGGGACAGGCCTTCGTTCACGGTAAGTACAGCGACGCCTGGCTCACCATCATCACCTCCATCACCGTCATCACCACGGTGACTAAACCCACTCAACCACAGCCCTGATGGACACCGGACGCCAGGCATGGAGACGCTCGTCGCCGCCTTAAGCGGGGAGAGGGGCCACGAAACCATGTGCAGGATGATCCCAATCCCACACACACACGGGAAACGACTGGAAGAAAACCGCGTGTCCAGCTCTGAGTGACGAACTGGGGGCAACATTGATTTTCAACGTTGTTTTATTTTTTATTTATTTTTATTTTTTTAAACATATTTTATTGATTTTTTACAGAGAGGAAGGGAGAGGGATAGTGAGAAACATCGATGAGAGAGAAACATCGATCAGCTGCCTCCTGCACACCCCCTACTGGGGATGTGCCCGCAACCAAGGTACATGCCCTTGACCGGAATCGAACCTGGGACCCTTCAGTCCGCAGGCCGACGCTCTATCCACTGAGCCAAACCGGTCAGGGCTGATTTTCAATGTTGTTTTAATTGCTTTCAGAGAGGAAGGGAGAGGGAGAGAGAGATGGAAACATCAATGAGAGAGAATCACGGATCGGCTGCCTTCTGCACCCCCCCCCCTACTGGGGATCGAGCCCGCCACCGGGCATGTGCCCTTGAGACCAGGAATCGAACCCTGACTTCCTGGTTCATAGGTCAAAGCTCAACCACTGAGCCACACCGGCCGGGCTCCACTTTATCATATTTCTACATCGTTTTTAGGTTTTCTACCTGAACATATACTCTGACTATAACCCCAAGAGCAGCGTGAATATGAAAAGGAAGCGCTTGGCAAAGCCCTGGACGGAGAGAAAAGAAAAGCCTGGGTTTTTGAATTTATTTTTCTGTTCCAGTTGACGTGTTACACGGTGAGTGCACACGTCATTTACGAAGTGTCCCCCCCTAAGTCCAGCACCCACCTGACCCCACCCGTAGTCATTGCCATTATCTCGGGGGGACTCCTAGGCCTCTTCTCCTTGTGGTCGGTCCTCAAGGCACCCATCCACCAGCTCAAAGCCGGAGCGGACCCTCCGGAGTTTCCGGTGAGTCCGAGGCTTAACCCGCTGAGCGCAAAAGGAGAAAGTCCGAAGCCCGGGTCTGCAGGAGCCGCTGCCTCTGCCTCCGTGGCCTCCGTCTCACCCTCTGCTGGCCGGAGCGAGGGATTATTCTCCCCGAGGCCAGGAGCCGGGGCGCCCCGACGTTCTCGGGGCTGGTGCGGAAGCTGACGCCCCTCTCCCGGAGTTTGGCACGTGGGGGGTTAATGCTCATATCAACACTGTACAAAATCCTAATTTTGCAGAGTGGCAATTTGTGGGGGGGCGGGGGGGGGGGGGGAGAAAAAGCCAGCAATGGGAAAACGTTGGTTATGCAGCCAGCACTAGACACTCAGTTCTCGGGGGATCAATTATAAAAACACTCATTCAGCTATTTCTATTCAAATGAACACCTGAAGAGGAGGCCGCCCGGTTTCAGGCG